>NW_012101443.1:2531010-2590577 GCF_000951045.1 Mandrillus leucophaeus
CTTCCTTCCTTCCTTCCTCTTTCCTTCCTTCCTTCCCTCCTTCCTTCCTCCTCCTATTACTTCCATATGCCTCACTTGCCACCTCTCCCACCAGTCCCTCAAATATTAAAAGAACACCATCATTAACAACAAAATGCACTCTGTCTGCGTCCTGGAGGAGGAGGTGGTGTCTTCCTGGACTGCACAAGCACAAGCCCACATCCTTGGCTGTGCTGCCTGGGGTTTTTATGTAATAGGAACACATTGATTGGTATGTTCTCAGTTTGGAAAGAGAAGCCATGCCTTGTTGTGGCTTTGAGTTCAGACCATTTCTCTTTCATCTTTGAAGATGACAAGCGCTATAAGCAAAGGAAGTCTAAATGAGCCTGAATGCTTCAAGCTCTAGGCAAGGCAGGAAGAATGCTGTGTGGTGATATTGTTTAGAGAGAGACTCGGTAATTGCTGTACTGGAGAGCCGACATTTGCAGAACTCAATTGTGTGGCGTCCGACTGAGTAAGTTAGCAAAATAAAGACAGATGGCAATGGATTAACTCCAACACGCCCACCAAACAATGGCAGCCAAAATGGAGAACTGCGGTGTGCTCTAAAACATGCTTTCTGGGAGAGTTCACCCAGTTCCTCAATTAGATGCCACCTAGTGACTGACCAAAACATTGCATCTTGCACAACCCTGTATATTTAGGACACAACTTAAGGAGACCGTACCATAGATTGTTTGGCTTTGTTTTCAAAAGACAGAGCGGAGAGATGCCAGGTCATGGCCGACTTGAAAACTTATAGTTTGATGTTTCGTTCACTGAGAAATAATGGTTGAAATCTCTGTTCTTCCTTGTATGCTTAGAGGAAAATAGAAAAACAAAAAAGAAAGAAAACAAATCCTGCAAGACAGGCAACTGCCTTTGATTTAGAAATGCATGACGTAGAGATAGATAAAAGTTTGAGGACAGTTTGTACATTCTGGTCCTGGATTTATACAACTGAAACTGAGGAGGGCAAATAATTTCATTACATCTAAACAGCTCCAGTTGATTACGAAGACTCTGTGGATCATGAGGAATTATGAGGTGAGCTCCAAGGCTGGGGTTGGGACCCTGTGGTTATTGATGGTTGTCTGCCATGCTGCAGAAGAGGAGAGTGGTGGAAACTGGGTCCTTGTTGAACAACCGTATGTCAGGCTAGGAAATCTCCTAATCTATTTAATCTTGAGTGTTTAGAGAAAGATTTCTCTGTATTCCTGAGAGTCTGCGGGCAGAAGCTGAAATAGGCATAGAACATATAGAAAAGGTGACACTTTTCCATCTAAAGGAGAGATGAAGAAATAATATGAGCAATTTTGTTATGATCTACCAAACTAAGGTTTCATTATGTTTGCCCCTCATTGTAGAAGGCACTGTTTGATTGCCAATTTGCACCACTACCATATATAATTTTGTTCTGGAGTATATGCCAAGAACTTTGTAATGAAACCCTGGTTATTCCTAACTATGGGATTTATTTTCCAAGTGAAGGTCTAGACAATTTTAGTAACTGGCCCAGAGTGTGTGAGGTTGAGAAGGGAAGGAGCTTTTGTTCCCAGGCTCCTCAACCACTACCTACCATGGTGGGCTGATGTTGCATTTCTTGCTTTTCCCTAGCAGTCAGTGCTCCTGGCGAAAAGAGAGATCCTTTTTTCTTTTGACCCTTAACATCCACTGGTGACCAGCAAACAGTGCCAGCTATGTCTACAGATCTGGGGGACATGCAGCGTGGAGGGTCTGGTAATTGTATGGTTAACTGGTCTAGGTCTGCCCAACAGAGTCCATGTGTCAGGGTAAGAACCTGGATCCCCAGCTGCTATACTTCTGTTTTCTCAAGTAACTCCCTAGAGGCCCATGTCTTTTGAGCTCAGTTTATTACAGGGCAGAAAGCTGCACACACAGGCATCAAACTGCTTAGCCTTTTCTAGTTTTAATTCAACTTAACACTCATTGATTAACTGAATGCTTATTACCATGCAAAACACTGTGCTAGGAGTCAAGCCCAGGAGTCAGACGAGGGTTCTAGCTTCAGTGCTGCATGGGGCGAGGGATTTTGCTGTCAGAGATCTCTGCTTCCACCTCAGTTGAATGAGAATACAGAGCTCAAGGAAACCCTCTAAATTCCTTTCTTAATCTAAAGTTTTACGGCTTTATGAAAAGAATGCTTGAAAAATGAGGCTTGGTTTCAGATATGATGTGTTAAAAGATGATAACTTTATTATTTCTTCATTCAAAAATATTTTTTGAGTACCCACTAGTATGCAATGAACAAGACAAAGCCCTTGACCTCACAGAGCCTATAGTCTACTTGGGGGAGACAATGAACAGACTTAGCAGTAAATGCAAAATAAAATATACCAGATGTGCTGTGAAGACACAAGGCAGAATAAGGAGAGAAAGGGAGAAGGACCAGAGAAAGCCGCTCTGACTGATGTCGGGGAGAGGGGTATGTGAGGTCTGGAGAGAGTTCTGGGCAGAGATAGGTGCAAACTTGAGGGCTGTGGGGGAGAGCAGGCTTGGCACACTTGAGGAACAGCAAGGGGGCACTTAGATAAATAGTTTACTCGTCGTCACGTGCAACCTACCCATCTAAGGAGCCTAGAAGAGTACCCCCAAGGAGACTGTAGTTGGTGAATGCCCCCTCTGTGCCAGGCACTATCCTGGGTGTTAGGGGGTGCAGAGATGGGAAGGAGACACTACCTGTGTGGGAGAAGTTCACATTTTAACGAACAGTCAGGGATGCCAATATGATGAAAGAAGCACTGTGACTAAAATTGTGGCTGAGGACAATGGGAATTCAACAGAGAAGGTTGAGTTCAACATTTTAGTTGGGTCTTGCAGGATAAGGGGAGAATTGGACAGGCTGGAGATGAGGGACTAGAGGTTGCAAGGGCAGGCCCACCTGGAAATGTAAAGCGTAACTGGGAAATAATGAGTCAAGGTCCAGGTTGGCAAAGCACAGGGCAACAAGACTTTATTGTCAACAAAGCCAGAATGGCTTTTGTGTCTCATCTGCTTTGATGTGAGTATCATGTTTGGACTTTATTCTGTAGGCCAGTGGTCCACAATATTCATTCTTAAGGACTGTCTTTAAATACTTTATTTCCTATGGCTCATGTGTCTTCATAGATTTGTTTTTAATCCCCCCAAATATTGCAATTAGTAAGAAGTAACTAATTTGTTTCCCCATTCAAAAAAGTCATCCAACCTTCATGACTTCTAATCAGAGCCACAGATAACTGTGAAATATAGCATGTTACCACACTAAGTTGATCAAATTAGTCCCATGCTCCAACCTGACTGCAAGGGAGGCTGAAATATATGGGATACACAAGGAATATTTATTAATCACTAACTCACTCTGCTACATGGCATAAATGTGTAATTTTGCCCCTGGATTCTTGGAGTTCAGGGGAGTCTTCAGTTGAGAATCCTACTCTGGCATTAAGAAGGGGAGGAGTGATGGGATTGGTTTGTTTTCCAGAAAGATCACTCAGGTGGAAGGTCAGAGGATGGGCTGCCTGGGTAGACTGGAGGCAGGATGACAAGTTGGGAGACTCTTACTACTCCAAATAAGAGAGGAGGAAGGCCTGACTCAACACATTGGTAGTGGGATGGAGCAAGGAACAGTCTCAAAAAATAGTCTGGGATTAAAATTCCTCCGTGTTGACGACCAGGTATGCCATGCATGGGAATGAAGTGTCAGAGTTGATTCTTGGGTTCCTAGGCTGGATGAGTCAAAGGCACTGTCACGACCACAGCATGAATCACCAAGAGAGGCAGGGCCAGGCAGGCAGGACCCTCTTTCCCAGCGTGCAGGAATAATGGTTGCTAGTTATTCTTTTTTCCCTTCTTACCTAATAATTTGCCATACTCCTTTCCCATCCCAGAAAACACAGGTCTGAGTCACAGCTGTGGGAATGCAAAAGCCAAGACACCCAAGTAAAGGCAGATCTGGCTGGAAGTTTTGGATCCAACCCAGGCATCAAAAACAATCTTAGCTCTACCCATCTAGGCTTATGTGCTCTGTTGAGTGTCTGGGTCAAAGGCACTTACAATGGCCACCGTGGCCATCCCCTGGTGCTCCTTCTTCTCTTCTATTCACTTTCCTTCATCAGGTTTCTTCTTTTGGACTCTTCCCACTTGTCCCTACTGACCTTGCCAATTTGCACCAAGCATTATAGCAACCCCCTCAATCACTTGGGGAATACTGAAATCAAATGTATTCAGGTACTTATTCAGAAACCCAGTCTGTTCTATCTCCCACTAGACAACAACCTCACCTGTGAAGAGACCATGCCTTCCCAACTGCTGCAAAATAGAACCTTTCCCACCCCTTTCAATAAAGGGCCTACACTCCTTAATAAAGTTAGCCCACTCTGGACATTAGAACCCTGAATGAAAAAGTCAACTGCATTTCTCTGCTTGAAGCATCTTCTTCTTAGCAGAATCTGCATTATAGGGTTTCTTTGAACTTTATATAGGCAAATAAAAACAAGAAAACTTGAGATGAATTGAAACCACACTTAGAAACAAACTCTGCTTAGTTTGCTGAAAGTCCATCCTGTCTACTCAATATGATGAACTATGAATAACACATAATACAACATAATGCTATAGCCACAGTGTGGGACCATTATAATGGATATCAAAAGAGAATGGGCTTGGGCATCAGGGAAAACTCGGTGCTTGGGTTCTAACTCCACCATGTAGTGCATCTTACAGAGCTTCACTATCCTTATCTGCAAATGAGAGATCCTACAAGGCAAATGGCAGTGCTGTGCTCAGCTTAAGCCCATGATATGTAGAGCACCTAGTGTAGGCCTTGCAGAGTAAGAAACACTCAATAGAAGGTAGCTGGTGTTGCAATTATTCATCCAGTCCCTTCCTGATGATGTTATGGTGTAACCTGAAATATTTCTGCCTTCCTTCTTATGTAGGTCCCGTTCGCTTGTTATCACCCTGACTTTATGTCCTTCACCGATCCTCATCCATGCCTCACACCCAACCTTGATGGGCTCATCACTTCCTTGTCTTAGTATTAAGTGCAAAGGGTTCTCTGTATATTGTTTGCTCAAAACTTGAACCAAAAAGTAGTCTACATCAACTGCTTTTGTACATACAGATTGGGCTCTTTATGTTCCTATTTGCTGCTCTATGAGACCAGGCAAATATTGGAGGGGAAACATGCTTCTAATTCTCCCAGAGCTGCCTCAGAATATCTTGTGGTAGAGGAAGCAGAGCCAGAGAAATGTGTTTAGCTTGAAATAAATGATTATACTACTCATCGATAAATTACTGTAAGGATCCAACTTACCATGAATTATTCATGTTAGCTACAGAGAAGCTGAGGTTAAAAACTGGACTATTGTTGCCTTGCTGCAGATTTTCTATTCAACCATTGTTCACTCATTTATATGTGTAGGAGCAGTGAGTACAAGGCTGTGTGGTATGGGCAGCACTTAGGCTTCTGTTCCACATATTTGGTATGTTCCCAATATAGTTTGGATGTTCAAAGCTGCTCCATATAGCCTTTCAAGAGAAGGATCTGTGGAAATATACCAAAGCAAACAAATACATACAAACATTAAATGACACACTTTTTTCCACCTGGGCCTGCATACAGTGTATTGGCATCTTTACAGTATCTTAGTGCTTTGATTTCCTTTTACAGATGTTTGATCAACATGTGGAAGTAACCAAAGCAAACCAAGAAGAAGAAAGTTACATCTTGGAAGAGGCAGTGTGGTTGGAGGGTGGCTGGAATAGGAAAAATGTGCTGGTGGAAGAGGGAAGGGGTGGGAAGCAGGCTGAATTGCATCTCCCCAAATTTCATATATTGAAGTCCTAACCCCCAATACTTCAGAATGTGACTGCATTTGGAGATATGGCCTTTAAAGAGGCAATTAAGTTAAAATGAACTCATTAAGGTGGACTCTAATCCAATATGAATGGTGTCCTTATAAGAAGAGGCGATTAGAACACAGAGGGGAGACCATGTGAAGACACAGCAAAAAGGCGGCCATCTATAAGCCTAAGAGAGACCTCAAAAGAGACTAACCCTGCTGACACCTTGATCTTAGACTTCCAGCCTCCTGAATTGTGAGAAAATAGATTTCTAGTTGTTTAAGCCATCTAGTGTGTAGTATCTTGTCACAGCAGCCCTAGGAAACTAATGCACTTGTAGTCACAAGTGAGTATTTCACAAGTAAAGAAGCTACACAAGGCTACAATAAATGATTATGTATCTATAAAATATTGTGGGTAGGTATGTTGTTATTTTATACAATTTGAAAGTGCCCTATACCTCTATGCCTACAATTATTGTTCAAGTTTAAATTGTTCAAGATCTTGGGGTTTAACTCAGGCAGAATCATACTCCAAGACCCCTCTTTTAAAGAGATATTAAATGAGTAATTCTCAAACTCTTCCTTCTGGGTATTCTTAAAAGCAGATCAGAAGAAATGGACGCAGCAGTGAATTTGCCTGGAAAGGGAGCCTGGACTAACCTGACTTTCCTTAAAGTCAGGTTTGAGATATAATTTACATAAGTAAAATTTTTATTGTACAGTTGGTTGAATTTTTACAAATACATTCAATCATGTAACCACCATCACAATGAAGGTAAAGGATATTGTCATCATTCCCAAATTTCCTTATGCTCCTTTGCTGTCAATTTCCTTCCTCTACTCCCAGCCCCTGTCAACCACCAAGCTAATTTGTACCCCTGTAATTTTGTCTTTTTCAAAATATAAATGGATTCAGACAGTATGCAGCCTTTTGTGTCTGGCTCCTTCTGTATTGTTTAAGGCCTGTTTTCCCCTTTTTTATTGGTATATAATAGTTGCACATATTTTTGGGGTACATGGATATTTTCATACAATTATACAATGTGTAATGCTCAAATCAGGGTAATTGGGATATCTGTCACCTCAAACATTTATCTTTTCTTTGCATGGAGAACATTCTCAATCTTCCAGGTATTTTGAAATTTACAGTAAATTATTGTTAACTGTAGTTGCCCTACTGTGCTATCAAACACTAGAAGTTATTCCTTTTATTTAACTGTGTTATTGTACGTATTAACCAACTTCTCTTCATCCCCCTTTCCTCTCCCCTTTCCAGCCTCTGGTAACCACCATTCTGTTTACTGCCTCAATGTATTTTTCGACATATATGAGTGAAAACATGCAGTATTTCTAATTATGTGCCTGGCTTATTTCATTTGATAACTTCTAGTTTCATCCATGTTGCTACAAATGACATGATTTCATCTTTTTTCATGGCCAAATAATATTCCATTATGTATATATACCACATTTTCTTTATCCATTCATCCATTGATGGACACTTAGGCTGATTCCATGTCTTGGCTATTGTGAATAGTGCTGCAGTAAACATGGGAATGCAGATATCTCCTTCACATACTGATTGTCTTTCTTTTGGGTATATACTCAGCAGTGGGATTGCTGGATCACATGGTAATTCTGTTTTTAGTTTTTTGAGGAATCCCCCTACCATTTTTTGTAGTTGTACTAGTTTACATTCCCACCAATAGTGTAAAAGTATTCCTCTTCCTCTGCATTCTCACCAGCACTTGTTATTTTTTGTCTTTTGATTATAGTCATTTCAGTGGGGATAAGGTGATATCTCATTATGGTTTTGATTTGCTTTTCTCTGACAACAGTGATTTTGAATATTTTTTCATAGACCTGTTGGCCACTTGGATGTCTTCTTTTGAGAAATGCCTATTCGCATCTTTTGCTCATTATAAAATCGATTTTTTTACTGCTGTGGAGTTGTTTGTGTTCCTTATGTATTATGGTTCTTAATTTCTTGTCAGATGCATAATTTGTGTTCCACCATTCCATAGGTTGTCTTTTCACTTTGTTAATTGTTTCCTTTGCTATGCAGAAGCCTTTTAGTTTGATGTAATCCCATTTATCAATTTTTGCTTTTGTTGCCTATGCTTTTGGGATCTTACTTAAAAAAAAAATTTGCCCAGACAAATGTTCTGAAATATTTTCCCAATGTTTCCTGCTAGGAGTTTTATAGTTTCAGGCCTTACATTTAAGTTTTTAATTAATTTGGATTTGATTTTTATATATTAATACAGATAGGAGTCTAGTTTTATTCTTCTCTATATGGATATCCTGTTTTCCTAGCACCATTTATTGATGAGACAGTAATTTCCCCAATGCATGTTCTTGGCACCTTTGTTGAAAATTAGTTGGCTGTAAATGCATGAGTTTATTTCTGGGCTTTCTATTCTGTTCCATTGGTTTATGTGTCTGTTTTTATGCCAGTACCATGCGCTTTGGTTACTGTAACTTTATAGTATATTTTGAAATCAGATGGTATGATGCCTCCAGCTTTGTTCTTTTTGCTTAGGATTGCTTTAGCTATTCAGAATTGATACGAATTTTAGGATTTTTTTTCTATTTCTAAGAACAATGTAATTGGTATTTGGATAGGGTTTGCATTGCATCTGTAGATTACTTTGGGTAGTCTGGACATTTTAACAACATTAATTCTTCCAATCTATGAACATGGGCTATCTTTCCATTTTTGGGGGTGTGTCATCTTAAATTTTTTTTTCATCAGTGCTTTATCTTTTTCCTTGTAGAAATCTTTCTTTGTTTTTGGGACAGGGATGGTGGCCCATGCCTGTAATCCCAAACATTTTGGGAGGCTGAGGTAGGTGGATCACTTGAGGTCAAGAGTCCAAGACCAGCCTGACCACATAGTGAAACCCTGTCTCTACTAAAAATACAAAATATAGCTGGCTGTGGTGGCAGGCACCTGTAATCCCAGCTACTTGAGAGGCTGAGGCAGGAGAATAGCTTGAAACCAGGAGGTGGATGACAGAGTGAGACTCTGTCTCAAAAAAAAAAAAAAAAAAAAAAATTCTTTCTCTCCTTTGCTTGATTTTATTCCTAGGTATTTTATTTCTTAGTAGTTACTATAAATGGGATTGGTTTCTTGATTTCCTTTTATTCAGATTGTTTGCTGTTGGCTTATGGGAATTGCTCCTGATTTTTGTATTTGATTTTATATCCCACAAATTTACTCAATTTGTTTATCAGTTCCAACAGCTTTTTGGTGGAGTCTTTAATTCTTTTCTAAAACTAAGACCATTTTATCTGTAAACAAGGATAACTTGACTTCTTTCTAGTTTGGATGTTCTTTATTTTTTTTTCTCTTATCTAAAAGAGATTTGTTGTATGATTCTAGAAACTATTTGAATTTTATATTCAATGCTGACATATATGTTATATATATCAAAAGTTGAGTAATATATCTATGTTTGTTCTAGTATTAGAATACATTTAAACCTTATATTTGAAACTTACACAATTAAATTACTTAAATGCAACCGAATAATAATTAAACAAAATTAGTACTCTGTGAAGATGCATCATTTTCAAATTTAACATCTCTACTAATTATAAAGGTGTTGTGTTAGAAGACACCCCCAAGAAAGTTCAAAGAGATATTCATTAAATACCAAAAATACATGGAGCAGGCAATAATGAGCGGTAGCCATCTTACCTTTACCAGAGATTGCGATTATAAGTGTCTTACACCAATATTATATGTGAAATAAATGAAAAACATTTTTAATAAGATATATATTCAAATAGGCCACATGAAATGCTCAATAGTAATGGGTCATTGAAACATCACGATACACTAAAGTCTAAAACCAGTACGTAACAGTAGGAATAATAGTAGTAATGGCTGTGGGTCACTGATGTTAAGTTAGTAACCACTAAGCCAGTTCCTTACAAATGGCGTCTTTTGTGGTTGGTTGTTTCCCTGGGCATGACTCATTTGTCGGATATGTTTAACATCTGCCTCTGTAATGTTTATTTTTTTAAAAAGTTCTTGTATGAAGGTTGTTCTTTCCACCGAAGGTCTAGGTTATGGATGAGATAAACACAAAAAAGAAGAGGCACCCACTTGGTCAGTTGGACAAGCTTCCTGGGCTGCTCTTCTCAGCCATTCGTTACTGAATTCTTTTTTTTTTTTTTTTTTTTTTTGAGACGGAATCTCGCTCTGTCGCCCAGGCTGGAGTGCAGTGGCCGGATCTCAGCTCACTGCAAACTCCGCCTCCCGGGTTTACGCCATTCTCCTGCCTCAGCCTCCCGAGTGGCTGGGACTACAGGCGCCTGCCACCTCGCCTGGCTAGTTTTTTGTATGTTTTAGTAGAGAGGGGGTTTCACCGGGTTAGCCAGGATGGTCTCGAACTCCTGACCTCGTGATCCGCCCGTCTCGGCCTCCCAAAGTGCTGGGATTACAGGCTTGAGCCACCGCGCCCGGCTCGTTACTGAATTCTTTAAGATCTAGATCAAGTATTGCCTCTTCTATGCTCCCGTCATGACCCATTCCCTAGCCCAAGGCAGAATGATTTTTTCTTACTTTTGGCCTCTCATAACACTGTGCATATATAGTTATCACATTTTATGGCAATTAATTCTTCTATGTGAGTATCTGCTGCTATACTTTCGTCTACTTGAAGACAAGGATTGTCTGACCTCTATATTACTAGATCCTGGCATACAGCAAATCCTTAATAAATATATGCTAAATTTAGTTGAACCTTGCCGGGCACAGTGGCTCATGCCTGTAATGCCACCACTTTGGGGGGCCAAGGCAGGCAGATCACTTGAGGCCAGGAATTCAAGACCAGCCTGGCCAACATGGTGAAACCCTTTCTCTATCAAAAATACAAAAAAATTAGCCGGGAGTGGTGGCGCATGCCTGTAATCCCAACTACTTGGGAAGTTGAGGTAGGAGAATCGCTTGAATCCTGGAGGCGGAGGTTGCAGTGAGTCAAGATTGTGCTACTGCTCTCCAGCCTGGGTGACAGAGTGAGGCTCTGACTCAGAAAGAGAGAAAAAAAGAATTTAGTTGGCCCTTGCAATCCATGATATGCCACATGTCACAGAACCCCCCAAGTCAGACTTATGAGAACCAAGAACTGGCCTGTGTAGATGGAAAGCTAGTATCCATTTTAATTTGTGCATCAGGCCTCAGGTTTTCTGCCAGTCTGCCAAGCTTTTGACCCAGATTCCTTCTCTGAGCCTATTTGCCCAGTCCAACTGCAAGTATAATTCCTGCTCTGACCCAGATCCACTGCCTCTTATTGTTCCAGCTCACCAAGGTCTCCTGGTTTGGCCCCATGTATGAAATGTAATATGTGACCAAGGCAACCCCGTTGAAGAGCCTGGCAGGGCAAGCCGGCACTGCCAGGTCCCAAGTGATACCCAACTCTCCTGGATGTCTGCAAGGCAATTGGGAGGGCCAAGCAGAATAAAGTTTCACACGAGTATTGGGTCAAGTAGCTCATGTACTGCCCACAGCGAACACTGAGGCAAGAAGCAGTTGCAGGTGTGGGCCAGGGTGAGGCTCAGGAATAAGCAGATTTGTGGGTTGTGATTTCTTGCTTGTTCCTCTGGCTGTGCCCATCCCATCTATGGCAAATAGACAAAACTGGAACAAGTGTTCATGGAAAAGGAAAAAGGAAAAGGAAGCACAGGTAGGTCCAAACAAGGTAAACGGATGCATTCTATTTAGCCCCAGTTAGGGCTCAGTTACGCCTTACAGTGAGTTCAATAGTCGACCCCCAAAGATGTGGCCACATTCTAACCCCTAGTTCCTGTAAATGTGAACCTATTTGGAAAAGTGTCTTTGCAGATGTAATTAAGTTAAGGATCTTGAGGTTATCCAGAATTTAGGGTGAACCCTCAATTCAAAGACAGGTAACAAGAAAAAGGCAGGAGATTTGGGACAGAAACAGACAGAGGGAGAGGGCCAAGTGAAGACAAACACAGACTGGCATTCTGCTGCCTAAAGACAAGGAATGCCTGGAGCCACCAGAAGCCAGAAAAGGAAAGTAAATTCTCCTCTAGAGCCTTAAGAGGAGCACAGCCCTGTTGACACCTTGATTTCAGACTTCTGGATCCAGAACTGTGAGAGAATAAATTTCTGTTGCTTTAAACCAACAAATTTGTGGTACTTTCTCATGACAGCCCTTGGAAACTAATGCACCTCTCCTTTGTTTATCTGCCAGAGAAATGGGTTTGTATTAAGTGTTTGGGTCTATGAAGAAGGTTCTCAGAACATTAGACAAAAAAAGGCAAGCCAGAAGGGATGTGACTGGCCCAGAATCACAAAGAAACAGCTTCTTTTCTCCCCAGATTGTCAGTTGAGACCAGAAGTATCCACAGGAAGGTTTCTATTAATCAATTTAGTTTACCCTAGAAAAGATATTCCACTTACAAGACAAGTAACAGTAATGGAAATAATATAATTTCTGAGAATGACCCATATGTGAGACATTGTACCAAGTATTCCAAGTTATGTCCATTTTTTCTAATGAGAAAATTGAGGCTTAGAATGGTTAGGCAAACCTAGCTATAGTGCTTCACTATTTGCCAAATGAAGTTCTAAGAACTTTATAATTATTAACTCCTTAATCCTCATAATGGCCCTATGAAGCAGGAATTATTATTCTCTGTTTTACAGGTGAGAAAACTGAGGGACAGACAGGTTACATAATGTGTCTAATGTCACACAGCCAGGAAGTGGTGAAGCTAAGATTCAATTCTAAGAAGTCTTGCCCCAAAGATTCTGCCCTTAACCTCTACCCCATAGCTCTAGGGTAAAGAATAGGGATTTGAATTCAGGTGTATCTGATCCCAAATCACAGGTGTATCTGACAGGCACTAATACGGAAAGAACATGATGTTCATTCCGTAAACTGCACTGCTTCTTAAATAAACAAATGATGGAGTTGCACTATGAGCAGCAGTCCTGCCCATATGACTGTCTGTGACTGCCCTGGTCCTTCTTGGTTGCAGGCTCTGAGAGTCTTCAGCCAACAGGTTGATTCCTCCCTTTTCCGTACACAATCTTAAGTACAACAGCCAACACAGATAGGGGCTTAGACCCAGCCCCTGGCAGAGATGGGCATTGGTTCTGAGGGCAAGTCTCTGGGATATTGCAAAGGAGCCTTGGCCAGCCCCTTCCCCATGCTGTCACATTCATGTTTGCCCAGTTGTGTAACTGAGAATTTCATTATTTTAACAAACAATTATCAGGTTCGTATTGTATGCTCTGCAATGTACCAAAAACTGGAGATACAGTGAAGGCCCAGGTGGCTCAGGCATACAATTCAGAAAGATATGTACTATCAAGGAAGAATAATATCAATAGTAGCCACTGTTTTTAGAGTGTTTATGATGTGCCAGTCATTATATAATCCTTGTACACGTGCTGCTCTGGGAGAACACAGAAGGGTTGCCTAACCCAGTCTAGGGAGGTCAAGAAAGGCTTCCTGGGAGGTCCTGGTGGACACCTGAGGGACAAGTAGGCATTATTCAAGTAAAGAAAGAGTGCCAAGGAGAACGGTCTTCAGGCAGAATAGTCAAGTTGAAAGAGCACACAGCATATGCTGTAGAGAGGGAGAAGAGTTCAGTATAGTTGGGGAGCAAGGCAGGAGGTGGGAGTAGCAATGGTTGTGGCAAGAGAGTATGTCTGGGCCGGGGGTGGTGGCTCACACCTGTAATCCCAGCACTTCGGGAGGCCGAGGCAGGTGGATCACGAGGTCAGGAGATTGAGACAATTCTGGCTAACACAGTGAAACCCTGTCTCTACTAAAAATACAAAAAAAATTAGCCGGGCATGGTGGCGGGTGCCTGTAGTCCCAGATACTCAGGAGGCTGAGGCAGAAGAATGGCATGAACCCGGGAGGCGAAGCTTGCGGTGAGCTGAGACCATGCCACTGCACTCCAGCCTGGGTGACAGAGGGAGACACCATCTCAAAAAAAGAGAGAGAGAGTATGTCTGCAGGGACAAGATCATCATGACCTTATAAGCCATGCTGAGAGTTTACTAGTCCAGCTGAACGGGAGCCCTCCATATTAGTGCCTGTCAGCAGGACCCTTAGCATCTTGCAGCTCTTGCTGAATTCTCTGTCCCTTTTCTAGTGTGTGGAGTCCTGATTCCAGATGGATGGACAACCCAGAGCTATTGCCTGACTACCCATCTGACTGCAAACACTACCACTTCCCAAAAGCTCCTTGGATACTGACACTGGCCTGACTGGTGCCCAAATTCACTGCCTCCTGTGGACACCTTCAATTTGATGATTGGATACTATCAGCTGTGGAGAGCAGATCCACAGGAGAGTTATTTCCTAAATAAGTAACTGGCCCAGCTGTCCTTCCTCCCCACTCTCTGATGCCTTAAGGAGTCCCTGAATGCTCCAGGAACATATCTACCCTCTCCAGGTTAAGAAAAGATTCAGAGCTGTGTGTCTTGGTGAAGTCTGCACAGCTGGTCAGTGGGACGGGTCCCTGGTCTTGTGACTCTATGTCTAGAGCTTTCTCTGCTGCTGATGGCTCTCTTTGCCAGGGACACTTACATTCAGTGATGGGTCGAGGTGGGAATAAAAAGTCTAGCCCCCTTTCCCATGGGCTTGGATCTTTGTCGTCACTGCAAGGGGCTCAGTTTCTCCTTCCGAGAGATTGTTCCCTAGAGCAGACCCCAATACATTTCCTGCATGTGAATCTCAGACTCACATTACCCAAGCCCTAATGATGGGGAAGATGGTGTGGTGATTATACCTCACTGTCTTTGAAGATTGAGCCTGAGCTGATATTGACAAGACTGTTCAGCTGGTGGCAAATGAATTAATTGACTTATATTTACTGCTTATTTTCAAATATGTTATTTCTTTATTTGAAGTTCCCATTAGGAAGAGAATACACAAACTTGAATTTCACAAGTATGTGTGAATTACAAAAGTGTGATAGATTTTTAGTAAGAATACAACTTTAGGCTGCTTTCAGACATTGATTGTTCTCAGTAAGGCATGGAATCTGGGTTGAGACATATTATCTTTTATGTTAGAACTGTAAACTGAACAATAACTAATTAATAATTCACTAATAACTGTTGTTACCTATTTCTTCCCAAAGTCTAAATATATCATAAACTCTATTATTAGGCTTAGTAAGAATATAGGATCTTTTGGGAAAACTAATATCCTGATAAATAGAGTTGTCACATTTCCATAATGCTTTACCAATTTTTAATGGATTTTAAAATAGTAAGATACATTTCATACCAAAAGTCTGAGGCACATAGTTTAATTTTATTTTTGGTAATTCCAAAGACATTTGGCATATGAGTAATTATCTATGTGTTATAGATGTGCAGCGATAACAGTTACCAGAGAATGACAGATAAAGCCAGTTTTAATTTGACCGTATCTATGATTATGTTGTATGAATCTTATTTGAATATAAACATAAAGACAGTTGTAAACATTGGTAAATGGGAATAGAGCTGCTTATGGGTACATCAGTAAACTCATTGATTAAAATTGGATCAGGCAGATTAAAAAAAGTTCAAATTAAGATAGAATTCACATATACTGTATATTAGGTGTAAGTGATCTGATTTATATTGTAAAGAGTATATAGCCATGTATCCAACATACTATTCAAGATATGGAACATCTCGAAAGCAGGGATTATGTGGGAAAGATCTTTTGGATTTCTGACTTTCCTGGACAGTGTGTTCAGCTCCCTATAGGACTTGTTGGCAGCTGAATCCTGATGCCTCTCCACCTACCTTCTCATGTTTCTTGTGACTTCCAGCGCTGTTTATTGCATCTTTAGTCTGCTGATCCTCACTATAAACAGTTTTTGCCAGATTAGAGGCCATTTCTTTCACTTCCCCAGGCAGGGGTTGTTTCAGTCTTTTCCTTCTCAGTAGTTTGTTGTTGGTTTACTAGTTTCAAATGATCTTTCCTCACAATGAACACACATGGTAGTCAGACTTCTCCACTCCCGCCTGAAGCGCTCCATAAACCTTTGTTTATAAATCTTGCCAGCACAATCCTGGGTGATGAGTAGGGAGCAAGGAATAAGCTTTGCTTTTGTGGATGGGAACCAACCTTGGAGAAAGTGAAGTTAAACAGTTTCCTGGCTAAACAGAAGTTAAACAGTTTTCTGACACCAACAAGGATTATATGACCCAGTGTGTGTCATTAGTTTGAGTTTTTTTTCCTCCAGCAGGAGAGAGAATATGGTAGAATTGGGGAGGCAGTTACCTTATGTTTTTAAGCCCCTTGATTTTTCTCACCTCTACTTGAGAGGCTACTCCACAGGCCAGGTGTGAGGAAGCAAAGGCTGAGAGTAGGACACAGCAAGTGGGAAAAGACATAGAGAAATTTGATTTGAGAAGCCTGAGGTCTTGGAGATATTTTTAGGAATTAGGAACAAGGAAGCGAGAGCAAAGGGTCAAAAATGGACCAAAAAAGTCAAAACAACAGTTCTTCATACTTCTTACATTTTTCTCTTCACATTTCTTGCAATTTTATCTTCAGCAACTTAAGAGTTTAATTTAAATATAGGTTAACATTTTTAAATCTGACTTTCAGGATCAAAAAGATGATCATGAAAAAGTTATAACAAATTGAGAGAGGCAGAGCAAGATGGCAAAATAGAAGCCCCCAGTGATCATCCACTCTGCAGGAACACCAAATTGAACAACCGTCCTCACAGTAAAGCCCCTTCATAAGAACCAAAAATCAGGTCAGTGATCAGAGTATCTCGTTTTAACATATTAAGGAAGGAGGCACTGAAAAAGGTAGGAAAGACAGCCTTGAATTACCTACACCACCCCTCCCCCATCCCTCACCAGCAGCCAGGGAAATGTAGAGAGAGAATCTGTTTGCATAGTAGAGGGAGAGTGCAGTGACTGTGGGATTTTGCGTTGGAACTCAGTGCTGCCCAGTCATAGTGGAAAGAAACATGGGGCAGAACTCAGCTGTACCCATGGAGGGAGCATATAGATGAGCCCCAGGGAGAGGCAAATTGTCCATCCCAGCAATTGGAACCTGAGTTCCAGCAAGCCCTGCCACCGTGAGCTAAAGTGCTCCAGAGTCCTAAATAAACTTGAAAGGCAGTCTAGGCCACAAGGACTGCAATTCCTAGGCCAGTTCTGGTACTGTACCAGGCAGGGAGCCAGTGGACTTGGGGTGCATGCAACCTAGGAAAACACCAGCTTGAGGTAGTCAAGGGAGTGTTTGAGTCACTCCCCCAGCCTCAAGCAGCATGGCTCACAGCTCCAAGACAGGCTCTTTCTCTCCACTTGAGGAGATGAGGGGAAGAATAAAGAGGATTTTATCTTGCAACTAGGATACGGGCCCAGCCACAGTAGGAAAGACTACCAGGCAGAGTCCTGAGGCTGCATTCCAGGCCCTAGCTGCTTGATAACATTTCTAAGCACACCCTGGTCCAGGGAGGAACTCTCTGTCTTGAAAGGGAGGACCCAGTCCTGACAGGATGTATCGCTTTCTAACTGAAGAGCCTTTGGGCCCTGAATAATCAGCAGTGATAGCCAGGCAGTACCTGCTATAGGCATTGGGGGAGACTCAGAGCTGCACCGGCTTCAGGAGTGACCCAGCACATTTCCAGCTCTGGAGGTTATGAGAAGACATCCCTTCTGCTTGAAGAAAGGAGAGGAAACAGTAAAGGAGACTTTGTCTTGCAGCTTGGGTACCAGCTCAGTGGGATAGATCACCAAGCAGGCTCCTGAGATCTCTTATTCCAAGCCTTGCCTCCTGGACAGCATTTCTAGACCTGCTCCGGGCCAGAGAGGAGCCCACTGCCCTGAAGGGAGAGACTCAGGACTGGCAGCATTCAACAAAGCTGACTGAAGAGCCAATGGTCCTTGCGTGAACATCAGTGATAGCCAGGCAATACTTGCCCTAGGCCTGAGGTAGTGGTGGCCATAGGGAGAGACTCCTCTGCTTGAGGAAAGGGGAGGGAAGAATGGGGAGAACTTTGTCTTTTGGCTTGGATGCTAGCTCAGTCCACAGTAAATAGAGAACCAGGTAGATTCTCAAAGTTTCCAACTCCAGGCTGTGGCTTCTGGATGACGTCTCTGGACATGCACCCCAGGGGCAGGGGGAACTTGCCTGAACTTCCTGAAGGAAAGGACACAAGCCTGGCTGGATTCACCACCTGCTGATTGTGGAGCCCTTAGGTCTTGAGTGAACATAGGTGGCAGCCAGGCAGTGGTCACTTCAGGTCTTGGGTGAGACCCAGGGCTATGCTGGCTTCAGGTCTGACCCAGAGCAGTCCAAGGGATGTTGGCCTCAGTGGTGCTTGTGCCACCCCTACCCCAGTTCCAGGAAGCTCAACACAGAGAAAGAGACTCCATTTGTTAAAGAAAAATAAGGGAAAAGAGTTTTTGCCAGGTAATCCAGAGAATTCTCCCGGATCTTACTCAAGACAATCAAGGTGGTATCTCTATGAGCCTGCAAGAGCCACAGTATAACTGGGCTGAAGATGTACCCTAAAGCAGATACAGCTGCAGTGAGCAAAGTCTTAGATCACAACACCCAAGTCTCTTTGAATACCTGGGAAGCCTTTCCAAGAAGGGCAAGTACAAAAAAGCCCAGATTGTGAAGACGAAAATAAATACCTAATTCTCCAATGCTTAGACACTGATAAATATCCAAAAGCATCAAGACCAAATAAAATAAATAAGGCACCATTGACCAATCCCAGAGAGAGAGAGATATGTGACCTTCCAGACAGAATTCAAAATATCTGTTTTGAGGAAGCTTGATGAAATCCAACATAACACAGAGAAGGAATTCGGAATTCTATCAGATAAATTTAGTAAAGAGATAGAAATAATTAAAATAATCAAAATTTCTGGAGCTGAAAAGTGCAATTGGCATACTAAAGAACGCATCAGGGTCCCTTAATGGCAGAATTGATTAATGAGAACAAAGAATTAGTGAGCTTGAAGACAGGCTATTTGAAATTACATGGTCAGAGGAGACAGAAGAAAAAAGAATGAAAAACAAAGGATGCCTACAGGGTCTAGCAAATAGCCTCAAAAGGGCAAATCTAAGAGGTATTGGCCTTAAATAGGAGGTAGAGAAACAGAGAGAGGTAGAAAATTTATTCAAAGGGATAATAACAGAAAACCTCCCAAACCTAGAGGATGCAGTATACAAGAAGGTTATAGAACACTAAGCAGGTTTAATGCAAAGAAGTACCCCAAGGCATTTAATAATCAAACTCCCAAAGATCAAGGATAAAGAAAGGATAAAGATCAAGGATAAAGAAAGCAGCAATATAAAGGAAACAAATAACATACAAAGGAGCTCCAATCCATCTGGCATCAGACTTCTCAGTGGAAACCTTACAATCCAGGATAGAGTGACATGATATATTTAATATGCTGAAGGAAAAAAAAAACCCAAAAACTTGTATCCTAGAGAGGTCAAGCAAAATGGCAGAATAGAACTTCATCAGTGGTCCCTCTGGCAAGCCCACCAATTTAACAACTATCTACACACAAGAAAACGCACCTTCATAAGAACCAAAAATCAGGTGAGCACTCACAGTACCTGGTTTTAACTTCATATCACTGAAAGAGGCACTGAAGAGGTAGAAAACATAGCCTTGACTCCTGACACCATCCCACTCCCATCCTTCTGGCAGATGCAGCATGGTTCAGAGAGTGTCTCTGGTCACTGGGAGAGGAGAGTACACAAACTGTGAGACACTGAACTCAGTGCTGTCCTATTATAATGAGCAGAAAGAAAATCAACCCAACTCAGCTGTTGCTCACACACAGAGGGAGCATTTAAACTAGCTCTAGCCAGAGGGCAATTCCTGATCCCAGTGGTGGAAAGCTGAATTTTCCCAAACCTCACCACTGTGGGCTAAAGTGCTCTTGGGCTCTAAATAACCTTCAAAGGTATCCTGGGCCACAAGGATTGCAACATATAGGTGAATCCTAGGGATGAACTGGGCCCAGAATTAATCGACTGAGGGGTGGGGGCATGGGACCTCTGACACACCACCTGGGGCAGCTAAAAGAGTGCTGGCATCACCCCTACCCTAACCTCAGTCTGCACAGATCGTGGCTCTAAAAGAGACACCTTCCTTCTGCTTGAGTAGAGGATAGGGAAGAGTGGGGAGGACTTTGTCTTGCATCTTGGATCCCAGCTCAGTTACAGCAGGATAGGGCACTGGTCAGAGTTGCAAGGCCTATTTTCCAGGCCCCAGTTCCCAGATGACATTTCTAGACATGCCCTGGGCCAGAAGGGAAACTGCTGCCTTGAAAGGAAGGACCCAGTCCTGACTGCATTCATTACCTGCTAACTGCAGAGCACTTAGGCCCTGAATAACCAGCAGCAATACCCAGGTACTATGTCAAGGGCCTTGGGTAAGACTCTGAGACTTGGTGAGTTCAGGTCAGATTCAGCACATTCCCAGCTGTGGTGGCTATGGGGCAAGAATAAATAATCACCTGAAGGTACAAAACTCGCTAGTAAGTACACAAGAAAACACAGAACACTATAACACTGTAACTGTGGTGTAAACTACTCTTACCCTAAGTAGAAAGACTAAACGATGAACCAACCAAAAGGAATAACTACAACAACTTTTCAAGATATAAACAGTAGAATAGGATATAAAATAGAAATAACAAAAAGTTAAAATGCCAGGGAATAAAGTTAAGGCATGGAGTTTTTATTAGTTTTCTTTTTGCTTGTTTATTTATTCAAAGTGTTGTTATCAGCTTAAAGTAATGAGTTATAAGATAGCATTTGCAAGCCTCATGTTAACCTCAAACCAAAAGAAATGAATACACAAAAAAATAAAAAGCAAGAAACTAAATAATAATATCAGAGAAAATCACCTTCACTAAAGGAAGACAGGAAGGAAAAAAAGAAGGAAGAGAAGACCACAAAACAACTAGAAAACAAATAACAAAATGGCAGAACTAAGTCCTTACTTGCCAATAATAACATTGAATGTAAATGCACTGAACTCTCCAATCAAAACATATAGAGTAGCTGAATGGATAATAAATAAACAAACAAACAAACAAGACCTACTGATCTGTTCACTACAAGAAACACACTTTACCTATAAAAACACACATAGACTGAAAATACAGGGTTGGAAAAAAGATATTCCATGCCAACAGAAATGAAAAAAGCAGGAGACGCTATACTTATATCAGACAAAATAGATTTCAAGAAAGAAATTATAAGAGACAAAAAAACTCACTATATAATAATAAAGGGGTCAGTTTAGTAAGAGGAATTTTAAATATATATGCACCCAATCTTGGAGCACCCAGATATATAAAGCAAATATTATTAGAGTTCAAAAGAGAGATAGGCCCCAATACAATAATGGCTGGAGAGTTCAACACCCCACTTTCAGCACTGGACAGATCACCAAACAGAAAATCAACAAAGAAACATCCGAATTAATCTGCACTACAGACCAAATGGATCTCATAGCTATTTACAGAACATTTCATCCAACAGCAGCAGAATACACATTCTTCTGTTCAGCACGTGGATCATTCTCAAGGATAGACCATATGTTAGGCCCCAAAGCAAGTCTTAAAAAGTTCAAAACAATTGAAATAATATTAACTATCTTCTCTGACCACAAAGAAATAAAACTAGAAATTAATAAGAAGAGGAATTTTGGAAACTTTACAAACACATGGAAATTAAACAATATGCTCCTGAATCACCAGTGAGTCAGTGCAAAATTTTCTGTTTTCTTTTTTTGAGACAGAGTCAATTTAAATTTTTCTCTTCCTTCCTTCCTTCCTTCCTTCCTTCCTTCCTTCCTTCCTTCCTTCCTTCCTTCCTGCCTGCCTGCCTGCCTCCCTTTCTTTCTTTTTCTTTCTTTCCTTCTTTCTTTCTATTTTGAGACAGGGTTTCACTGTATCACCCAGGCTGGAATGCAGCGGCACAATCTTGGCTTCGCCTCCTGGAGCTCAAGTGATCCTCTCACCTCAGCCCCCCAAGGAGGTGGGACCCATGGACATGCACTGCCACCCCCAGCTAATTTTTGTATTTTTTGTAGAGATGGGTTTTTTTCATGTTGCCCAGGCTGGTCTCAAACTCCAGGGCTCAAGCAATCCACCTGCCTTGGCCGCTAAGAGTTCTGGAATTACAGGTGTGAGCCATCACACCTGGCCTAAATTTCGTAAATGAAAATTGAAGCACAATATACTAAAACCTATGGGAAACAGCAAAATACGTACTAAGAGGGAGGTTTATAGCAATAAGTGCCTACATCAAAAAGGTAGAAAAACTTCAAATAACCTAAACATGCATCTTAGAGAACTAGAAAAGCAGAGCAAAAGAAACCCGAAATTAGTAGAAGAAAATAATAATAAATATCAGAGCAGAAATAAATGAAATTTGAAATGCAAAAAATACAAAAGATTAATGAAATGAAAAGTTGGTTTTTTAAAAAGATAAATAAAATGGACAAATCTTTAGCCTGACTAAGAAAAAAAGAGAGAAGACTCCAACAAAATTGGAGATGAAAAAGGAGACATGAATATACCAAAAATAAAAAGCAAGAAAGTAAATAATAGTATCAGAGAAAATTACCTTCACTAAAGGAAGACAGGAAGGAAAGAAAGAAGGAAGAGGAGGCATATAGTATGACAGATGCACATCATACTGAATGGGGAAAAACCGAAACCAATACTGCAGAAATTCAAAGGATCATTAGAGGCTCCTATAAGTAACTGAATGCCAATAAATTGGAAGACCTAGAAGAAATGGATAAATTCCTAGACACACACAACCTACCAAGATTGAACCATGAAGAAATCCAAAACCTGAACAGACTAACAAGTACCTAAATCTAAGCCATAATAAAAGGTCTCTCAGTAAAGAAAAGCCAGGGACCCAATGGCTTCACTGGTGAGTTTTACCAGATATTTAAAGAAGAACTAATACCAATCCTACTCAAACTATTACAAAAAATAGAGGAGGAGGGAACACTTCGAAATGCATTATATCAGGCAGTATTACTCTGCTATCAAAGCCAAAGACATCAAATAAAGAAAACTACAGGCCAATATCCCTGATGAACATTGATGCCAAAATCCTCAACAAAATACTACCAAACTAAATTCAACAGCATATTACAAAATCATTCATTGTGACCAAGTGGGATTTATCCCAGAGACGCAAGGATGTTCAATATGCACAAATTAATCAATATGATATATCAACAGAATGAAGGAAAAAAGCCATATAATAATTTCAGTTGATGTGGAAAAAACATTCGATAAAATTCAACATGCCTTCCTGATAAAACCCTCAAAAAACTGGGCATAGAAGAAATACCTCAACATAATAAAAGCCATATAGTATGACCGATGCACATCATGCAGAATGGAGAAAAACTGAAAGCCTTTCCACTAAGATCTGGAATATGACAGGGATGCCCACTTTCACCAATTTTACTCAAAATAGTACTCAAAGTCCTAGCTAGAGCAATCAGACAAAAGAAAGAAGTAAAAGACATTCAAATTGGAAGGAAGAAGTCAAATTATCCTCATTGCAGATGATATCATCTTACATTTGGGAAAACCTAAAGACTCTACCAAAAAGCTATTATTAATAGAATTGATAAATTCAGTAACATTGAAGGATACAAAATCAACATACAAAAATCAGTAGCATTTCTATATGCCAACAACGACTAATCTGCACAAGAAATCAAGAAAGTAATCTCATGTACAATAACTAAAAATAAAATAAAATATCTAATAATTAAATTAACCAAAGAAATGAAAGATCTCTACAATGAAAACCATACAACATTGGTGCAAGAAATTATAGGGGACACCAAAGAATGGAAAGATATTCCATCCAGTTCATGGACTAGAAGAATCAATATTATTAAAATGCCCATACTATACAAAGCAATCTACAAATTCAATGCAATCCCTATCAAAATACCAATGACATTCTTCACAGATATAGAAAAATAATTATAAAATTATATGGAACTGTGGAAGACCCAGAATAGCCAAAGCTATCCTAAGCAAAAAGAACAAAATTGGAGGAATCACATTATCTGACTTCAAATTATTCTACAGAGCTATAGTAACCAAAACAGCAGGTACTAGCATAAAAACAGACACATAGACCAATGGAACAGAATAGAGAACCCAGAAACAAACTTTGTGGGAAACAAGTTTACTGCGCCCAGGCTCTGGAGCCAGGCTGTCTTTGTTTGAACCATGGCTTTGCCATTAACCTTGGGTAAATAGCCATATCTCTGTGGACCTTAGCATCCTCATCTGTAAAATGGGGGAATAAGGATACTTCTCTCATAGGGTTATATAAATGAGTAAATGACATGATGAATGAAAAGGGTTTAGCAACAGTGCATGTATGAGGCAGGTTAGATGTTGCAACTATCAAATCCCACAGTGTAGTCATGATGGTAAGGAGATGAGGTGAACCGTGAGCCAGCCAGTAGCATGGCACATAGTATGTCTTAGCTTAGTAAGTGTTAATTTTTGTTTTCCATGTGGTACACAGTAGGCACGCAACAAAAATTTGCTGGATCAAGTGGAAAAAAAAGAAAAAGTTATAAATAAGACACCGAATTTTCTGGGAAACCCTCCTTCCTCACTCCAAACGTTCCTCTCTCCAAATATTGTTCTTTAACAGATTGACTTTGTTGAAACAGGCACATTTGGTTATTAGGGGAAATATATGGTTAGAAGCTTAGGAAATTGTGACAAAGGATTTTCCATGCTTTCAGCAATGGGAGGTGTAGTCATCCAGTGTGTTAAACTTTGTAAAAAGGAATTGTGGGACTGGTTTTGCCCCTGCCCTGTCTCTCTAGTCAGAACCAAGAGATGACTGTGATTGGAAATGGTACCACTCAGCAGCTGTTCTTATTGGCTGGCTCACAGTTCACCTCATCTTACCATAATGACTACACTGTGGGATTTGACAGTTGCAACATTTAACCTGCCTCAAAAGCGCTTCCTCACTTCCAGGGAGTTCCACTGTCACTCCCTTAGTTTGCTGTAAGATGTAACCACAGCTTTAATTATTAGTCTTGAGAGAAACAGGGTGGTGGTATCACGACTCCATCTATTCAGCTATGAACGAACAACCCAGTTCTTTACGACTAACTCCCAAAATAAACGTCAAACCCCAAAGCATGAATAAAATAGCTATATTCATCATCCAACACAACCAGGGCATGCCTCCCTGTTTTCGCTCCTTGTGTAGTATCTTTACATTCATCTAAAGCTTGAGTACAACATTTCCTGGTGCTTTCTTCTGACTCATGAAAGCATCCACTTAATCCCCTGTAGACAACAGAGGATTCTATTTAGCTGTAATTGTGAAAAAGGCATCATTAAGGTTGCTAAGCAGCAGAAATTGGTTTACTGGAAACAACTTTCTGTGAGGAAAGTACCCCTTGTTTTCCCAAGGATTTGTGTCTTGTTGATTGACTTTCTAAGCGAATTCTGCAAAAGATTTTCCCATTATACCTATGGGAGGACTGGGAAGTCAAAGTGGTAGAGAAAGACTCAATGTTAGAAAGTGGATGAGACAGTCTTAAGCAATTAAGGGACCATGTTTCTTTGTCCAGAAACCTCGAATTTAGGAAATCTGAAGCCCTGCTTGGCTGTGTGTCCTTTGCCCTGCTGTCAGGCCTCATTATGGGCTCCACCAGGATGAGGAAGGAACTCAGAGACAGAGAAGGGACATGTTTCATGCAGGGATGGTGATCAGTCAACCCAGGAAAGGATGTGGACTTGAGCTATCCTAGTGACTTGAAGTATCACAGTTGCCAAACTCATTTAGTTTAATTATCTAGACTAGCAGTTACGCTCATGGGACCATGAAGGTAAGAAAAACAGTAAAGCTACCTGTATAAGTGTATGTGTTGGGGGAAAACCATTGGCATTTATTGAATGATTAATATGTGATAGTTTTAAGCATTTTTTTGTATACAAAAATGAATACTATTAGTTTTACACTCTTTAAAGATGAGAAACCAAGGCTCTGAGAGGGTACATTCATGTATACAGTTACCTGTAAGTTAGCAGCGATGGAATTTGAACCCTGGCAGCCAACACACCCGTCTGCTGGACTATCCAAGGCCTTCAGTCTTAGATTATTGTGCCCATGGGAAAACTATGGCCCCAAGCTGCTAGATCTTTCCTTTTTTGAAAGGAGCCAGCTTATTTTTCAAAATTTTAATGAAAAATATCTGAATTTTTTAATTGTTGGCAATATCTTTAAAAATTTTTTAAATCTTATTTCAGGTCAACTATTGAGTATAAGCTGAGTGTAGCATAGGATTACTTCCTTCTTTCCCAAAATCATTAAGTCATTGGTCAAGCTGCAACTCTGTGCGTATGTAGGGATAAACCTGGACCAAGGAAGGGGAAATGTAAACAGGAACCCACATTTCAGGAAATAGCCTTTGAGGAAGCTTCGCAATATCGGGTTATCAGAGGCAGTTTGACCTCCTAGGCTTTGCTAGTTTTACCAGAAACCTAGGGAGAATGTGGGTCAAGATTTCAGATTTGTGATGGAGTAGAGTCTAGACCTGCCTGTTTAGGCCAGAATGCTATAATCCTATAGTTCAAAGATTCCCAACCAGCCACATAGTGGTATGTGGAGCTGAAATACTGAACCTCTCAGTCCTCAGGGGTCTAGGTAGTTTCCGTGGTCATGAGGCCACTCAGGTGGTCATGTGTGGCGGTAAGAAGATTCTCCTTTCAACTTAACCTATGTTGCAGATGTTATAATTTTTAATAAATGCATGACAGGAAGTTAGAAAGTTGTGAAGCAATACTATGGTCTGTTTCCTATGTAATGTGGATTGTCCTGACTTACCCACCAAGTGAATGGGAGCTATATCTCTATATAAATTCTTCAGTGTAACTTTTCTGCTCTTCTGCTCATCTGGATAACAGGATATCCTCCTCTGGGTTTTTCCCAACATATTCATGAAGGTTTTCATTAAAAAAAAATCACTACATTTCATTCATTCATCCCTTCTAGTTCTCTTCCTGACCACCAATATCACATAGCAATTTGCTACTATTTGGTATCAATTCATTCAATCGTGGCTTGTTTAGAAAGGTCCCTGGGCAAGGGCATGGGGCCTACCAGGGTTACGAGCTTGTCTCAGTCTGCCAGGAATATTCCTGATTTTAACACTGAAGTCTTGTGTCCCAGAAATCTCCTCAGTTCTGAGTAAGCCAGGATGGTTGGTCACCATAGGTCTAGCACAGAGGTAGAGTTATAATCACAGACAGAAAGAAAGACCCTTCTTTGTATGAGTACGTAGTTTGGGGAGGAGGGAAGGAGGAGGAGAATTTGGCTTCAAATGGATAGGTAGGTGTAGGGATGATGGGTGGGATTTCACACAAAATAACCTCATTTTTTCTTTCCTGGATAGACATAAGGTCATCTGCAGACAGGAAGGTGGGCTGATGGTAGAAGAATTGTCACTTAACAAATCCTACTTCTTAACACATTCTTTTAAAACAACTCAAAAACAACTTAGGTGCATTTATATGCTTTGCATGAATGTACTCTGTCATTTCTGTGAGGAAGCAAATTATTACAAATAGCTACAAAAATGAAATAGTTATATATTTATTTTTTCAAAAACAAAAGGCAAATTCCAAAGGTATAATCTAAGATGAGGCATCATGATCACTAGAGGTGCCTGTTCCCATGACTGCCATGCTTTAATCCACTTGCCCTCAACTGTCTACCATCCTCTGGCTCCCCATCCCTCATATCCTAAATAAGACACCTAGCTTAAGTAACAATTACTCACTTAAAAGTGGGAAAATGTGGTCATTATTGAGGGAGTGTAGCACCAAAATCTGTATCAGTCAAGGTTCTCCAGAGAAGGAGAACCAATAGGATATGTATGTATGTATGTATGTATGTATGTATGTATGTATGTATCTATCTATCTATCTACCTACCTACCTACCTATCTATCCAGATATTTAAGAAGGGATTTATTATAGAAATTGGCTTATGCAATTATGGAGGGACAATATGCCGCCTGCAAGTTGAAGACCCAAGAAAGCTGGTAGTATAATTCAGTCCAAGGCCAAAGGCCTGAGAACCAGCGGGGGAATGCTGTTAGTGTAAACCCTGGAGTCTGAAGGCCTGAGGACAAGGAGTTCTGATGTCCGAGGGCAGAAGATGGATGTCCCAGCTGCAGAAGAGTAGAATCTGAACTGTGGCCCTTGTCAAAGACCCACTGGAGGGCAGACACTGGCAG
The DNA here is from genome assembly GCF_000951045.1 of Mandrillus leucophaeus. Classification (NCBI taxonomy): domain Eukaryota; kingdom Metazoa; phylum Chordata; class Mammalia; order Primates; family Cercopithecidae; genus Mandrillus; species Mandrillus leucophaeus. The sequence goes on from NW_012101443.1 coordinate 2,559,201, forward strand.
GCTGTGGGAGAAGCTGAGGATAGGGTGAGTGAAACTCCACAGGTGACCTTGGACAACTGCCTAACCTTTCTGTGCCTCTGCGTGTATATCTGCAAAGTGGAGTGGTGGACTATGTGAGCCCCAGAGTTCCTCATGCATTCTAGAATTGCAGACTTTTTGAGGGATTGTAAGAGGAAAGAAGCAGTTACAGAAACACAATTTTAAAATGCTAGGTCTTTGGTATTTTAAGCCAAGGAATTGGCCAGGGGTATCTGAAAAAAAAAATAGGATTATGAATAAGATGGAACCAGGCAGCACCCTAAAAGTTTGTGACAAAGGAAGTCTCAATCTTCACATCAGAAGCAAACTTCTCACTGTATACCTTTATATTTTATAAAACATGGTCACGTGAAACAATAGCTTGCAGACTGGGAAGCACTTGAACATAATAGTATTTTATTTGATCCTCATACACTCTTGGAAGACAGAAAGCATTGTTTTTACTCTATCCACTTTATGAACAAGGAAACTGAGTTTCCAAGTAGTTAAGGTCACAGAGCTGAGTACTGGACTCTGTTCTTACGTATTTCTGTACCCTCCATAGAGAATGGGGTCAGTGGGGTCTTATCCTCGAGCCGCCGTGTCAGAAGTGGGAGCCCTGGGCATGGAGCCTTAGGGACTTATGGAACACATTATGTCCTCACTAGGCTGGAGCAGGGACTATGGTTGTGGATGCCATAGTTGGCCTGCTCTGGAAAGGGTTTCCTTTATCTCCACCAAAGAGATATCACCAAAGATCTGGGGGTAGCTTGGCCAGTCTGTGTGCTGACTCTCTGCTGGAGCTGTCTCCTAATCAGGTCACTGCTAGAGTTCTTCTTCCTAAATGTCCCAGTGCAATGACTTTGGTGCTCTGGCTTGTGGGATTTGTCAATCTAAGAGTCCAGAGTCTAGGAGGACTTCTGCTTCTCTATTATATGCTGCTGTGTGAAGCTAAATGCTATTGTACCAGTTTTGTTGCTGTTTGGATTTTTTTTTTTTTTTTTGGTTCCCAGATTATTGTTCCAAAAGTAGACCTAGGATATATTCTTATACATTTGAATTTAATTAAGAACCTTTTTCTCAATGACATAAATATGGTTTTACTCTTTCCAGCCAGGCCAGACGAAGATGCCTGAAGACAGATTTCTAAATGATGCTGTGTGACAATTTCTCTGTTCTTTTTAAATATTGTAACTAAGTAGCCCTGCTCTGAGATGGTGATTTATGACTTTCACATGCTGTCCTGTACCACTCTCTGATCACAAAGCAATACGTAGAAACTCACCAAAGCAATTGTTCTCAGGTGTCAAAATGGAGTCACGTTGCCCCTTCTAACCTCACGAGGATCCTTATGGGATTCAGGATGATCACATTTTCAGTATTCTGAGGACTGTCTCCGTATGACCCCAGCCATACTTAACCACTCCATGACTTGGGGGAGTTGGTAGCAGGATTAAATTTTTCATACCATGCCTATTACTGATGTATTTGACCTGTTAAGCCTCCAACAGCATTGAAGACTCCACTTTTTGTGTTCCAACAGGACTAAGACCAGAAGCAAATGTGCTATTTTGTCCTGCCATTTCTCTGCTGAGCAACAGCTCACCCTTGGAACTGCTGCTGCCTAAAGAACAGGAGAAGATTCAGGAATGCTAACAATACTTACCTACATATCCCATGCCCTCTGCCCTTGCCCATTGTAACAGCCTCACCACTTGAGTCAGTAAGAGCCCACACTTGTTCAGTACATCTTGGTGCTCACTTCAGCTGTGGGTTCGGATTTAAATATCCAGCTCAGGGGATGCCTCTTTGGTGCATGTCATAACCAGGAGAAGGATGCCTCTCTTTGGATTCTGGAACTGACTCCATTTGTAGTGAAGAGTTTGGAGAGCATCAACAATGGGATGGCAGAATTCATTCATTCATTTATGCCTCTAACCAGCCTTCCCTCACATAGTGAATGAGTACTCAATACGTGCCCTGTGCTAAGCTGAGTACTGTTCAATGGTGAACAAACAAGACATGGTCTTAAGGAGGAGTTCCTATTTCAACAGAGTAGCCCAAGGAACTTCGACCACTTTTGCTACAGGTGTATTAGTTGCTGCCAAGAGTCTGCAAGTGTTCATGGGCCTCATTAAGCTCTGCCTTCCTTCTGCTTTTTGGAGTCTGGCCCTTGGTTGGCCTTGAATGAAGAATGGGGCCCTCAAAGTACCACTGTCAGCACTCTCCAGATGAGTACTACCCTGGGAGGGGCCAGGGCATGAGGAGGGCCAGGGCGTGGGGCCCTCTGAAGGCTGTGTCATCCCAGGCTTCAGCCACAGAGGTTTTATTACGGAGGAAAGCTGAGCTGTGAGCACGTTGCTAGGCTGTGGCTATTTATTTTTATAAACGAGCCTTGTGCTTAATTTAGAAACCTGCTTTTTCTTTTTCTTTCTTCTTTCCAGCATCATCTGGCTGTCTGGCACCATCAAAGAATTGCATTTCTGACCAAGAAGAGCTTATGGGTGGATGGGGGTGGGATGGAGGCTGGGGAGAGGACTGATGCCAGCCAGCTGCCTCATGGTGTGCTGGAAACACGTGGCCATGCCATTAGCATCCTGTTGGGTTTCTGGATGAGTTTCATCTGTGACACCTACATAGTCCTCGCTTGGATCAGCAAGATAAAAGGCAGCCCTGGTGTTAGTGCCTCCTCTGATGAGCCACACACCAGAATCCAGCAGAGCAGAAGGCAATGCCACGCAGAAGAGGACCAAAGTCAGGTGCCAGAAGCAGGTGACATCTCCACTCTCAGTTCTTTGGAGGCAGCTATTTTAATAGAACCACTTTACTGCAGCTATTTTGACATGAGGATATTTTGGTATGGCTCAAAAATTCAGCCGATAAATGTTCAGCTTTTTAAAAAATAAATGATGAGTAAAACAGGCATCTTGCAGGCCATCTGTGAGCTTTGCCTCAACCTTGATCTTCACCCCATTGTCAATCTTACCTCCAGGCATCAAGGGTATAAGGATTGGGAACAGATGAAGGAAAGAACTGGTAGAGGTTCAAAATGAAAGAAATAGCAGGTCAGGACCCCAGGAGGGTTGAGGGTCTTTTAAAGTAAAACAAAACAAACAAACAAAAAACAGGGTCAACCAAATTCAGAAATCAGGTAGAAGTCAGAGAAGGAATGAAAGATGGGAAATTGGTTATAAACCAAATACAGCGAGTCGAATTTTGGCTTGTTTTGAGGCTGCTGTATCAAAACAGTTGTGTTGGAAGAGCTGCATGAAATTGTTGGGCAAGACATAGTCCACTCATGATTCAGATGAGCTCATTTTGCCTCTTCCATGGTCGATTTCTGACTCATAAATGTCTATACATTTCACTTTATGGCTTGTGTGAGCCTCAGTTTCCCCACATAAAATGAAGATGATGATGCCGGCCCTTCCTCTTCCTCACCTTTTGCTCTCCCTCCAAGTGACATGATAAGGAATGAGCCAGCATCTTGTAAACTGCTCCAGGCCACCTGGAGAAATGTGCTTGCGTAAATAGTCGGCATTAGTGTACGTGAGTCTTCTATGAGTAAAGAATTTCAGAGTCGGCAGCCGTCTCTGCCTGGTGATTCATGTGGGCACAATGATGCCCTTAGCTACAATGTATGGTGTGGGTGATGAATTTGTTCTTGTCATGGCAGAGGACTGAGTATTCTTTACCCAAATGCTACAGATTGAGTTTGCACGTGGGAACTAGATTAGCTCTGAAGAGAGCTGAAAGGAACCTGACATTTCTGCCTGCAATCTAGAGCTTCATTGTACAAACAACCGCAGCAGCATGTTTGTGCCCAACCATTGGCTTTCCTTTGCCAACAAAGAAAATCTTCTAAATTATTCTGCCATTTGTCAAACCTGCCAAAGTCCCTGGAGGCAGTTCTGGTATAACTGAAGGTGGAGAAAGAGAATATTCTCTCTACCAGGTTTCACTACTTCCTGTGTTGGTTGTTCACAAGGGGAGAGCTTCTGCATCACAGGATGAAGCTTCAGTGATTTAGACGTGGAATATCCTTCCAGGATTAGGGCAAGGAGGCCCCAGCCTCCAGAAGCCTGTCTTGCAGCTTCCGCGTGGCTGGGCAGCGGCCTTCCTTTGAGCCTTCAGGGTGGAAATGAAGGACATGTGTGTCTCTGCAGCACTTCCTGCTTTGGCTCATCCCTATTTTCAGAGCCAAAGCACCATCTCCTCTGGTACAGTTAATCTTTGTTCCTGCCACTGACCCATCTATCTTTATTACTTTTCACCACGTCCTGGCCTTCAGATTTCTTATGGATTTCTTTCTCAGGCATTGTGTTTTGATTCCCTCCTCACATTTACTTCCAAGTGCCAAGAACAACTCTGTTCCGGCAGGAGGATATTATTTGGCTTAAAAGGGAGAATGAGCAATGGCTTCTCCCTGTCAGCATTCTTTAGGTTTACATGGGAATTCATTCTGGGAACCATTTAGTGTCTCCTTCAAGCCTCTCCCCGACTGACAAAGTTTCTGTCCCAGAGAGTTCCTTTGCTTCCATTGTTTCTAAATGGATGATGAGAACCTTTCTTTCTGAGCCTGTGTAGAAGGGCTCAACACCCTTCCCCTCGTTAGTCCCCAGAGATCTTGGCTGAGCCCACAATGAATACACGTTGGGTACTGTTACCATTGTTACAGACTTCAACATCAACTCCAGTATTTGATGGTCCAATACACCTTGAGTCCTCTTCAAGAACTGTTAGTTTTTCCCACCTTTGAGAACCACACTCACCTTTTAGGGCAGCTCTTCCTAAGTGACTAACAAACACTCCCTGGTTGAGCTGGAGGGGACAGATCCAGCCAACAATAGCTTCTCTGTTGACATCACTCAGGCCTTAATGACACAGACTAGGCACAACAGCTAGTGCCCTCATGGGTGCCTATTAATATTTTGGGTAAGTTGTGTTGTCCCATCCACCACTCTGTACAGTGATTCTGGAATTTGCTATTTGATACGAGCAAATGAAGAGATGGAAGGGGCTGTTCACCACTCAGGCTGCAAGCAAGCCTGTCGTGCCCATCTGCAAAGAGGACTCCTTGTGTGCCTCCAAAATGGCCTTGTCGTTAACTTGATCTGCTTGGACTGATTGCAAACAGTGGCTTAGCTTCCTCTAGACCAGAGGACATTCTGTGCTCCCAAAACAGAATGCTACACATGGGAACAAGGGAAAGGGAGGCTTTGAGAGGTCAGCCAGCAAGGTCCCTGCTTCAAGCCTAAAACCAGTGTAATTAGGTGAAGATTCAGCAGGATAAGGCTTTGCGAGGAATATCCCTAGCATGTCAAGGTGATCGCAGGTACGTGAATTGGCTCCTTTTGAGTCTTCCTACAACTCTTAGAGGCAAATAGGGCGGGTATTATTACTCTAGTTCTACCAAGGGAGAAACTAAGTTCTAGAAGTCAACTAAGGAAGTTATGTAACTTACTGGCAAACAGGACACAAGAAACCTCAAATTCCTGACATCTGTTCCAGTTTTTCCCATCACCCCATGTTGCCCTTCAGCAGGGCTTAAGCAAAACAGCCAATGCAAGTCCTAGCCTTTCCAGCTGGGCTGAAGTTAGAAACTGGCATGGATTTACCTTGGAGTAGCTGGGGCCTGGGAGGCTACATATACTGTTTCTACTTGCTCATATTGCAGGGCAAGGCTATATGGCTCAGCAGGGCTGAGACTATTTGGAGACTCTATTTTTACGTGGTCATGGTGAGGGGGAGTGCAAATGAGAAAAGGGTACAACAATTTGCATTTGTGTATGTGTGAGTGTGTGTGCATGTGCATGCACATGTGCACATGTCTGGGCACACAGATGAGAAGACATTACTGTCATGATGGCTGTTGCAGGTGGATGGAACAGGTTCCCTTGCAGGTCATCTGCAGCTTCATGGACACATTGTGGCTTCTTACCCAGAGATGCTTCTGCATCTCTGCCTGATGACTCTCTCTGGCCACAGAAATTTGTTAAGCCCCTGCATGGGGAAGCCCAGAACAGCATCAGAGTTAAAGGTGCCTGGAGCAACCCTTAACCAATGAAGGATGGAGCTGGTTTAAAAAATATATAATAAAGTCTTTTTTTTTTTTTAAACCCCCTGCCAACAGGAAAATCGACGTGTTTTCTACTCTACTTCTACCCAAGTGCTCTGTGCAGCATCCTGCTCATGAATACCCCCTTTATTGGCTAACCCGCCTCTCTCTATCTTGCTTCTCCAATCCCTCACTGTGTTTCTGGGGATCACATTCCCAGTAAACATTTGCATCTAGATTCCTGTTTCAGGAATTGAAACTAAGACAGTGGCCCGGTTCCTGCCTCCTGAGACTGCCTTTATGTGGTGGGTTTTCAGCCCCGCCAGATTCCTGCTGAGTGGCAGGTATGCATTTCCATGTTGGGCATTGCCCCCTTTCAGCCACTGGCCAGGAAGATTGTGGCTCTGGTAGAAATAATTATAGAGTTTGTCAGGTTGGAAGAATCTCATCTCCAGGAGGACCCCTCCAGTAGGCCAGCAAGGATAAGAAACAGAATGAAGATGGGTGCATGCCTGTGGTCTCAACTGGGGAGGCTGAGGTGGGAGGATCACCTGAGCCCGGGAGTTTGAGGCTACAGCGAACTAAGATGACAACTGCACTCCAGCTTGGGTGACAGAGACCCCATCTCAAATAAACAAGAAACAGTGAATGGAATTAAAACAGTGAATGTTCATTAAAAACAATGCCAAATTGAAGCAAGCTTGGAGTTTTCTTGTTGAGCACATGGGCTCCTGAGCAGGTGCAGCCTCAGCTACTCCTCATTACCTTTCACCAGGCAAGCCACGCCTGTAAGAGCTCACTTTCACGGCGCATGTCTGGATTGACTTACTATCTGAATTTCTCTTAGTGCTGCAGCAGGAGAGTCCTCTGCAGCATAGGAAGGTAGCATCAGAACTCCCTGGGGTAGCATCAGGTTTCTGGATGATGCATTCCTATCAGTTCTCCTGAGTTCCAGCAGACAGCAGATTCGACTTGCAACCAAACAGACATATGAAAGTAAATGTGCACTCCTAACATTTTGTAACCTGCCTCCCACAAAACAGAAGGCACTCTTCCCTTTGCCTTATTCCCTGCCTTGCTCTTGACATTTTTACAGCCGACTTTGCATTTCTGACACCTCCCACTTGAATTGGCTTCTGGTCTCTCCTGGCCTGAGAATCCTAGTCACGTGACCCATCCCAGTGCACACTCTCGGCTGTCTTTACGGCCAGGCCACACTCCTCCTTGCCTTGACATTTAGGGCCTGTCATTTCTTTTCCTCTTCTGCTCCAATAAATCAGGACCAGTCAATCAACATTCACTGCCCCCTGGGTGGTGTTTAGGGAAGCTGATGCTGGGCTGAGGAGGCTTTTCTGTGTGCATGGGGGTTGAAAGCAAGCATTGCCTTTCTGCTCCCATCCTGTGGCTTAGCGACAGTGAGAATGAAACCCTGGGCAAGAGCCCAGGCTCCATGTTCAGGTGTTTTGTCTGACTTGTACAAAGCTGAGTGCTCAACCCAGACAAAGCAACAATGGCCTGCTCCTGGGTGCTGCCTTGTTTATAGGTCAGACCCGTGCCACTGGTTTAGCTCGTTCACCTCAGAAAGTCTGATGTGGAATGGAATGATCAGCAGCCTGAAGACACAGAGGCTGTGCCAGTTCTGGCCCTCCCTGCCTCCCATACCACATGCTGGAACGTGGGTTTAATCCAGCCTAGAAGCAAAGGGGAAGCAAATCTCTTGAGTGCCTAGTGGCGGGTGTTAAGTAATGCCCACTTCAAGGGCATGAATGTATGGGAGGATAAAGTCATCAGAAAGAGAGAAAGCAGAAAGCAAGGGAAGATAGGAAATGGGAGAGATCAAAATGAGAAAAGAGGAAAATGAATACACAAAGCGATCATTAGGCAGAGGAATAGCTGGCTGCCACTTACAACTCTTTGAGTGGCACTGATGCCATTTGTTATCCATCCCTGTTTCAAAGTGGAGTCAGGAGCTAGTAGATGCATGTGCTCTCTCCAGAGAAGACACACAGCTCAGATTTTCAAACCATGTTGCCTCCCATGGTTCCCTATATTAGAATTCAGCACAACTCTACTTGCTCAACTGTGAGAGGTCTTAACCAAAGGGTTTGAAGATGCTTTATAAAAAATAAATAACCTCTGTAAAGGTAAGATGATATATTTTTCCTCCTGTTCACCACAAGACTTGAATACACACTATCAGCACAACCCCCAAAGGTAATTTTAAGATGCAGGTTTAGAAGATTCTTTCCAAAAGAGACCATGACAGGTAGGCTGATCATAATATCTGGCACATAGTAGGTGTTCAATTTAATGTCTGAAATTGAGTTAGTGAATGATTGAATATGAGAGACAGATTAAGAAGAATATTTTAACAAGAAGATACTTGAGTAGTTAACACTGATATTTTTTCAGAACATCTGATTGTTTCTGTTCTGGGCCTCATGGATTTAAGGATGAGTGAGCTTTCTAAGTGCACATTCACTGGCTGGCCTGAGATCACACATACATGCTCCAGGGTGCTAAGTGCAAGGAAGATTTGGACAATGCACAGTAATGGCAGAGGGTGAACCTGGCCAGGAGATTCTGGAGAGGTCTCTAGAAAAGCAGGTTCCAAAGCTGCTGAGGTCTCACCAAGCAGACCAGGCCCTGGAAGACAAACATAAAGATAGCAAAGGTATGAAACAGCCTATTGTGTCAGAGAGGTGCAATAGAATGGCTTGGTCAAATCAGAGAAGAGTGTCTGTGTGTGGGTGAGTGTTGGAGGGTGGGGCAACCACTGACCTTTTTGGTCACCATAGGTTTTTCAGTGCCTTCTATGTGACCAAACACTGGCATTCGTAGGTTCACTTATTTAGCTCCTCCAGGGAAGCTGAAATCCCATGTATAAGCTATTGCCTTGTCATCTGGGAGGGTGTGTGTATACCCATGTCTCCCTAAGGACTCATGGTTTATGGTAGAGGAGAATGATCTTTTATTTTCAAATCGCCTCATGGTGCTTATCTGGTTTCTAGTCTGTATTTCACTCTGCTGTGAACTACCTTGGGGCAAAACCTTCCTGCTTTTTGAGCACAGTGAGCACAAAAGAGTTTTACTGAACGGATGGATGCATGGGTAGACAATGGCCGGACAAGACAGGTGACTGTTCAGAATCCTATGAAAGCCCTTAAGCTCTGCTGTTCTCTCTTAAGACAGGAAAATTCATTTTTTTAATCATGAGCGCTCTTTGCTTATTACTAGCATTGCAAGTTCTCCCCCGAGGCGCAGAGCCCAGAAGAAATCATCATGGAATGAAAAGAGTCAAGGTTGGAGCCCCCAGAGAACTTAGCAAGAATGCCAAGTAAGGGCTGTACAGGAGGGTGGCCAGCACAGGCCCTGAGGCCTGGGAGGAAGGGGAAGGGCTTGGAGGCTTTGCAGACCCTCAGACTCTTGGGCCCCCAGCAGTACCCACAGACACAAGTCCCAGTGCTGGAATATTGTGCACACATCTGCTGCAGAATACCCTGGGAGCCAAAGGATTTGATGAAGCTCAAATCAGAGTAGATAGAAGGCAATTATGTTTTTGCATCCTCGGCTCCTGCCACCCTGCAGCTCCCTGGGGATGCACTTGTGGCATTTGGGTGTTTTTCTCACAAAGGCCTAGAGAGAGAAAAATAGCCACTCACCATCTAATAAATTATCCATCATGTGACCACTTCTGCCGGCCTTGTTCTGACACCTCTCCCCTTCTGATTGTAGACAATAATTACCCTCTAATTGCTAAGATAATCTTGCTTATGGAGCTACAGCAGCAATGAAAAGCTGTCATTTGTTATGGCTCGTCCTGAATGTTGATTTAAGCAGAATTACACCTCAGTTCAATCTGAAGAGCAACACCCACTCAAATGAGGCACGGTCTTTGGAAACCTGGAACTGGGCGCCACAGCATGTTTCTAGCTTCTCTCCTGGCCTAAGGGCTATACCTGACTTGAGAGAGGTCACTCATCAGCCCCTCCACAAACAGGGCCCTGCAGTGGGATGGATCCCTTTGTGTCTGAGGGCCACCCACCCGCAGTGGATAGAGAATGACTGCAGGAGGGCAGAGGGTGCACCTAATGCCCCCAACCAACAAGTGGATTTCCCTGCAATTCACATCGGCCTTTGACCCTGTGCCATTATCTCTTTTCTCAAAGCACATAACTGAATGGCAGAAAAATATCACAAATCATTAACGTGATCAGTGTTTATTGGACACCCCATATTCACATTGCTTGGTGCTGGATGCGTACAGCCTGTGAAGCTTATTTTCCTGCAACATGAGCACAGAGTCTGTGTGGAAGGCACAGGGCACATATGGAAATCTGCGGCAGTAGCATCGGACACGCTAACGAGCATCAATTTTCAGATGGGGTAAAAGGGAGGAAGAGCTTGAGAGAAATGCCTGAGTGTGAGCTGCAGGGCAGGCTTGCCAATATAGGTCACTTGGTTGAATACTTCATTTATCTAATTCTATTTATTGAGGACCCACTAAGTGACAAGTATGGAACAAGGCACCAAGAATTTTAAAAATAATGGACCATTGCCCAGAGATTTGGAAGAACTCACATTCTGCTGAGAATTGAAGTGTGAATATACTATATAAATAATTGGAATACAATATCCATGGAGAGTAGGGAGTATTAGGAAAGCATCAAAGAAAGGCTGATGGATTCAGCCAGAGGGGATGGGAGCTAGCTTTGAATTAGGCCTGGAAAGGTTGGTGAACTTTTGAAAGGTTGGCTGCAGGCATTTTTGGCCTGGAAGCTGGAAGGGCATGGAGTAGTTAAAGTAATGTGAAGTAGTTCTGTGCGACCAAAGAGCATCTGGGGCAAGGCGTAGTGAGGGGATGCAGCTGGAGAGAGGCTGAGAATAGCTAGTTCTGAGAGCTTTTGAGTGTCCTGTGAAGGATGTGGGCTTTACATAACCGGCTCTAGGTAAACAGAGGATGTACACAGCCTCACTCTGGCCAGTGTGGAGGGGACTGGATGGAAGGAGGGAAGGCCAGGGCTAGCAAGGCCTGCAGGAAAGTGGGCAACATTACTGGAGTTGCAGGAAAACCTTTCAGAGATGCATGGGAGATGGAGTTCATTCGGCTCTTATGTTGTTTTTCTCTCTTCAATGCCTTTCGGGTACCCCTACACACAGTTATCTTATAATTCTCCTAATTTTCTTATTCTGGAAGCCTTTCCATATATTTCTCTTGGGCTCTGAGTTCTATTCTCTATTTCTGTAATGTTAGGCTGCATGATCAGTTTTGTCTTTGGTTGGGGATGAGACACACCAGGGTGCACACTCAAGTTAGTGGAAGTTTCCTACCACAGGCTGGACTCAATCTGAAGTCCCTTTTTATGGTCGAAACAACTCTTTTCAAGTTGGTAGATTCTCACCTGAAGCAGAAGTTATTTGCTTAAGGATCTGGACCCCTTTCTACGTACTCCATCAGGGGTGTTAATCATTCAGGGGTCAAAGGTCAGCTGGCCTATAAACACAAATTTACGGGACACCTGCTGTTTACACATCACACTGTTATTCCAGGTTGTGTTCAAGAAAGAGTCTAGACTCTGAGTCTCTGCAAAAGTCCTTTTAATCCCTTCCACTGCCAACAATGCTTGCTGCTGGCTTGGGACAGCCTGCCTATGTGCTGTTGCAAAATGAATCTCTCTTAAAACACTCACAAAACCTGACACATGTCAGTCAGTTGGACTCCCAGCACCTGCCAATGGACATAGAAACAAGAGAAGGGCTGGTTTCTGGACTGCCTTCCAGATAATAAATCTAGCCATACGGAGGAAGCAGCCTCTCCTTTGGAGATGGTAAATCAATTTTCCTAAAACCAAACAAATCTGCATTTCTCTGAGCCTGTTTTTCCCATTTCCCAAAGTTAACATATTCTGGATAATAAAACAAAAGGAAAATACTAGGTTGATGCAGCACCTCCTATGTATGTGATTATCTGTAAAACATCATACTGGGTACAATAGGCTCATAAAGAAACCAAGGCTTGGCCTCTGACCTCATGGACCTTATATTCTACTTGGAGATGTACAGAGCTGGATTAATACATTTAGGGGCTCCAACCTGAAATGATTACAGTCCTTCCCACCCATATACAGGTACTTAAAAAAAAACCTAGAATTCATGTGTAAGCAAAATTTCTGCATGTTCTTATTGTAAAACTCTGGTTAAGTTAATTGAATTGACGATAAGCTTTTCTCGTGCTCTGGTATCCTTGTTTTGTTGGTGTTCTAAGCATGGGCTTCATCTATGTACTAGTAACCTGGATGGGCCGTAACTATGCACATCAGAAGCTGTAAAACTGTATATACCAGACAATATTACAAGAAGAAAAGTACATGGTGAGTCCCTGTGTCATTCAGGGTTCTCCAGAAAAACAGAACCAAGAGGAGAGGGGTGTGTGTGTGTGTGTGTGTGTGTGTGTGTGCGTGCGTGCCTGTGTGTGCTGAGAAAGAGGGAGAGAGAGTTTTATTTCAAGGAATTCACTTAAGTGATTGTGGGGGTGGCTTGAAAGTCTAAAATTTGTAGTGATGGATAGCAGGCTGGAAACTCAGGCAGAGGTGAAGGTACACTCCACAGGCAGGATTTCTTCTTCCCCAGGGAAACCTCAGTTCTGTTCCTAAGGCTTTTCACTGACTGAATGAGGTCCACCCATACTAGTGACAATAATCTCCTTCACTTAAAGTCAAGTGATTGTAGATGTTAATCATATCTACAAAATATTGCCATAGCAACACCTAGATAAGTGTTTGATTGAGTAACTGGCTACAGCCTAGCCAAGTTGACACATAAAACAGACCGTCACAGTCCCCAGTAAAGGTGTAGCCATGAGCACTCTGGATGGTCAGAGATGGGAATCTGAGGATGTGATAGCTGGAAGCGAATTTAGAGATCACCAAATTTAATCTTCATGCACAGGGAAAGTGCCTGCCGTGCTTGGTTTGTATGAAGTATTGAAAACAGGTTTTCCCAATCCAGTAACATGTTTTACATGAGGGATTCAAGTGGACTTTCACAGAGGCACGGGGTCTGGATTCTTTCTTGATCAGGGCATGGTGAATCAGAATGTACAAATAGCAGATGTCCAAATAATATTTTTTAATTAGATCACATTGGATCTAGGCCTGAGGCTTAGTCCTATCCTTTGAGGACAGGATTCAAGACTATCGTTTCACTGATATATATCCCTAGGGCCTAGCCTAGTCTTGGTACGTAATAGGTGCTCAAAAGCATTGGTGGAATTCATTAATAGAATGAATGCATGGAATTCAGGCCAGTTGGATGTGCACTATCCTGATTCTATCATAGGAATGTAGACAGAGAAAGGAATTATTCTAAGCATGAATCTGAGTTTCCTCATCTGTCGGATGGAAATGCTAATATATTACCTTTCTAACAGGTGTATCCAAAGGAGTATCTAAGCAAATACATCTAATTATCACAGCGCTTGGCATATAGTAGATGCTCAATAATCAGTAGTGATTACTATGACAATATTTCTTTTTTTTTTTAACTCTTTTTTTTTCATTATGCTTTAAGTTCTGGGGTACATGTGCAGAATGCAGTTTTGTTACATAGTTATGCACATGCCATGATGGTTTGCTGCACCCATCAACCTGTCACCTACATTAGGTATTTCTCCTAATGTTATCCCTCCCCTAGCCCCCCACCCCCCAACAGGCCCCAGTGTGTGATGTTCCCCTCCCTATGTCCATGTGTTCTCATTGTTCAACTCCCACTTATGGGTAAGAACATGCGGTGTTTGTTTTTTTTTGTTCTTGTGATAGTTTGCTGAAAATGATGGTTTCCAGCTTCATCCATGTCCCTGAAAAGGACATGAACTCATCCTCCTTTATGGCTGCATAGTATTCCATGGTGTATCTGTGCCACATTTTCTTTATTCAGTCTATTATTGATGGACATTCGGGTTGGTTCCAAGTCTTTGCTATTGTGAATAGTGCTGCAATAAACATACGTGTGCATGTCTTTATAGTAGAATGATTTATAATCCTTTGAGTAGATGCCCAGTAATGGGACTGCTGGGTCAAATGGCATTTCCAGTTCTAGATCCTTAAGGAATCGCCACACTGTCTTCCACAATGGTTGAACTACTTTACACTCCCACCCACAGTGTAAAAGCGTTCCTATTTCTCCACATCCTCTCCAGCATCTGTTGTGTACTGACTTTTTGAGGATCGCTATTCTAACTGACGTGAGATGGTATCTCACTGTGGTTTTGATTTGTATTTCTCTAATGACCAGTGATGATGAGCATTTTTTCATACGTCTGTTGGCTGCATAAATGTCTTTTTTTGAGAAGTGACTATAACAATATTTCACACAATACAACTCTTGTAGATGCTGGAGGTGCCATGCTCAGAGCACCTTTACCAGCCATGCACCCATCCTCCAGCTCTGGATACTGTCAACAGCTCACAGCTGCCCACTTTTCCAGAGAATTGCTCTCTACTGAAATAAGAGATGTGTTCACTAGGAGGTTATGGGTTCCTGTCCCCAGGGGGATAGCCCACAACCAATGACTGATCCACACAGAAAGACAAAGGGTTGGCCAACCCCATAGCTCAAGGTGATCAGGCTGCAGCCAGTCTCCAGCTGAGCTCTCCTCTAGCTTTTCTTCCTGCTTATTATGCTCCTCTCACTCCCTTTCTCCTGAGAGCATGACCTCAGTAAATCACTTGACCAAGAGTCCTTGTCTTAGACTCTGCTTCTAGGGAACCTAACAAGACACTGTTACTTGGAGACAGCCGCCAACTTTTTGCCTGTGCAATAATGCCATTTTCTGGTTGTGATTCTGATATTCAGACCCCTGAGTGAGTCTCTGCCACGAAATGTTCTTAGCTAGAAGAAGAACACGGCCTTGCAACTGCAGCTGGCAGCTGGCACTTGGCTCATCCACAGCTAACCTCCTCAATCAGCGAGGCTGGTGTACTCATCTTCTTTGTGTTACATTTTGCCTAATTCTGCCTGCCCGAGTCAATTCAATCAGCCTAGCTTGTTCCGTAAACCAAATAATCACAAGTTCAACCACCAAGGCTTGAATTTCAGGGAAAACATTCACTCACTCACTCATTCATTCATTCCTCCAACAGTTATGGAGTGTTGTCCACAAAGCCACGTACTGAAGATGTAGCTACTAACATAGATAAGACATGCCCTCTGGGAACTCACAGTCTGGAGGGAGAAATGGACAAATAAATAGGCAACTGCAAAGGCGTCTGTGATCCATTCTGTAATATGATGCTATGAGAACACAGAGGAGATGAGCCAGGATGGAGGTCAAATGGATTGGTCTTCATTGCGGTTGACCTAAACAGAAATAAATAGAATAGATATCCCTTAGCACACTGCAAACCAAAGTGGTTACGTCAAAGAAGAAGGTGTCACATGTACAAAGATGTGTAGTTTTAAGCACAAAGAATGGTTGCCTAGTGATGGACAGAATAAAGAGATATAAATGCAAAAGGACTCTGCCTTCTGTGTTATTACTGCTGTAGCTTTTCTCCCACTCACTCACTCACTTCCTGGGACTCAAAGAAAGTGCAGCTGAATTAGATGGTTTTTAGCTGGGGAATGGCTAGATCAGTGGAAATCACAACTGAGTTCTCCCACTGCTTTTCTATCCAACAGCACTGTGGATAACCCGCAGACAAGGTCAGGATGCAGTGGTCTCACTGCACGGCTGCCTTATTATTGCTTATTCCTCCTGTGCCATTCATCAATCTACTCTGGCAAGACATGCAGAGGTTATAGCCTAATTATGAGGTTAGGAATGTTAATTGTTCTATGTTGACATTAGTGTAGCTGGTGCTAATGGGAAACTAATTACTACTCTGTGCCTTTACGGCCATTTTCATTGCCCTCTTGTGGTTTTGTAGTTATTTGGCTATAGATGGTAATGACTTAATATGTGGCTGCTGTTATTGCTTTGACTGTACAATTGGGAGAGTAAGAAAAGAGGAGGTGTTTTGGAGAAGTCGGAGCCTTTTAAATACTTTCACTTTTCTTAAGGTTTTTTTTTTTTTTTTCTTTGCAAGGGGTTTCCTTGGGCAGTAAGAATGTGAAATTCTAAAAATACCAGTGTTTTGGTGTTTCAAGGACCCCAAGATCTTACTCATAAGTCAGCTGTTGTTGATCATGTGCTGGGCTCTGAAAGATGAGGAGTGCTCCCGGTCTCTCTGAATGCCACCTCCCACCCACTTTCCTGAGCTGTAGGCCCAGAGGTCAATCTAGATCTCTCCATGTCACTTATTCTCCAGTGCCCCACGTCCAGTCACTCTCGAAGCCCATTGATTGTATCCTGAGCATCTCCCTTCTGTTGCCTCTTCTCTGGTGCTGATCACGGCTCTGCTTATCTATCTTTTCCTTGGACCACTGATTGGCAACCACCAACTTACCAGTCTCTGCGCCTCTATTTTCAGACTCTATTTTTGGTTCCTGGTATAAAATCCTCCAATGGCTCTTCTTTGACTACAAAATAAAATACAAACTCCTTTTCAAGACACTTCAAGAGCTAACCCTTGCCCACCTTTTTAACTTCTTCTTCCACATTTCCTTCTCGTTTCCAATAGCCCCATGTAGCACTCATTATTTGTTCTTCTCCAGGTACATCATGCTATCTCCTCCCGCCTCCATGCTGGCGCATATGCCGCCCTTCCTCCCTGGAATGCCCTCATCTTCCAGAGGCTGCTCCATTTCAGAGCCTTCCCTGATTCATCCAGGCAAATTAACAGATAATAACTGTTTTATCTACTAAATATTAAACTCTCTCAAGGCAGGGTCTATATTTGCCTTATTTACCACTGTGGTCACAAGCCTGTTATATCACCTGGCCTATGGAGAGTACACACTAAATATTCAACATAAGGAACTGAAAAAGTCTGTATTATGGTTTGGATATAGTTTATTTGTTCCCACCAAACTCATGTTGAACTTTGACCCCCATTGTGGTGGTGGTGGGAGGCGGGGCCTAATGGGAGGTGTTTGGGTCACGGGGGCAGATCCCTCATGAATGGCTTGTCATGGTTCTCACCAAGTGACTGAGTTCCTGCTCTGGGGAGGCTAGACTAGTTCTTGTGAGAGTGGATTTATTTCCAAAAGAGTGCGTTGGTATAAAACCCAGAGTGCCTTAGGTTTTGCCTCTCTTCACAAGTATTCGCTTCCCCTGTGATCTTCTCTGCCATGTTTTTTAACCCAGCACGTGGTTCTCACCAGATGCTGAGCAGATGTTGGCACCATGCTTCTCGTACTTCCCAGACTGCAGAGCTGTGAGCTAAATAAACCTCTTTTCTTTATGAATTACCTAGGCTTAGGTATTCTATTATAGCAGCATTGAACAGACTTAGGAAAGTCCTCAAGGCAAGACATACTTTTGATATCTACTTAGACACACAGATTAAAAGGTTACATAACCACATCTCTTTCTAGAGATAGGTTGCAAATGAATGTTTTCGTGCATAACATTTCAAGTAATACATTGAAACCTCATCAGTTCAGACTAATGGGAGCAGGAAAGAAAAAAGTTCTTTTAAATTTGTGGTATATTTCAATTTCAGGCTTTTTACCTCAGGCCAGTTTATTTCAATATCTACCAAGCACCTACCATGTGCTAGGTATGGTCCTGGACACAACACTGGCTATATGAACATAAATATGACACGGTTCCTGACTTGGAGATGCCTAAAGCCCTTTGATAAATGCCTTTCTGTAGACTTAATACACCTATATTCACTCTAAATATAACTTGTTTCTTTAAATCATATGGTCATCTCTGCCTGGTTTTGTCTGGAACTTTCCTTCCTGCCTTGCCTATTTGGCTAATTATTACTTGCCTTTCCCACATCAAAACCTTCTCTGGCTAAGACCACACCTCTCCTTCTCTTCCTCCTTTCCCTCCCCAGAATCATTCTCTCTGTTCCTCTTCTGTTTCCCCAGGGCCTTCCCTGTAGTCCTGTCCACTGCACCATCCTCACTCCTTTCCCGCTATTCTGTGTGTTCCTTCAGGGCAGTGACCATCATTTTATTCTGTCTTTCTAGCACAGTGGCTGACACATGGGAGATGCTTAATGATTTTTGATGTTGTTACAATGAATGAATAAATAAATGAAGCTAGAATTTTTAACCGGAGATCCTGGAAGCCTCTTTTTAATGAATTGTTTTGTAATTGGGAACACTCACTCTTAGAGACCTAGGTCTCCAAAGTTCCTCAGTTTTCTCCCCTAGTCAACTAAGTTAACATCTCTTAGAGTATCTTATTACCTCAGGATTTTATCAGATTCAGCCATAGGAAATTGCTATGTTTTGTGCATCAAAAACAGCTGAATATCAGCACATCATTCAGATGGTTCAAACTAATACTTAACAAATCTGCTCAATACTAATGGTGCCAAGGTAAACATCAAAGTGTCCATATTCAAATGTTCTAGGTTCCAAATGAGAAGACTGGTTTCCTTACCTCATTCTGGGTCTCCCTGGCTTATGTTTCCAAAGCTATTCAGAATGATCTGCTAAGCCTGTTGCTTCTTTCCGCTTTCCTGACTGGGTCCACAAATGCTTAGAGAGCTGTGCAGAAATCATCCTTTTTAGAGTCACTCATGAAAGGTTAGCACTTACAGCCAGTTAGCAAAAGCCCAGTACAAAGCAAATGTATAATAATTGTCTTTGTATACCAAGTGGCACAATAACTGTTATTCATGCCATAGAGAGAATATCCAGTTGTTGGATGGAAGGGCTTGGGAGATGGTAGTTTGGTGAGGTCCCAATCTTTCTGGAAAGACAGTCACATTGCTTGTCCTTGGGACTTTAACTCTGCAGCCCTGCTCTTGTCCTATGTGGCCAACTTTCCCCACACCTCACCCCAGGACCAAGCTTTTGTGAGCTTCACAGCCTTTGCTCCATTTCCAAAGCAAGTGGTGCCACTGACTCTCAGCCTCTTGCCTCATTTCCTGTCTATGTCACTTTCACCTCTTAAATCTCACAACCAATATTTCTCCACAGGAATCACCCAAGACTTCTCTCCTTCATGGAGCCTGCATTTTCTCTGGTCACTCAAAATACCATTTCAGGATGTGTTGACAGATCACTTGGGACCCAACCCCCAGCACTACTTTTACTTGGCTGATGTTGTCCGGTGCCCCTCTCTGTTCTTTACCAGCCCCAGAGACAATGATTGACAGCTATCTGATCCAAAGGGGCAGGAAAAGGGATGAGAACACAGGCCTGCTTCCCAAAGGATCTTCCTTTTGCCATCGGTCAGGTTCAAATGTCATATAACATTGGTCAAAACTCAGCCTCCACTCACCTCCCTCCTCACACTCCATATTCCCCAGGCTGACCTGGAAAGGTGGAGGAAAAGAAGGCAGAAGGGAGAGGCGAAGCCCAAGCACCTGAGTATTTTTCTCAGGCAAGACTCAGGACTGCTCTGGACATTCAGAAGCTGAGTGTCCAAGTGTGCTGTGTAGTTCAAGGCCACCACCACTGCAGAGGCCAAGGACACCTTAGTAGGAACTCTAACCTGGCTCCCAGGGAGAGCTGCTTCCAGATTTGCCCTGTAGGCAAATTCACTCTTTTCACCCTCTAAACAAATAAGTCCTTGCTCCCATTTCCCATGATTTAGTCTTCAGTTTAAGTCTTTGGTCTCCTCCGGTCTATCAGCTCCCATCTCTCTCCCAGTCTTTTTCTTTATTCTGTGACATCTGTTGAATAAGGCACATAGGGTTTGTAGTCACTGTACTGTTCCTTGTGATTGTGAGGTAACAGGCTAATATTATCACTTTCTCAGAAAGTCTTCAAAATTATCATGTGGAGGTGATGCATTCATCTGCTGGGAGGTGTCTGTGTGGTCAGGTAAGATGATGGCTACATTCCATTCCAATCCTGTCATTCAATCGTTCTTCCTTAATGGGCAGCTCCAGGGAGCCACCAAGGGACGTGATAGTCCAAAGCATTCAGCTAAAACGGAATTCCAAACATGGTACCCACAACTTGGGTTTCTAATCTTCCATTTGTACATCTGCATGTAGTCTGTCTCTGATTTAGGGTTTAGGTTCCTCTGTATTTTTCTTTTTTTCTTCTCCTGCCCTTTGAGAGTTTAATAAAAGTCAGAGGCATCTTGTAAATGGTGTCTCAAGAATCATTATCAAAGACACCTCTTGCACAATAATATATAGTACAAACACTAATGTGTGTGGCTTTATCAGCTAGATTGCATGAACGTAAAACAGCTCCCACACTTTTTAGCTGGAAAGGTATTTAACGTCTCCGTGCCTCAGTTTATTTGCCTGTAAAATAGGAATTATAATAGGATGTACCATAGTGTTCACCGTGAAGATTAAGTGACTTAATGTATACAAGCACTTACAACAGTCTTTGGCAAATAGATGACAACATATATATTATCCGTAATAATTGGTGGAAATATTTATTCTCTCTCTTAAGAGTGTTCCTCTGCAGTTTAGAACTCAGGGATCCCCTTGAAGATGCCCCCGGATCTCCCGAAGTCTCTGGGCCTCTGAGAATCGCTAGTTTAGCAGAAAAAGTCCCAGACAAGAGGTCAGAAGACCTGGGAATGTTCACAGCCCCACATATACCACTAAGAGCCAACCACGGGCCAGTCCTTTTACTAGATTTTTCTGTCAGTTTACGAATTCTTCACCAGTTATGCAAGGTGGCTATCTTTTCCCCATTTCACAGACAAAATTAACTCAGAAGTGTTTAATGACGTAGTTAATGCTAGAAGCAGAAAACACGGGTCTGTCTGGAGCCACTATTAAGATCCCCCTTTAAAATCCCGCCACATGACTCTGAGAGTCAATCTGTCTTATTTCTGTCGGCGTCAAACAGGAATATCACCACCCTGCCCACCTCGCAGGGTGAGATTCCAACTAGAAAGTGTTTATGCAAGTCCGCCGTGGGTCGCGAAACGGCTGCTGGCGTTGGAACAGAGATGCCAAACACAGTAAACGTCAAGGAGAAGCGAGGCAGCTGGAGCCGAGCCGAGCCGAGATTTGGGATCCCTCCTCCAGGCCCGAGGCCGAGGTCGGGCGCGCGGCTGAGTGGCAGGCGCATTAGCCAATAGAGCTGCAGGAGGTGGCGGGGGCGGGGCTGCCCTTTGGCCGCGCTCGGCCTTGTGGGAGAGCTAGCGGCCGCAGGCTTGTGTACGCCGGTCTCGGCGTTGCGGATGGTCAACAGAGAGCCGCGGTCTGTGGGGCGTTGTCTAATCTCAGAGCGCTGAGGGCGGGCACCGGGAATCCTGGCGTTAGGCCAAGGGGCCTGGCGAAAGCCCGTTAACGAGAACTGCAGGCTGTTGGTGAAGTCACGACGTAGTGCCAGTGGCCTCGTCCCCCTCTAGGCGCAAGGGATCCTCACAGGCTGTGGAATCCGGGCGTCGGGACCCGCGGGGACCTAGGCCTTCTGCTTCCGCTCTCATTCCTGAATGTTAAAGGGGCAGGGCCGGACTGGGAACAAGGGAAGGCTGGAGAAATAGCAGGGCCGGATTTTCCTCCCGATAACAGACATTTGCAGGCCTCCTAGAAGGAAAAGTCTAGAAACAGTGATATTGGGGAAAGAACGATGTGGCGGTTCCCATGTCTTGATGGGATCCCCTTTGCCCTTGAGACACCGTCGTCTCTCACCTGGTTTATCGTCGTGATCTTCTGACTGGATTGCTGCCAAATGCTGCTGATCACCACATCCCCCAATTTAAATACCTTTCCATAGTTTCCCGTTGCCCTCAAGACAAAGGCCTGACACTGAACTGAACTCTCCAGGCAGTGGAGGTTCTGGCTTCCTGATGACGGTTCCAGCCCCATTTCTGACCACTTTCCACTCCCTTTCCCCCAGTCAGGGGTTTATGAGATTAATAAATGGATGAACAAGTTATTTCTAGAAATATCAGCAATATTATCAGAGTAAAAGGAACCATTAGAATCTGACGATTAAAAGCTATTGTGCTCAGGTATCACTTCAGATGGGGAAGTCAGCTGTCGTGGAATCCAGGGAACCTGAAGTCTTACGTTTGCTTAGCTACTAGACTTTTCGCATAATCTGCCACATGTTGCATCCAGTCTCTGTTCCTTCATTTATAAAATATGGCCAGTGAAGGAATGTTTTCTATACTCATATCTTTACCTTTATAAGCTACTTCAAAGATAAATCCAACAGAACAGGGAGAAGCACTTTACACATTCAAAGTATTACTAATATATAATAAGATACACGCCATGATACACACCATGAATTACTTTTAAAATCCTTTTCTGGGACACATAGAACTTGCACTTTATATATCCTATAAGACAGTGGTTCCCAACCTTTTTGACACCAGGGACTGGTTTTGTGGAAGACAGTTTTTCCCACAGACCAGGGTGGAGGTGGGGAGAACGCTTTTGGGATGATTCAAGCACATTATATTTATTGTGCACTTTATTATTACATTGCAATATATAGTGAAATAATTATACAGTGCACCATAATGAAGAATCAGTGGGAGCCCTGAGCTTGTTTTCCTGCAGCTACACGGTCCCAACTTGGGGTGATGGGAGGCAGTGAGAGATCATCAGGCATTATATTCTCCTAAAGAGCGTCCAACCTAGATCCCTGGCAGGTGCAGTTCACAACAGGGTTTGCATTCCTATGAGCGTCTAACGCTGCTGCCGATCTGTTGGGAGGCAGAGCTCAGGCGGCAATGCAAGCAACGGGGAGCGGCTGTAAATACAGATGAAGCTTCACTTGCTTGCCTGCTGCTCACCTCCTGTTGTGCGGCTCAGTTCCTAATAGGCCATGGACTGGTACCCATAGGTGGCCTGAGGATTGGGATCCCCTGATATATGATATCCGAGGTTTATCTTTATATCAGGCATGCATTTAAAACACTCCACAGGTTTCATTTCTTATGGCTGCATTTGAGGAGCAGCCTGGTTTATAAGCCTTGTCTACTTCTGCTCACCACCTGTCCTTAATAGAGGGAGCCACGGGGGCCTAGAGAGAAGATGTAGAAGAAGATATCAGCTAAGGAACCCAGCTTGCATGAGGTAAAGATGGCTTTGACTTGAAACTTTAAGAATTAATGGCCACAGGCCGGGCGCGGTGGCTCAAGCCTGTAATCCCAGCACTTTGGGAGGCCGAGACGGGTGGCTCACGAGGTCAGGAGATCGAGACCATCCTGGCTAACCCGGTGAAACCCCGTCTCTACTAATAATACAAAAATTAGCTGGGTGTGGTGGCACGTGCCTGTAATCCCAGCTACTCGGGAGGCTGAGGCAGGAGAATCGTTTGAACCTGGGAGTCAGAGCATGCAGCGAGCCAAGATTGTGCCACGTACTCCAGCCTGGCGACAGAGCGAGACTGTCTTTAAAAAAAAAAAAAAAAAAGGAAAGAAAAAAGAAAAGGCAAATCTGAAATGCCTTCTTTCATCTTGCCCCTAAACCTAATACCTCCCCCAGAATTCCAACTTGAAGAGATTTCTCTGGAGACTGAGAGGTATTTTTACTTTATAAGGATTACCAGGGCAGTAAAAGCTCGGGCAGGACACATACATGTTATGAAGTCCATCTGTCTGTCTAAGAAGAGCTGCATTGAAACCACCTCAACTTGTGATTCCAGTTTCCTTTTGCATTATGGATATGCTGAAGAGCTGCCTCAAACTTAGAGATGATATGAACATGATGGCACTCTCTGGGAAAAGGCCTAGAAATTTAAAGTTTGATAATACGGTATTGTGTGTGTTACTCTGTAACTGACTTTTTTTTTCCCACTTAATAATCTATGTGGATATCTTTCTAGGTTCATGCATATAGATCTAACTCATTCTTTTTTATAGCTGCATGATATTGCATGACAGATATTTCCCATGCTTTCTTCAGACATTTCTTATTGCTAGAAATGCAGATTGTTTCCTACCAGATTTTTTTTTAACTATGGGGTATCATGTTGTAATAAACACGCTTGGACATATTATACTATGTACTAGGTCATGCTTTTCTTTTCTCTTAGGATGGAATCACCAAAAAGTGTAATTGTTAGGTCACTAGGTGTGTACATTGGTAATTTTAGAAAATATTGCCAGAGAGATTGAAACAATTCACTACTGCTTTCCTCCAGCTTCTCCTGGGCATGCCACATACACTGTGGGAAGGCGGAAGGCTGACCTAGAACACCTTCAAGTGGATGCTACAGTGAGTATGACAAGACTATGATTCCTGGTTTCTGAAGTGTTTTGGATTTTATGGGTCAGCTAAAATCTCATTTAATAACATGCTGTCTGCCCTTTGCTTAACATAACTGTATCCATGATGTGGCTGAATTAACCACCTACCACTGCACAGCCATAAGTATCAATCCACCCTTTTTACCTAGTTCTAATTTTGTATGATAACCTGCTTGAGGGAGAGAGGGAGTGGGCGGGAGTAGACGCTGAAAAACTGCAGGGGTAGGAAAAGGAACTGTGGGAGGGGAATTCATGTACACTGAACCCAAAGACCCTAGGAGAGATGACAGGCAGCAGGATAGAATCTATTTCCTTATTTTCATGTTCTCTCTCTGCTCAGAGACATTTTCAGCATAATAGCTGTTGACTTCTGTAACACCCTTCTGTAATCTTTTGCGAATCCAATAGACTCTGTGTTGTCACACTTCATCAGCTGTGTTATAATTCCCAATAACTAGCACACAACTGATGTCCTATCCCTGAAAAGCTGGCCCAAAATAAATGGCTTCTGGGGGCTTAATGATAAATCAGAGGCGTTCTGAATGGATTCTGAAAGTATTCTAAGTCAGGACAAATCCTCGCTGGAATCCAATTTGGCTGTTTCATTACCAGTTCTATCTCCCGCATGCAAAAAGATGATAAACAACATTGTAAAGATGTAGATGAGATTGGCTTTTGTGACCTAATGTTTCTGGTGAAGAGAGAAGTACACGTTGTTAAAACAGGAAAAATGCACAAAACCCACTGGCAACAGAATATTATAGCCTTCATTTTTGAACAGGAATCCTTTGTGATTTTATTACCTCGGAAACAAAGACCTAGCTGCTTTTGCATTTTGTAGTGGTTTAATTAACCTTTAAGTGTGCACAGAGAGCTGATACACCTACTCTACAAAGTAAAAGTCACATGAGAAAAAAGTATTAAGTTGCCAGATATTTCTTACTGACCCAGACCAAGATTCTGTAGGGGTATGTATCAGAGTAGTGAGAGCACAGTTTCCAGGATCAGGCTCTGCAGGATTCCAGCAAGTGAGTTAACCTCTCTGTGCCTCAGTTTCTTCATTGGGAAAACAGACTAATAGTAATTTGGACGTTATTTTTTTTTAAGTGGCACTAAGAGCAACCAACAGATAACAAAATGAGAGAGGGTGTATGGACAAAGAGGGAAAGATTAAGAAATAAATCTACCCATAGCGAGCATTAAGAACTGTTAGGATTTGGATATCACTTTAGTGGAATGAATGTCTATGTGGGATGCTGGAATTTACAGAATAGTGTAGTCTTTCTATTCATGGTTTTTGGAGTTGGACAGACCTTGGTTCGAATCCTTCCTCTGCCATTTAGTAGCTGTGTGGCCTCAGTTTCTTCATTTACCTTATGATAATGAAATGGAGGACTGTATGTCACACAGTACATACCCAGTACATTGCAAGGGTGCAAGGCATGGCAGTTATGACTATTATTGCGTTTAAACTGTTTTGACTGCTATATATTGACCCCTGTATCAGTTTCCTATTGCTTGTGTAACAAATTGCCACAATCTTAATGCCTTCGAACAACAGAAATGTATTCTTTCACAATTACAGAGGCCAGAAATGTGAAATCAAAGTGTCAGTAGAGCCACACTACTTGCAGAGGCTCTGGGGGAGAATCAGTCCCTTGTCTCTCCTAGCTTCTGCTAGAAGCATTCCTTCCTGTTCTTTGGCCTGAGGCTGTATCACTCCAATCTCTGTTTCTGCCTTCACATTGCTGTCTCCTTTGTGTGTTTAATTACCCTCTGCTATTCTTTCATAAGGACACTTTTGATAGCATTTAGGGCCCACCCAGATAATTCAAGATGTTCTTCTCATCTCAAGATCCTTAATTTAGATGTATCTGTGAAAACTTTACCATATTAAAGAATATTCACAGACTGAGGATTAGGGCCTGATATCTTTGGAGGCACCACTCAGCCAACTTCAACCCCTGCCAATGCGTCAGACTATGTGTCAGGCATGTCCAGGGATATCTCTCATTCCTAGTTGAGGAAGGGAAGAAACTGAAAGGAAAGCAACCATGATTTTATTTAACCAGAATGCTAAGAGTAAAAGACAATATTTGTCAGTAGAAAACAAAGTAATGATTTGTTTCTGTGCTACTGGATCATCATCTCACACATCAGCAATGACCCTACATAGGTGATAATAGCATAGAGGTGGAGACCTTGGATTCTGGACCTAGATGGCCTGGGTCAACAAACCACGTGTGCCTTATATTAGGTGTAACTTTAGAAATGCTTGATTTCTCTGTGCCTCAGTTTTTTTAATCTGTAAAATGAGTTAGCACCTATCCCAATGGGTGGCTACGAGGACTAAATGGGGCCTAGTTCACAGTAAACACTATGTGAGTGTTAGCTGTTATCATATTTTTCTGTGCATACAGGTGGACAAAAGTCTGGGGACCAGGTTAAGTACTTACTACATTTCTGACATAGAAATCTCCACTATCTGCTTTCATGGTTTTAATTTCATTAATTACTTCTAAGGGCATCATGCAGACAACATTCTGCTTAATTAAGAATCATGGTGGCTGGGAGCAGTGGCTCATGCCTGTAATCCCAGCACTTTGGGAGACCAAGGTACATGAGGAGGTCAGGAGTTCGAGACCAGCCAACATGGTGAAACCTAATCTCTACTAAAAACACAAAAATTAGCCAGGCATGGTGGCGGGCGCCTGTAATCTCAGCTACTCAGGAGGCTGAGGCGGGAGAATCACTTGAACCCAGGAGGCAGAGGTTGCAGTGAGCCCAGATGTACTCCAGCTTAGGTCACAGAGCAAGGCTCTGTCTCAAAAAAAACAAAAAACAAAAAACAAAAAAAACATGGTAATGTGATATCCGTTAGTTGAGATTTCCTGTGTAATTATGCACACTAAGGGCGTGTACTACATGGGTAGTATATGAAAGGGCAGATACAACTTTGTAGGGACTGAAACTTATATAACATGGGGGCCCTCTTGATGAAAAGGAATACAAAATCACAAATGCAAAATTAGGTAGAAAAGTGAATATTAGCTGGGCACAGTGGCTCAGGGCTATAGTCTCAGCTACTCAGGAGGCTGAAACAGGAGGATTAATTGAACCCAGGAGTTCGAGTCCAGCCTGGGCAACATATCAAGACCTCATCTCTTAAAGACAAACAAAAAAAGTGAACATTTACTTAGAATGAGAAGTGAGAGCAAAACAAATCATTTGTTCAATGATTTGAAAGGCAAAAGGTCATGAAAGGCAAATGAAATGGAGATTCCAGGGACTGGCCTATGCATATGTCCATGGTGTAGGTGGTTAAGAGCAGCAGCTCCAGAGTGGTCTTGATGCGGTGGAAGACCTGATTCGTAGCTCTCTTCCAGACCAAAGTCAGTAAAGTTAAATCCATTCATCAATAAAGGAGATTTATTACATGTAAACTGCAGCAATTTCATTTGTTTTCCTTTTTTTAAGACTTCATAGATAAAAATATTTACAGATCTGTCTGATCCTACATCCTAATTTGGGATCAGGAAAATACAGTTGTGTGTCTCCTTTAATCGTAACCTTCATCTAGAAAAGGATTCTTCTTCAGATCCTAGGTCTTACCTAGTTGGGGAAGGGAGCCTAAAATGTGGGCCTGGGGTATCAGGTCAAGATTACAGTGCCTTTACTGTACAGCACACTTTGTTTTGATCTTCTTATGCTTCTCTCCCATCTCTGTCATGTGTGTGAGTTTTCAGATGTTGTATGGCTGGCAGAGTAAGTATGTGTGTAAGAAGATGTGTGGAGAGTCCTGACCCTGTGGGCTTCTCATGGTTGTCTGGGCAGTTTGGAAGAGCTAAAGCTATTCTTTCGAGAAAGCATTGTTCCGCACAAGGACAGGGAAGGGTACAAAGCCTATCGGTATCTTCCTCCTGTTTCTTTTTCTCACTGTCTTCCTCCCTTGTCCTTCTCTCCCTGTATTGGAAGCCAACACAAATACTCACTAATTGAGATCTCTGAAAGATCCAAAAACATGAATAGCTAAGGGTGGTAGAGTTTTGGCGACCGTAACAGGAAACGGGAAGTTCAGTGTTGGAGGCTGTGGGATGGTCAGCTTCCGGGCACTTGCAAAATGACTCAGGCCATGCCTGCCCACTCAGCTTACTCACAAGGCCACTACTGCTCTTGGCAATGAGCTGACCCCTGTATTGCACGGTGCAGCTGGCCAGCTCTGCCAGGCCCAGTGAGAGTGACATGCCCACGCCAGCCTGTTCACACCTCCTCCTCAGCCAGAAACTGTGGTGCATAGAAGAGTGTTGTGTATCCCAGTGCAGGACATCACAGAACTAGTACTTCCTGAATCCCAGGGTTCATCTAAACGGATCAGGGAGGTGGAGAAAAGTAGGAACAAAACTGACATCAGTCCCATGATGGCAGATGAGACCTGATTCTGCTGAGTGACTCAGAGTTTCATCTTGTTAACAAATATATGTAGCAGCCATTTATTCAAGTATTCATTCAACAAACTATTCTTAACATATGCCAGGCACTTTGCCGGTACAAAAGATATAAAGTTCCCATGTGTATTTATAAAACATACGAATATATCAGAAATAATACAGTATAATGTGATAAATTCTGTAATGAAAGATAAAACTTTAGTAAGCCAAAAATGGCAAAGATTAATTATATGTATCTGTATGTGTATGTGGGTTCTCATTCAAACCAGGGAAATGTGATTTTTTGTTTCTTAAGGACCTAAGTGTCTCCTGCCAGTACAGCCCCTTCCCCAGTAAGAAC
Organism: Mandrillus leucophaeus; assembly: GCF_000951045.1. Classification (NCBI taxonomy): domain Eukaryota; kingdom Metazoa; phylum Chordata; class Mammalia; order Primates; family Cercopithecidae; genus Mandrillus; species Mandrillus leucophaeus. The sequence continues at coordinate 2,588,318 of NW_012101443.1, forward strand.
CAGCTTTCCCCTCTCACCTTGCCGTCAGGGTCACCTTCTTCTAGTGTATTTTGAGTGAAATACATCCGCTCCTGAGGCGAGGTGGCCTGTGCTCCAGCCTTCTCTCCACGACCGCCTCTTCTTAGTGACTACTCACAGCTCCTGTGGTTACTGTCCTATTTCTCCTTCCCCTCACCAGACAGCATCTCACATCTGTTCTTCCCCAAAGATTCCCTCACACAAAACTGCCATATGTAAAGACTTATGGGAGGGTTGGGGTTATGGAATGGGTCACAAGATGATGCAGAAGGAAAACTATTTCAAATAAAAAATCAAATGCCACTGTTCTTTAAAATGCCATAGCTATCCTCACCCCAATAAATATCTCATGGTCCTTCTTGAGCCCCTCACCTGCCACATGCACATGACTCTCGTGTCTCTCACCAGAGACCCCTGTTTGTTCCCAGCGATGCAGCCCCTGTGGTGTCTCTTTGTTTCCCTGAAGAAAACTCAAACTTCCCATTACTTCGTTCAGCAAAAGTTCAATGATTCTGTGGCCCAGCCTCTCCGGGTCAGACTCAGACCTCGTGTGCATAAATCATGGCCACACTTTGATGTCTTTTCCTTTGAGAAGCTTCTCCCCTAGATGCAGAACAGCAGTGTTCCTTTTGTTGTTGATGATGTTAAAGCATTTTGTTTTCGTTTTTGTACACATGAGAAGTGGAATGAAATTAGTCCTGTAGACCCGAGTCTCCTATGGAGTGCCCCATAACCAAGGAGGTGTGGGGAATGATACGGAGCCCAGGGAAGGCAGGGTCCAGAGACAGATGACTACTTGGGTTGAAGTTCTGCCTGTGAGGCAGGGAATGTGTTCTAATAGTCTTCTTGAATCCTACCACTCTTAAGTAACATGGATTTGATGTTTTCTTTTTTACTTCAAACTTGTGATTCTAAGCCATGAAAGGATCCAATGGCTACTGTGACACGGCAGTCTCCCAGTGTGATGTGGATGGCAGATGCTTAGGTACATCCCACCTCCTCACCCACATGGCTTCATCTGTTTGCCAACTCAGCATGGCCAAGTAACCTGGTCACAGTGCTTCAGATAATTCAGAGTGAGAATAAGCCAAAAGGGAAAAAAAGCAAAGAAAAACTTTCTTTTGTGTGAATGACCTAGGAAATGTTGGGAAAAAAAATTTTTTTTTTTAACTTAGATCATCCATAACTTGAACTTGGGTCTTCTTTGAATGGTTTCTAGGGAATTTTTTTCCTCCTGTTTTGAGAGATCATTCTAGCCCATTTGAAGGGCTGTGATTTCAGCACCAGCTGAGTTCCCTATCTTGGTTAGGTGTCCACTCTTTCCTTTATGGTTGACAATTTTCCCCTTCCCCAGCACTTGGCAGGAAGGGGCTCTCCTCTGAGGCCACTGTCATGTCCAGGCACGTTAGCTCCCTGGCTGCCTGCCTGGCAGACATTACTGCCACTCAGGGCCAGGGGGACACTGGGTTGAGCGGGCAAGAATGCTGGTGGTGTTTGCATCTGGGCTGCAGTTCACCATCTGGGACAGAACAGTGAGATGGAGCAGCCGTGAGCAGATGGAGGGTGCACATCCATGGAGACTCAGTATGTGTCAAATACAGCCTCATAAGGAAAGGGCACAGGGAGATACTGAAAGTAAAAAAGTTGTTGCTTACAAGCTTTAAGAATCCAGAGGGAGTTCTACCATGGAGAAATGAATGCAAAGAAAGAAGCCTAAACAGAAAGAGGCAATGAATCCAAAGCTCTGAGACCAATAGGCAGCGAACAACTTGCAACTCAAAGCCACCAGCCTTGCCTTCCAGCCCTCCCTGATCACCCCTTTTCCTGAACACGTATCACATTTTCCATTTTTGTCACTTGTCTTGGCATTTACATCATACCCTGTCTGACATTGTTTCCCAACTCTTGTCTCATGTGTATCCATTATGTCTTCACAGCTTAAAAATGAACTCCTGGAGGGTGAGACCATGCATGACAACTGGCAGAAGGTATGGAGAAAACCAGTTTTTAAAACTCATATACTTACTATAAGAGAAATGATACAATTTAGCCATTGCGTTGTACGTTGAACTAAATTGAGTAATAATTATTATGAAAAGCAAATTGGCCAGCCAACAGACACGTGAAAAAATGCTCATCATCACTCGTCATCAGAGAAATGCAAATCAAAACCACAATGAGATACCATCTCACACCAGTTAGAATGGCAATCATTAAAAAATCAGGAAACAACAGGTGCTGG
>NW_012101443.1:2592205-2594521 GCF_000951045.1 Mandrillus leucophaeus
TTTGTGTGTGTGTGTGTACCTAACCCAGGAGCCATCTTTGGGGTATTAAGGTAGGAATAGATTTCAGGAATGAGGGATGGAATTCAGGTGTCTGTGAATTTAGACAGGAAAAAAAGATACCTCTGACGTTTTTACTAACCTCTAATGGAAATTTTAAATCTCTTTCAACTATGATGATAGGCGGCAAACTGCAGAAGTAGTTGCAGTATCTGTGACTGTCACCAATAGAAAGAAAAGTATTTTAATATCACATCACATTATTGCAGGTATTGTCAAATATTGTGAATACTTATCATTACTTTGAAATTATGTTAATTCTTTTCTCACCTCTAGATCTGGTTGTGGAACATGTCAGTAAAGAAACACACATATTATTAGATCACAAACTTGTTTTTGTTTCTACAGTTTGTATAACTGTATTTCAATATGCTTTGTTTCCTTTGTAATTCCATGTATTTTATTTTACACATTTTAAAACAATATTCTGAAAAGGAGTCTGTAAGCCTTTACCAGATGGCCCAGGAAATTCACAGCACAAAAGGCAAAGAACCGCTGGGATGGAGCCAGCCTGTGTGGAGATGCCCAGAAAACATCTTCAAGGATTGTTCCTTGATTAATTCATCAATTTCTTGAACATAATAACCAGGGGTGAGAAATTGGCCCCTATAAGGAGTCTCGGAAGTTGCAAGAGCCATGTGACAGCCTGTCTCCAAAATGACATTGCTCCTTGTGTTGGCATATGAGTCACAGACTTTGGCCAGCTCTTCTGAAAAGATGCTCGAAGTACTCCAGAGTACTATAAATATCCAAGGTATTAATAGAATTCCTCCCACCTCAAGGCTGCAGTTCCTCCCACTGCCTTCCTGCTGCATATTGGGCACATGTGGGGAGGACAGTTGGAGAAGCTCAGCTCACAGGCAGAAGCCTATGGGTTCTGTAGCCATGACACTGACTTGCCATCCTGAGCATGGGGAGAGGGAGGGAAAGCAATTTGTCTAAACTCCCTTTTCTGGAAAATGAAAGTGATGCTACTTGCCACCTACCTCACAGAGTTTGAAGTCAATCAGCACAGTTTATATGCACAATCCTATGACTATCACATTGTCATATCATGAAAAAGTTACCAAGCTCTTCTAAACGCAGGGAGTAAAATTGACCAGCTGTTGCCAGAATCACATAGCCCCCATTCTTTACCTGATAATTCATCAATCTTATTTGCTTCTTACTGTCTAATGACTACCAGCATTATGCAATGAACTGCATATAATTGCTTATACAGTATATAATTGACTTATATGGTAACATGTCTTTAAGTTTTCTAATCAAGATAAAAGATCTTTTACAGTTATTTTTGCTTCCTACGGCCACAGCAATTTATCAGCCCTTGAATTTCACATTCACATTTGATGTGGCTTTTGGCAGGGGTATGTTAATAACAATCAAACACTAAAAACAGAGTGGTAACTGTTCACATTAGCCCTAAACTGAAGATGATCCAAATGTCCACCAACAGTAGAATGAATGAAATAATTTATGATACATCCCCACAAGGGCATACTATACAGCATGAGAATAAATGAACTATTGCTACTGGCAAGACCATGTATCAGTCTCACAAATATAAGGTTGAGGAAAAGAAACCAGACAGGAAAGAGAACCCACTAAATTATTCTGTTTATGTAGAGTTCACAAACAGGCAAAATGAGCCTGGGGTGTTAGCAGTTAAAAGCGGAGGTTACCTGTGGAGAGGGAGCAGTGGCTGGAAGAAGATATGAGAGGGTTTCTGGATGTTATTAATAATTCTGTTTTTTGACTTGAGTGCTGGTTACTTGGATACAGTCATTTTGTAAAACTTTTATTGAGCTGTACACTTAAAATTTGTGCACTTTTCTGTGTGTATGTTAAACTTCAAAACAAAGATTTAAAATTTTTAACAAAGAGAAAAGAACACGGTACAAAAAATTGTTTTTAAACACACTCTTCTCCAGTGTATATAGCTTCTTGGAGAAGTGGTGGTGTTTGAAAACAATGTTAAGAAATCTGGAATTCTTGGCCAGTGCAATGTCTCATGCCTCTAATCCCAGCACTTTGGGAGTCTGAGGCAGGTGGATCACTTGAGGTCAGGAGTTCAAGACCAGCCTGGCCAACATGAAGAAACCCCTTCTCTACAAAAATTAGCTGGATATGGCGGCAGGTGCCTGTAATCCCAACTACTAGGGAGGCTGAGGCAGGAGAATCACTTGAACCTGGGAGGCGGAGGTTGCAGTGAGCTGAGACTGTGCCACTGTACTCCAGCCTGGGTGACAGAGTAAGACC
>NW_012101443.1:2597262-2599519 GCF_000951045.1 Mandrillus leucophaeus
TATAACACAACCAATATGACACTGTTGGAAATCCTAACCCACATTGAAGGAAAGAAAGATAACAATGGTGATTGGAAAGGAAGAAATTAACTGTCAGTGTTTGCAGATGATATATCCATCTACTCAGAATAAACAATAGGATCAACGCTAAACAGTAAAAACTTGGTGGACATGTGATCAAACTATAAGAGCATTTCCAACAGCAAGCAACTATAAAATGTTATTTTTTTAAAAGCAAGATACGATTTACAATAGCAACAACTAAAAATATCTGGTAATTAAACAAGAATACATACAGCCCCCTTGGAAAACTTCCTGAGTGAATGAGAAATATTTCTTATTGTTATATGGGAAGGTTTAATATCATAAAGATGTTAACCCTCTCTGCATATATCTAGTAGGTATAGTGTAATTCCATCAAAATTCTAGTCTGAAATTCATAATAAATTTGTTCTAAAAATGTATGTAGTGTTGGACCAGTAGAGCATTTCAAAACTTAAACAACAACTTCACAAAAGCCATGTGGTATAACATTGATTATTGATATATATCAAAATTAAGGTTTTTTTATTATACAGAAAGACACATAACATGGATAAAGTTAGAAACATATTTAAAAATAGGAACAGAGACTTATAATATTCAAACAGACAAGGGATTCCTATCTAGAATATAAATGAAGAGACCAGATCAAATAAGAAGTCAAATCAAACAAGGTAAAGAGAGCAACTTCATTTAGAGAAATGGGCAAAGTATATGAACAGGCAATTTACAAAGCAATGAACCCAAAAAATGAACAAATCATAAGTACCTCAGCTAATTAACATAATAATGAGATATAATTTTATGCCTATTTGGAGAACATTAGCAAGCTGAATAACTCCATGTGCTGGGGGATATGGGAAAACGTTCGGCTGATAAGAATAAGAACCTGGCACAGTCACTGGGAAGCACAATCTCTACTGCTCAGGCAAAGTAAGAATACCCATGTTCTATAAACTGGCAAGACTGAAAGGAGAGTAAAGAAATGAGAGGAGCTGAGAAAAGAATGAGGTTTCTGGTGTAAGTAAGTAGGTAGATTCAGGTGACTATACCTAAGATAGAGAATGGAGGATGAGGAGGAGCTGATTTGGGGATAAAGATGATGTTTTCTGTTTTGGACCTGTTAAGAATAATGCATTTATGGGACACGAATAGAAATAGTAGGTGCTCAATGAATATTAACGTCTTTCCCATCAGATAAGTTTCCCTTTTCTTCTGTGTTTAGGAAAGACAGAAGTTTAATTTTTAATTTTCTCCAGTTTAAATTCATAGGTTAGAGACCAACATTTCTATTATTATTCCTTCTCAATAATAAAATAAAAAATATATAACACTGATTTTCAGATTATCAAAATTTTAAAGCTGTAATTAGTAACTAATGGAGTAGATAATCCTATTTTTTCCAGGTCACCTGATGTCAACATTCTTGGGAATTTTTTTTAAGTGAGATAAGGAATACTTAAGAGATATCATTTTAGACTGTAAAGCTCGTGTATTCTAGTGCCAGAAACCCAGAATTTAAATACCAGCTCTGCTAGCATGCTATAAAATTTTAGGCAGGATACTTTCAACAAATGGGCTAATAATAATTACCTTTCATAAATGTTATTAGAATGAAATAAAATCATATAAAATGCCAGATATAGTAAATGTACCATAAAGGCTAGTTATTATCATAGGCCCTTACCTTTAATTATTACCTTATTAATTCTACATTTCACAAAGTAGTCTACACCAGCACTGTCTAATAGGAATACAGTGCAGGCCATATATGTAATTTTAAATTTCTAGTAGCAATATTAAAAAAGTAAAAAGGAATAGGTCAAATTTATTTTAATGATATATTGAATTTAATCCAGTATATACAAAATATTATCTTGTTAACATGTAATCAATATAGTTACTAGTAAGATATTTTGCATTTTTTTCCATTTGGCTCTGGCTCATGTGCCACTGTGACCCAGCAGTCATATATCAGACGATTCTGTTTGGAGTAGGTTTGGGATGAGGCAGAGAAGAAATACGTATAATTGCATACCCTTATGGCAACAAATTAGATAAGACAAGAACTAATGATGCTTGGAAGAAATGAAAATATATGAAATTATTACCTTTTTTCTGCCATATCTAATGGCAAATAGAAATTTTTTGGTGAAAAAATAGAAACAGAAATTTTTACTGGGCAACAACTATATGCTACATGCTATACATGTGA
>NW_012101443.1:2601319-2603422 GCF_000951045.1 Mandrillus leucophaeus
CCCTGCCTCCTTTCCCTCCTTGGATTATAATCCTCTTGATTGACATATTTGTTAACCTTAGGGGGCAGATGTCATAAAACCAACCAGGATCTGTTCTAATGACTTGTAAAAGTGGCCTTAAATAAAGGGAGCTATGATGAGGGCTGCCCTACTGAGAGCTTCGCCCAGGGGGTTGGGTGATGATGTGGGTTTTGTTGTGACAAGGGCACCCAGCTAAGTCAGGGCAGTCGGGACTGAGACCCGCTTTTGTTCGGCTCCTGCGATGTGTGCAGCATGGGGCTGGGTCAGCGAGATGAAAGGGAACCTTCTTCTAATTGGTCAGCAGAGAGGGCCTTTTTCCCTAATTGGTAGGCCCAAAGTGGGTAGGCCCATTTTCTAAGCAGGGCTGCTGTGTCTCCCACAGGGCCCTCCTTTTTTCGTCACTTCCACTGCTGGACCCGTGTTGGCCTGGAGCAGTGTCCCTGGCTCCTCCAATTGCCTGCCTTCTATTTTCCTGCTTTTACATAGGAGGCCTCTAGGAACTACCTTCTTTCTTGTACTTCTCCCTTCGCTCACACAACACACTCCAGAGCACAGCATAACCATAGGTTGTTTTCTTTGTGTTGTTGGGATACAATGCAGGAGCCTTGTTAAGGAGTCATTGAAACTCAGTTCCTATCCCAGTGCATGGTGTTTAGGAGCTTAATAAATATTTTTTCAATGAAGGAACTGCAGATTCTTCATACCTTTTTTGGCCTCTTGGGGTATTTGTTCTGAGTATCAGTGTGGTATAGTGGAAAGGGGGGCTATCAGAATCAGAGCCCGTGCCAGAATCCAGCATGTTGCTCTTTACGCCCTGGGCAAATTACTTTCTTCCTATTTCAGTTCCTCATCTGAAAAATGGGGATGATACATCTTCTTTGCAAGGGGCTGGGAAGGATTACATAAGCAAAATGTATGTCGTTCCTTGAACAATGTTTGCACATTGCACTGCATGTTCTTCATTTACTCACTCATTCAATAAACATCCTATAAACTTGGAATCAATGCCAGAAACCAGCCTGGCTGCAGTGATGCATAGAACAGGGTTCCCACTCTCATTGAGTGCAGAATCCTGTAGGGGATATATTTGTGATCATTAAATGCAAATAAAAAGTTCTTGTAGGTTTTGTAATAGAAATACTTGCAGGGTTATGTATCTGTCTATCCATCATTTAGCTTTCTAAGCATCCATTCTTCTATCTATGTATGTACATAATTATTCTATCAGTATCTCATGTGGTTTAGATCTGTGTTCCCACCCAAATCTCATGTTCAGTTGTTATCCCCAGTGTTGGAGGTGAGGCCTGGTGAGAGGTGATTGGATCGTTGGGGTGGTTTCTCATGAATGATTTAGTACCATCCTCTTGGTACTGTTCTTGTGGTAATGAGTGAGTGAGTTCTTGCATGATCTGGTTGTTTCAAAGTGTATATCACCTCCCCTCTCTCTCTCTTGCTTCTACTCCCACCATGTGAGACGCCTCATTCCCTCTTTGCCTTCCGCCATGATTGTAAGTTTCCTGAGGCCTCTCCAAAAGCAGAAGTTGCTATGCTTCCCTGTACAGCTTGAAGAACGATGAGCCAATTAAACCTCTTTTCTTTGTAAATTACCCAGTCTCAGATATTTATAGCAATACAAGAAAAGACTAATACAGTATCTGTGTATAATAATAATAAGTGCTATATGTGTGTCTATTATTATTATAATTCTGTACATAGAAAGATGACTGCTATAAAAATATCTCTCTATATAGATGTTTATATTATGATTATTTCGGGAGCATAGGATTTGGGGTGGATTTTTGTTATTTTTTCTTTAATATTTTCTATATTGTTTGAATTCTCTATCAACAGGTATCATTTTCAAAAAACATTGAAATACTAGAAGAGGGATGAGAACTTATTAAAATTTAAAAATTTTGAAAACCTAATCAAAATGAAAAAATATTAAATGCCAAAATTGACATAAAGAATAGGACACTTGACTAAACCAACAGATTTTAGAGATTAAATGCAATCAATGACCTCTCTTCTCAAAAAATTGTAGGCCCAAATGGTTTTACAGGTGCATTCTATCAAACTCTT
>NW_012101443.1:2605522-2607570 GCF_000951045.1 Mandrillus leucophaeus
GGCAGGATACTTTCAACAAATGGGCTAATAATAATTACCTTTCATAAATGTTATTAGAATGAAATAAAATCATATAAAATGCCAGATATAGTAAATGTACCATAAAGGCTAGTTATTATCATAGGCCCTTACCTTTAATTATTACCTTATTAATTCTACATTTCACAAAGTAGTCTACACCAGCACTGTCTAATAGGAATACAGTGCAGGCCACATATGTAATTTTAAATTTCTAGTAGCAATATTAAAAAAGTAAAAAGGAATAGGTCAAATTTATTTTAATGATATATTGAATTTAATCCAGTATATACAAAATATTATCTTGTTAACATGTAATCAATATAGTTACTAGTAAGATATTTTGCATTTTTTTCCATTTGGCTCTGGCTCATGTGCCACTGTGACCCAGCAGTCATATATCAGACGATTCTGTTTGGAGTAGGTTTGGGATGAGGCAGAGAAGAAATACGTATAATTGCATACCCTTATGGCAACAAATTAGATAAGACAAGAACTAACGATGCTTGGAAGAAATGAAAATATATGAAATTATTACCTTTTTTCTGCCATATCTAATGGCAAATAGAAATTTTTTGGTGAAAAAATAGAAACAGAAATTTTTACTGGGCAACAACTATATGCTACATGCTATACATGTGACGCCTATATTTATGTTGAGGAACGAGGAAGCTGGAATCCTCAGACTCCAGTTACTGTCGCTGTAGTTAGGACTTCTCTGAGACTTAGAACTTTAAGTCCTAAAGAGCATCCCAGGGAATAGACAAGCATTGTGTCCAATTTATATTCTCTCCATGCTCTTCAGTCAGGAACATTATAACTCCATGTTTTCTCACTCTCCAAGGGGATGATCCAGGCTCTCAAATTATGGGGAATAGGGAGAAGTAAGCATGGAGAATGTGTGTGGCCTTGAATGACGTGGGGATCAATTCATAAGCTCCATGTTTCATGCTCAGTGAGTGGGGTGGGACACAGGCTGGCAATCAGGAGGCTGGCCAATAGCAAAGAATTCCACATCACCAGACTCTGTCCTTCCCACTCCTGATACTTTTGACATCTCCAGGGCAGTAGGCAATTCAGCCCTGCCATGTGTATCTTAGGTCAAAGGGAAAAAAACACAGAGCTTCAATGTGTGATTCCCAGCCTGAAAGGAACTAAGTGTCTTCTGATACACAACACTTGAGTTTTTTTTTTTTATATGAAGGCATTAAACTGACCTTCTTTTGAAATGGGCTAGACAGGGTAAACAAGGAGAGATCTTGTTTTTCCTTCGTCCTGGAAAAATAACGTTTCTCACTTTCCAGCTCAGTACAGTTGACTGAATTGGAAAGGAATCTATTTTCTCTGGAAAGATTTATTTGCCCAACAGTTGTGTTTTTGTATATGTGTGTGTGTTGGCAAGATAGGTAGATTTTCCAGAACAAGGGTCGTCTTGTTCACGGTTTAAAGGGGCCTAAGAGTTGACTAGGGAATTTAATGTTAGAGAAGGCTTTTGCAGACTTCAGCGTTATGTACAAATTCAGAAGCATCCCAAGACTTGCCCTGAACAGGGAGGTAGTGGTGCTGAGGCAGTGACTGTGTGGCACTGCCCCACTTTTCAGAGCAGAGAGAAACATCTCTATCTCTTCACCTTTCTGAATAGTCTCAAGGCATGGGACCATCAGGATCTGTTAGGAAGCATCTGTGTTTCTATTTTTCATATATAAAAATTGTTTCCAAAAAAGTAAAATGATTTTTTAATAAAGCCATGTGGAAAAGCTGAGAGTAGAATTTTCTCCTCTCCCTACCACCAGATTTCTTTTCCTACCTGGGGACACATGTTTTGGGATCAAGCAAGAACAACATGTAAATCCCTTTGTGGCTGAATTAGAGAAAAGACTTATAGACATTGTTAGGAGTCCCTCTTTTCTGCCTCCTTCTTTTTTCAGCTCCATAAAAGACTAACATCACACTGGAAATTTTAGAGCAAATATGTCCTACTTTATGGAAAATGGTTTTCATTACTTTTCATTTTCTCCCATTTCATGTCA
>NW_012101443.1:2609240-2610069 GCF_000951045.1 Mandrillus leucophaeus
AAAAAAACACCAAAAATAAAATATATCTGAAGATGAGTTTCTTTCCCCTAATTTTTTTGTTTCCAAGTCACTACTTGCTAAGCTCAACTGACAGCTTGGCTGGATTTTACACAAATGACTTTTCACTCAGCTGGTCTTTGCCTTGCCAGGTGTGGCTGGCCAATGTAAAGGAAAGGAAAGGAAAGGTGTTTTTCCTTTTAGCATGAGCATTAAAACTTTTACCACATTTTCCATTGCCCGGTGTCTGTTTTCAAGAAAGCACAGGCCAGCAGAAAACAGAGGAGTCTGAGATTTCTCCTTTGTAAATGTTGGATTCCAGCCTCTTAGTACATTTAATTTAGCAAAAATCTACATAATTAAATGAGAGGAAATATTTTTATTTGATGGCAAATGGCTTCCCTGAGGAGAAGCCATCCGATGGCACCCACTCTGAAGTGTTGCTGGAAGATCTCACTGCCCTCCTTCAGGACCGGGCTGTCCGCGTTCCCAGGGCTGGCAGGACTAGGGTTGAACAGCTTTCTACTTTGTAAGTGTACACTTTCATTAGGCATTTTTAACTTTTATAAACACATTTTTATTGTGTGTCAAAGTCCATGTATTTGGCAAAACTGGAAATTTCACTAATTCCTATTGTGTTCTTCCTTCCCCCAGTAGGAAGCTGGTTGGGACTGAATCTGGGCAGAATGGCTTGAGAAGCTGTCTCTTATACACATCTAGATGTGTATAAGAGACAGGCATAGTGGGAACCTTCTCTCTGCTCCTCCTCCAGCTGCGTTAGTGGAGATTCGCAAATGATTCCTCTTACTCAAAACAGAGAACTAGGTTAAAA
>NW_012101443.1:2610264-2623261 GCF_000951045.1 Mandrillus leucophaeus
AGTCACCTCCAGTGGTGCCACCTAAACTCTGCCCCTTTGTCCTTTGATCAGTGCTCTTTCTTTCCCACCCCCATAGTGCTGAGAGCTTTCCCAGGTAACTGCTTCTCTTGCCTCACTTTCTATCTCCTCACCTCCAGTCAGTGGCCTCAAGGGTTGGAGAAAATTAAAAACAGCTTTCACACCAAGAAGCCCACAATCTCTAGAATGGAATATTAGTTAAGGGTTAATGAATCCTGCACCCTGGGTTTCTGAACAAAGGACAAGAGGCAATTGCCTTGAGTTGTAAGAGAGAGAATTATAATGGGATGTTGAAACTTGCTATGTAACTGTCAAGGTTGGTTAATCTCAGAGATGCATTACTTATTCCAGTTGTGGACAATCTTAATGCCATCTAAGAAAACAGATTATCTAGGTAGCTGGCTTCAGAATTTCTCCTACCTTGATGAGCCAGCCTGATGCAAAGAGTTGAACAAAAAAGCCTAAGGAAAGTTATGGAAGGAAAAGATTGAACAAAGACAGAGTTGACTTGCTCTGCATAAAAAAAAGAAAGTATGCTATTTTTTACTAGTGAGAATCTGGGTAGAAGGGTGGGGAGATTGTTGAACCACGTGGTACAGGCCCCAATTGATGGGAAAAAAAAATTACATAACGTCAATTTTAAATTGTTTTAATTTGTTGGAATTGGTATCATATAAACCCCTTTATTTATCCAAGTCTTCAGCAAAGGATCTAAAGTACATATAAATTACAAAACAGAACAGATAAAGGTGTGTGTGTGTCTGTGTGTGTGTGTGTGTGTGTGTGTGTGTATAAATCAAGAGAAGGGATTGGATTTTTGACATCCAGATCCACATGTTAGAGAAAGCCCACAGTGGACAGTGTGGTGATGCACATATTTATACATAGATTTAATATTTCTGTAGAAAGAACTGGAACTTGACCGGCAGTATGGAAAAATACACCTTCCCTCTCCATCTAGAATCCAGCAGGAGAAAGGGGCGTAAGCGTCCCTCAGGTGGGAATATGAGGCAATTCATTTGAAACTCAAAGGACAGATTTTGGTTTTCTCTGAGACTTTGGTTAAATTAAGAGGACATTGAGCAGAGAAGGGGAAGGTGCCTGGGCAGCCATTTATCTGATTTGGTTTGAATCTAGTATTATTCTTGGGAAGAGAGGCTATACCAATAGAATTATTAAACTTCTGTCCAGCACTTTGACTATATTAAAAGAGAAGTTGGCTTTCTTTCACAAAAATTTATGAATCACAGACATATGGAATCACCCAAAAATGTTGATGTTAGGAACCTACATTTGGCAAGGGTCATAGAGCTATGAATTCAGCTTCTGGAACCAACTGCATGAACTTGACCCCTCTTACTTGTGTGTGGGGTCAAGTTCCTTAACCTCTCTATGTCCCAGTTTCTTCTTCTGTAAAATGGGAATAATCATAATTTCTAGCTCACAACGTCCTTGAGAAGATTAAGTGAGTAAGTGTGCAGAAAGCATTTAGAATAGTTCTAGCACATTCAGAATCTGAATTATTACTCTCTTACTTTCCTACAAGAATCTGGGAAGGGGCCTATGTGCTAAGAAATGTAAACACATTATCTCAATCCCCCCAACAATTAATTTTCCTAACAGTGGGGGCATTATTAATCCTATTTTTTTTTAACGAAGACCTGAGACCAAGGAAGATAAGAAACTTGCCTAAGGTCACACAACTGGCTAGAAGCAGATGCCTTTGTAGGTCACTGGTTATGTAATTTACCCAATAAAATTAGACTTACTGATTAAAGCCCACACAGGGAATAGTGCAATATCTTTTACAGTATTTAAATAGAAAAGGAAAACCAAACAGGAAATGGCTATGCTAAGTGCATTAGCTCAGCGACATACCATTTTAAATGGGAAAGTGTGAAATGAAATGAAACGGTCACAGTTAATCTCTGAGCAGAAAGTCCACAGAGTAAGTAGTGTAATCGAGCTGGCACATCGAGGAAGCCTGCATATCTCTCAATTTGTGGTCTGTTACTGCTTGAACGTTTCAAAACAATATTAAGGGTGGTTGTAGCCAACATCTCAAATATTAAATATATTTATATTAGTTGAGAGACACAACTTTTCTCCTTAAAGCTATGTTTAAAGCAAAAGTTCCTTTTTTTTTTCTCTTAAGCAGTTTGAGCAAGCCTGGTTTACTGGAAGTCAGCTTTGATGTCCCCCTTGTGGTTTGAAGACTGCTGTTGGTAACAGTCCTAGGGGTGGGTGGGGATGTGGGAGAGAATGTTCTTCATTGAGTATCTCCTGTTGTCACCACCGTGCTAGACATTTGGCATCTGTCCTCTTTCCCCATCCCTACAGCCAGCTTCTGCTGACGTGGTTTAGCACACAGCCCTGTTTCAGGTGCATAGGACGTCTTGCTGCTGAGCAAGTGTAGAAAACAGTACATGATTAGCACTGAAGGCACAGTTAGAACATGATCAGGCTCAAATCTTTTCCTCTCTTGTTTTTCTCTGGAAGAGTAGGGAGCCAGACTACTTAGCCTAGAGCTTCCCAGCTCGTGTTCCCCACAGGGATGAGTTACAGATGTATGGAGAGAAAAATGTCTCTTGCCCCTCAGGGTGGCTGGGCCAGGCTTGGAACCACCCAATCCCCAAGGACCAATGACCTCCGTCTATTACTCCAGTGTGCCTTACAGTACACCATGTGGGTCCTGTGAGTGCACACACTGCAAGGGGAAATGGCATCTTTTGGATTTGACATCCTCTCTGTGGGCACAGCAGGAAAAGCCAGAACCTGGAGTCAGGAGCTGTATCCCAAACCCATCCCTTACACCTGTGTGTCTTTGAGCAAGTCATCCAAACTTTCACAGCTTCTGCTTCCTTGAGGATTTTTCGTCTTCTTCTCCTTTTTTGTTTTGTTTTGTTTGGTTTTACACTGGCTTATTTAGGGTTAGGCAAAAGCTGTGATTTGAGGTTTCCAGGTCCTTTCTGACTTTGGCCAGAGCAGCTCCCTTTGATTTCTTTTACATACTGGGGTAGCTGAGGGGCCTCCCCTGGAGAAGGGATTCCACAGCTGTACTGCTGCTGGGCTAGCAACATCCATGCCCCCTTTCTATGCTCACCTCCTCTGAGTCTATGAAAAACTATTTCCTATCACTCTGGTAAAAGTAAGTACATCAATGCACTTTAGGCCAAAACTTTTTCGTCCTTAAAACAGATTGTTTTTCTAATCTGGTAACTTGATCATTTGGTTTTCTGAGAAAGTAGAGCCTCTAGGTGAGGTAAAGGCTTTGACGATGTGAGTGTAAAGTCACCCAGTGGACAATCAATACCTTCACTCCTCCTGGAAGATGGTGAATGTCTTTTGGGAGCATAGAATGCCATCAATTTTATCTTCAGGTGGCTTGTTTCTCCCCCTTCCTGTTAAATAGTATGTGATTGTGAGCTGATTTTAGAAAAATACAATCTGCAGGATTTGTGCTGTTCATTTCTTAACTCAACAAATAATTGCTAATGGTGACCATTTACTGCTTGCCCAGCAGTCTAGGTTTGACTTGTTGTGGATCAGGTGATCTCTACTGACTCTTGCTAACACTCCCTTTCACTCTGCATAGTGGGAACCTTCTCTCTGCTCCTCCTCCAGCTGCGTTAGTGGAGATTCGCAAATGATTCCTCTTACTCAAAACAGAGAACTAGGTTAAAACAACCTCCCAGAATCTCTGTTTCTGAACCTTAAGTTGGTTAGTAGTAAATAAAGGAGGTTGGGCCCTGAATGAATTACAGAATTCAGAATCAAATCCTCTAGCTCAGCCCTGATTCAATCTTGGATATTAATTTGTAGAAGATTCTGAATTCATGCTTTATCCTCTGCTTTTGTGTAACTGTGGCTTATAACAATTTGATATTCTACATTAAGATTTTTGTCATTGGCATGCATCTTGACCGCTGCAGAATGCTGCTTGCTGGGTCAGAGATCAGTCTTTGAGGCAAGATTTAACTTGATGAATGAAGATAACTTTTAGGTACAAGGCTCCTCCTTCATCATTCACAAGCAGGATTTATTCACTCGTTTCCACACACTGGCTTCTGTCACCATCCAGAGAACTGGAAAGAAGGGTCTTGTTTATATAAGGTGGTGGTAAAATGAATCTACCCCTACAGGCCTTCTCCTCTGCCACAGGAAGGACTCCCAGACACGCTCTGCACCCTATAAACACACCCTTTCATCCACACTTGGCACGCCTTCTCCATTTAAAGCCTGTGAGCTCCCTTACTCTATTCTGACCTGGTAAGGCTTCTTTCTTCATTTAAAAACTTGATGTGGTTTCTGGAGTCATCTCTCTCTTAATCTCCAACCAGAACATGGTAAGGTCCCATTTAAACACAATCTCTTCCAAAACCTTCACTGACTCCTGCGTAGAAATACACTCTCCTTCCTGTTAGTGCCCATGCTATTTATCCATAACCTCTCTCCTTGCATGTATCACTTTTTACCGGGGAATACAGTAATTTTTTTAGTGCATGTAGCACTTCCATTATTACTATAAACTGCTGAAGGGCAGGAGCTCTGCATCTCCATCAGGACTGGGACTAGTGTGAGGCCACTGAGGTGTTTACCTCAGATACAGAATTTAAAAGGCCCCCCCAACAAAAGTCAAAATAAATAATACTTTAATGTGACACTCTAAAAAATGAGTGCACAATCTGTGATGAACAATATATCAACATTATGAATAAAGACAGGATCTGTATTTTTCCTTCTACTTTCCCTTTTCCTTTCAATTTTCTCCTTTTGTCTCAGGCACTAGTATGGTCTGGCATAGCACTGTTACTGATTCTGTCTTTACTACACTTTTTTTGCATTACTTTTGATTTCTTAAAATATTGCATTAAGGTGTTATTTATCTTGATTCCTGTTTGTGTGTGTGTGTCCCCTTAAATGATGCCCCTGGGATGAGTGTCCCACTTGCCTTACCCTGGGCCTGGCTCTGGTCACTATGGCTATTAGCACAGATCTTTGCCTGTCAATATGCACTCAATCAGTATTTGATGAATGAATGAATACAAGCAGAGATAATTTCAGGTGCTTTTTTCTTTTCTTTTTTTCTAAAAGCAAAAGAACATCTAACCCACAACCCGGCATCTACCAGAACAGACAGGCAACAGTGAGAAAAGTTATAGTGGTCTCAGGTGGTTGTCTGGGGTCCCAGTCAGCACTGCTTCTGCCAATTAAAATCATTTGTCCTGGGCTTCTTTCACTGTCCCAGAGCACCCTCTCCAGTCTTGCTTGATTTCATAAGCAAACAGTTCTCAAGGAGTTAAACAGCCACGGAGGTACAGAATTATCTTTCACCTTCTGATGAGTTGTAAGTCACAAACAACAAAAATAGCCTCTTGAGAAGCCCGAATATTGAAAGCAGTGTCTACTGATGCGTTTCTGCAGAGAGAGGAAGAAGACAAATGGCTGGAAGACCAAGAGGGATGAGATCTACCTCTGCCAGTTCCAGTACCCAACGTAACAGAAAGTAAATTTTCATCTCTATGCAACAGCACAGACACGTAGGAGGGATTCCTAACTCTCACAGGAAAAAGAAACAGGTCATGAAGGTGTTGAGTCTGAGACTCACACATACCCTGAAGATTGTAGTTGATTTCTCAGTGTATTCATCACCATTTATCTTTAAAAGACAAGCACGACCATTTATGAAATCTTCTCACAAAATCATCTCTAGAAAGTTGAGCCTGTAATAACAAAATTATTTCTATGCCTTGGTAGAGGGCCCACGAAAATAGTATTTTTGATTTAGTTACAGGAATTCTCTTCAGCAAACAATACTGCTAAAGTGTTTTCTCTGGGTTCTGTCCACCTAATAGTTACTGTTTCTAAGTGGGGAAAATGGATTTTGTTCTGTTACAGTTACTATGATTTATACTTTTTTTTTCCTGTTATCAAATGATTGTTAACCTTTATCTATCTTCACTCTTTTTAACCTCAAATAGTCTGACCGTTCAAAAGTTATCTAAATTACTTTTAAAAAGAATCTAAATAATCTACTCCCAAATCCTAATCTAGAAGAAAGAAAATGATTCTTAAGAGACTACTTCCTTGTGTCTCTGACAGTCTTCAAATCACTTTCCATTTAGTTTCTTTGCGGTTTCATTGTGAAGTGACTGAAACTTCATTTCTATTATATTCTGGAAATTTGGGGATCTGAGATCTAGCAATGTACTCATTTTAAGAAATTACCTTACAGGAAAAATGTTGAGACATTCCCTGGAGTGTTCCTAAACCAGCCTTGCTAAGGTGTGGGATTTGGACTCCACATTAGTGAGGGCCTGCTGTGTGCTCATCACCATGCCTGGCAGCTTCTGCTGTCATCTCATTTC
This sequence comes from Mandrillus leucophaeus, assembly GCF_000951045.1. Lineage (NCBI taxonomy): Eukaryota > Metazoa > Chordata > Mammalia > Primates > Cercopithecidae > Mandrillus > Mandrillus leucophaeus. The sequence continues at coordinate 2,616,651 of NW_012101443.1, forward strand.
ACCCTTTGAAAAGTCTAGAAGGAGAGCAGGTATTGTCAGGCCCATTGTGAAGAAATAAAACGCAAGCCTCAAAGAAACTGTAATGTGCCTAGGATCATAAGACCAGTAAGCAGGGGTGAGGCCAAGACTTGGCCTGGATCTCTTACCTCCACTCCTTATTGCTTGTCACATTGGGTACAATGTCTGGGTATTTTCCCAGCCTGCCATTGATCTTAGAAGGAAAATTCTGCACTGCTGCTGCTCCAAGAGATACAGAGGATGCATTGATCCAACCCAATGTGTTATGTGGTTGATTTCTAAGGTGAAGTGAAATCAGTTCCAAAAAGATTTGAAGGATTCTTTCAAACCATTTGAAGAGATAAACACTGTCCATCCAGTGTTAAGACACTATGTGTACCTTCCCTGGAATTCCATATTTATTAGAGACACTATTGCTGTCTCAGAAAAGTCCCCCTAATTTCCAAAGTGGCTCACCAAGAGCAGGTTCCAGATCATCTTGAAAAAAATGGTAAGGTGATTGGGTATAAGAAAGAGGACAATTTTATATCATGAAAAGGAAAATGCACCAATGTTTATATGTCTGGATCCAACGGTATGTTGTGCACAGTTGTGTGTGTGTTGGGGTTGGAAGAATATGTGTCATGGAAATTGAATGATGCTGGGAAATACATCCTAATTACTCAAGACCATATGTTTTTCATAAACAAACAAACAAGTAGTCATCGATTCAACTACAATGGATAAAATCACTCAAATTAAAAACAATACAAGGAAGTCAAGTAGAACAGCACAGTACAGTAGTTAAGCATGAAGTAGTTAAGCTTGAAGCCAGTTGCCTGAGTTTATAAACCAATCTGCTAATTACTAGTTGTGTGACATTTGATAGGTCAGTCACTTAAAAACAAAATAAAACAAACACTGTGTGTTCAATATTGCCCTCTATAAAATGGACACAATAATAATAAGTATGCATATGGATGTTGCAAAGGTTAGATGAGAAAGTGCAAATGAAATGTCTGATACTTCATAGAAGTATGTTATAAAAGAGAAAAATGTGTGTACCATTTTTGAGCTCCTTCTAATAGAATAATATATTTCTCAGGTTCAAGAAGTTGGGAAAGAGTTAATCACAACAGAATTGTCACCAGGCTTAGAAACAGAGCAAGTGATTTTACTACTAGAAGCCAGTATGAACCCAATAACGCAGTATGGGGAAGAGAACATCTAAACAATGTATAGTAATAATTGGGATATCGTTGAGAGCCGAACCCTCAGAGCTTCTACATGCATTTAACAATTAGTAGGTCAATGCCCTTGCTCAGTGGATCTCCACTAATCATATGGGAGGCACCAGCCAAATGAAGAAAAACCAGCAGATGCCCTTGTGGGAAATGAAATTAAAGTGGAAAGGCCTAAAATAACGTTTCCATTGTGCCCTTCACTTACATTGGGGAGTTAGGGCCAGACTGGGAGGCTGGCAGGGAAACAGCCTGGCACTGCAGGCCACCTGGGGTCCATTTGCCAATAGGACTTGTGGCTAACATCCATTGGTAACAAATTTCCCAGAGTCACAGTGCTCTTTCAGATCAGCATGATTCCGGATCACAAGACGGATGGGAAGCCACAGAGCCCCGGGGCCTTTCCATGAAGTTCAAGATTACACCGTCTGTAATGAAACAACTTTGTATCTCCTCATGGCCACAATTACTTAGTCACTGATTATACAATAAACTCTTCAGAAATAATTCACGAAGATGAGAAATCAAACCCCACCCTTTTATGTTCTGAGGCATGCACCAGCTCCACCTCTTGAGAGAGCGAGGTAAAGCCTATTGCATATCTTCAGCCCTTGGTATTTTCTGGCAAATGTGGAAGACCCTCAGTGTTGGAAGGTGGTCTGCAGTTCCACAGGGAGACAGTACAATGGGTGTCTGCCCGGAAACAGCAGTGCCTGGCTTCAGATACAATTTCAACCGATCAGCTCTACAGCATTGGGCAAATTACTTAATTTCCTATGCATCTCAGTTTCCCTATTCACTAAATGGCAGTAATAATAGCACCTACTTCATAAGGTTGTTGGACCTGGCACACTGTAGTGCTAAATAACCATCAACTACAATGCCCATTTTCCTGAGTCGTTCACCTTTTCGATAGCCTAGCAAAAAGTTCTTTGAAAAAATGACAATTACCAAAAAAAGGCATATTTCATGTAGATAAAATAACTCACATTGTCTTTTACACATGACAGGGACCTTGCCCATGACTGTGGCCCTCACATAATCTGAGTAACCATTTGGGTTTTCATTGCTACATGGTGCTTCTTCTGCAAATGGTATTGTCCTTTGTGAACCCACTGCTTTTACCTTATCACTGGCAAATACTTTCAGGGTTTACGTGAAATGTATTCACTGGCATGGGGAGTATGGATGGGGTCCCTCCTTCGTGGAACTTAGATTCTGGTTAGGCAAGGGGTAATAATAAAACCTAAGAAGGGTTAGGACCCCAAACTCAGAGTTCAAGGGGCTCATGTGTGAGGAACTCTAAGGGGAGGGAGAAAGAAGTAAAGTTTAAGCTCAGAACTGAAGGGGGTTGAGAGTTATGCTTGAGAAAGAGCCCCAGGTGGGTGGACGAATGTGGTTCCAAGACCTAAAAGGAAAAGAAGTTTGGAGTTGAGAGCAGCCAAGGCCTTCCACCCACCTGCAGCCATGTAAGGCGGCAAGAGGATGATGGTCAGGCTGACCTAGGCTTGGAGGCCATGTCAAAGGGTCAGACTTGATCCTCAAAGTATCAGGGAATCACGGAAGGGTTTCACATTGAGAGTGAAATGGTCCGACCTGAGGTGAGGCTGGATCATTTCGGCTGCTCTGTGAGGCAGGAGAGAATGTGGGGATCCTGGTGGGAGGCTGTAGCTGTCGAGTCGGCACAAGTGCACCATCCTTTAATGATTCTGGCCCAGGCTTGGGTGGTTTGGAGGTAAAGAGGCAGACAGATTTGAGAATCATTTAAACATTTGACTTAAAACTAAAGCTAGCCCTCCCTGCCCCACAAATCAGGATACGTAGCAACATTAACCTATAGTCAGCCCTTCTGCTACCAACACCCAGGGCATTTTTAGTTTGGAAAAAGAGGGGACCTGGTATCTAAAGTGCAGCTTGGGGGTTTTCTACTGAGGTCAATGATCTGCACTGCTCTGCCTGACCCATTGCTGCCTCAGACACTGCAGGCTGCTTGGCCTCCTCTCACCCTAATTACGCTTATCATGCAAAGCCCTAATACAGCCAGGAAGGGCTCAACGCCAGTCCCTCTAGCCAAACAATCAGCAAACTAAGATAACTTTAGAGTGTCAAGCCCAACTTTATGACTCCTTCATAGGCACCAAGGGCATTGTCTCAGTAGCCTCAGCCACCAGACAGGATGGCCCAGGGCTGCTTGTTCCTTGACCTGCTGGGGCCAACTGTGACTCATCTGTTTACTGCAGAGCAAAGGTAACTTGGGATGCACAAGTTGACAGCTGTCTCCCAGGAGACAATCAGTACTAGAAATAAAGGCACTGGACTTTAACTGGAAATGTTTCTACTGGCACAGACCCAAGCTGGATGAGGCAAGGACGTGAGAGATGGCATGCACGTATTTTAAAGAACTGGGGTCCTCACAGCTGACTGGCTACTTCAAGCCACTCTTGTTATTATCTCACTGAGCAGCTTGGAGACTAGTGATGTCACTTATATGTGCTCTGTTATTTACAGTTTGGATATTTTAGCCCCATAACCATACTTCCTTTCTTGGCAGAAGGAAGATTAGGAGCAGCAATAATATTATAGTAATATTGGTATCATTTATTAATGGGATAGCCTATTCCAAAAGCAGTATGCCACTCAGGTTATACACATTGCCTGTAATCCAGTGGTCACAACCTGGGGTTTGCTTAGGAATCACCCAGGAGTCTTCAAAATACCGGGACCTGGGTCTACTCTCCAAAGATTGATCGGGTAGGGCCAGGGCATTGGCACATTAAGGCTCCCCAGGGAATTCGAATGTGTAGCTAAGATTGAGAACCACAGCTTTCATCATCACAACAACCTGCAAGGTAGGAATTTTTAGCTTCATTGGATGGATAAAGAAAATAGGGCCCAGGGTCAACAGACAACTTGTACAAAATCAGGGACTTCAACCTTGAGTCTGGCCACCAATCCCTGATGCAATTTGCTTCACATGTGTTTCATGAATCCTTAGGTAAAGAGTGAACAGACAGAGCACACAGACAAGGAAAAGGGAGCCCAGGGCAGCAGCACCCCACAGGAGCTTTGTGTACAGGAGGCTCCACCGCCACCCTGAGCCAGCTGTACAGCATGGGTGTCGCCTGCAGGTGAGGGTTCCAAAAGGAGAGTAGCCCAAGTGAGCAAATAACCCGTCTGCATGGTTGCAGCAGCACCTGGCTTCCATCGAACCCTCAGAAGCAGGCACAGAGGAGAGACATTTGGTAGAAAGTTGAACAGGGCATGGCCTGACTGGGGCAGGTAACCCTATGCACACTCAGTTACCTGCAGAGAGATGAACTTCCTTCCCCAGTGTCTGCCTTGTCATCCTGCACTGTGTCAGCTCAGGGCTTGCACCAGGTTCTCTGGGCTGCCTCTAAATCGTATTTCAGGATGTTGCGGTCAACTCAAGAAGGTCATGTTGATTGATATATACTGTCGAATGGGAAGGAAGCATCCTCTGATTCTTGTTTCCCCAACCTAGAGCACCTTTAGCCATAACTGTCTGAAATAAATATAATCAGGTGGGATTCTGAAACTGCACCTTCCTTCTCCTCTGCTGGGAACCCACCAGGGCAGAGCCTCAGCTCTCAGCCTCCTAGAATGAAGCATGAACCCAAAGCAAAGAGCTGAACTGCTTTCACACCTCTGACTTCACAGACAAAGGTGACTCTCCTAAGGTATTTCTGGTATCGTTGCTACCAATGACTGAGAGAGCATCAAAGTCTGAGGGGTGACGGAGGAGAGGGGAAGTTTCTGGAGTCAGGTAGGAGGTATCTGGCCCTCTCTGTACTCCAGATCTAAACCCTACTCTAATACTCCCCACAAAGGCTTGGATTGGCCACTTTTGTTCATTTAGTCACTCAACATTTATGAAGTTTATAGCACTAGGGATTCTTCGCAGAGTAAAACCAGCTCTGACCTTAAGTAGTTTATAGTTTAGCAGGAGAGAAGTCACCTAAAGGGCAAGTGTGATGTCAGAGGAAAGCACGGGTGTGGTGGGAACACAGGAGGTAGTAGGGTGAGTGTCCTAGAGGGGCAACTCCTGACTTGGGGCTTACTAATGCCTAGCAGGAGTCAGCCAAGTGGAGAGTAGGGGAAACAGTTTTCTAAGTGGAGGGGGCACCTTCAGCAAAAGAGCAAAGATTCTCCTTTGCCTCAATAAAGGGTGTTCCTTGTTGAAAGGTCACCCTGGCTTGGCTCCAGAAACTCTTCCTTCTCTGGACTTCAGGGACTTGGACTTCTTTCTCTGCATTCAGGCCAAAGGGCTGAGTCTGAGTGAGACTAAATTCCTAACTCAGACTTTTTTTTTCTTCAACAGAAACATGCAGTTCCAAAGTCTTGCCAGCCACACCAAAGAGCTTTTCACAAGAAGGCACAGGCCAGGTAGAGGCAGCTGTGCAGTGGGAGGACTGTGATGTTTTGGACTAGAAAATAAGACTCAAATGAGGCCAACAAAACATGGGCACTGCATAAAGGTGTCTTCTCCCCACTTTATAAGCCTTATGTGTAATCATATTCAATGCCATAACAAGGAAAGCAAATCAGTCCTTGGAGGGAGGGATAGCTGGATTTTAATCCTGGCTATACACTGAGGTCTTGGACTACTTACTGCAGGTCTCTGAGCTTCATAGTTTTATATATAAAATAGGATGAAGACCACCCCCAAATCCACTTTGATGGTGAGATTTAGGTGACATGACAACAGAAGGGCATTTAGAGCTTGGCACAGAAGGGGTCTCAACAAATGGTAGCTGTGTTTCATCGTTCATTTGAGAACTGATGTTTGGATCCTTTTCTGCATCTTCAAACATCCCAGAATATTCCTCCTTAAGCCTTTCAGTTGGATACTCATTGATACTTCTCTATTCAATTTATACTGCGAGCAGGGGAGCGAGGCTTGAGCTTGGTTCCATGAGCAAGGGTGAAGGGTGTAGGTCTCCCAGCTTCATTTCTGTCTCCTCCTCACCTGGAGAGCCATGGCCAATTCTCTTCCCAGGTCACTTGACTTCTGCATGACCATGACTTTCACCTTCTGCATTTTGGAACAATATACTCATGAATGCTAAGAAGCTTTTGTTTCTTTCTGCCTGTGCTGATCCTGTCTACTATATAAGAAAAATCACAATGGTTGTCATAGTTATGCTCTTTGCTTCCTGAGTTGAATAGCACCGGTTTTGATGTTATATTATATTGTATTCTGGATCTCTCTTTGATGGTGGGTTAGGGAGAAGGTTTGCCAATTCTTTGTGTTACAATTCTTTTTAAATAAATCCTCAGAATTAAGGCCATTTTATTACTTTCTTTTACTTTAAAATATAAATATATATTTTAAAAATATATAATAAATGCATG
>NW_012101443.1:2623505-2630859 GCF_000951045.1 Mandrillus leucophaeus
TTGCACCACAAATGTTATATTTTAAAATATGTATTTATATATTTTAAAAAGCATATATAATGCTCACCAACTTTTATAAAAACATATTTAAACACCTGGAGTCTGCCACATAGTGATATTGGGAAAGAATCCAGAAGAAATGGAGGCCACGGGAATATCTTAGAAGGCAGGGCTTGAACACAAATTCCTTCTGCTCCATTTGCATTGTAACCATTTAAGGTGAAGCCTTCTCAGCTCCTACCAGTACTGTTGTAAGAACCTTGCACTTGCTCTCTGGCCTCTTTCCTGTGCAGTGTGTGCTGCTCAAGTATCTTAGTCGTCATGTGATATGCCAGCTCAAAGTTCCCCAGTAGTTCCCTACAAAACCCATTGTCCTCAACCAGACATTCAAAATCCTTTACTATCAGCTTCCTTCTGACTTTGCAGGCACTTGACCCCGTCGAGTGGGTTTGCTCATTGTCTCAGTGTGCTGTGAGATGCTTAAATACCTTTATTTTGTGCCCTAGAGTTATGGATCTTTCTGTCTTCCCCCTTCAGAAACCATTTTCCTCTTCCTTGTCTGTCCAAATCTCACCCATGTCCTTTTGTACTGTGACTGGAAGCTCAGTCTCCACGTAGATGGAGACTGCACAGGGCTACCTGTCTTGATGAGTAGCCATGTTATGCTCCATTTCCCTTTGAGATGGATGGAGATTAATAAGATATTCCTGGGCCACTGGTGCTCTGTTCCCCACTTTTTCTTTGATTTTCACTGGCAGCTCTACTATCTTTCCCCTGCTCTGCTCCGGCAACTTCTTAGTCCCCTTTCTTTACAAATCCAGAAAGGACTTGAGAGCAGAGGTATTGTTTCTTTGTTTTAATCTATGTCTAAGCACATTTGCATATAGTTTTACAGTTTTGTCTCCCACATTGTGTACCTGTCCTCCAGGAAAACTTCCCTGAGCAGGCAAGGAGAAGGGGAGTACTGACGTTTCCTGCCTGTCTGCTCTGTGCCTCTCCTGGACACATTTGGGTGCGTGTAAATTGATCTACAAGCCTGTCAGGAGGTGTTTTGATCCACATTTTCAGAAGAGAGAACTGAAGCTCAGAGAGGGTTAATGACTTTCTCTGGGAGCGTGTGATACCAGATATGATGCCAAAGATGAAAAAAAAAATTGTCGTGGGATGGAGCTTGTTAGAACAGGCTTCACAGCTGTGGTGGGACCTGAGCCAGGCCTTGGTCTGTTGGGCAGGAGGAGAGAGCACCGTGAGTGTGAGCAGCATCACAAAGATTTGAGACTCAATGTGACAATGTGATCCTTTACGGCTTCCAGAGATTGTACCTGATTTCCTTTAAGAATGCATATGAAAGTTAATTGCTTGATTTTGAGCATGTGAACGCTGAAATGTGCTAGAACGGTCAAAGTTCAGGGGTAAGTGAACTTTACTGCAGCGTGTTAAGAACAGAATGAATGCTGACAAAGAAGCAGAGACTTTTTAATTTTAACTGCAGGTCAAAAGAGGACTCTTAACACAAGGTAGCTGAAACTGGGCAAACACACGATCCCAGATGGTTTTATACAGCATAAAAATGAATGAGCCAATGTGGGTTCATCGATGGTAACAAATGCACCACTCTGTATGTGTGTGAGGGGGTATGTGGGAACTCTCTGTACTTTCTGCTCATTTTTCCTGTGAACCTAAAACTGCTCTAAAAAATACAGTGTATTTTAAAAGAAAATTAAATTAAATGTTTAAAAATTTTAAATGAATGAGTCTAGTTACCAAAGCTACCAATTGTGGCCTGAGGGGAGGGGAGGGCGCACCCTCCTCTTGGTGTTTTGGAGCATAGACTCCTTGCTCAGCTATGTGAGCTTCATCGTCTTTTATTTTTCCAGCTCACTGGGTAATGAAATGCTTATGAGCACTGAAGGCCTAAAAAAACAAGGCATGAAATATTAACAAAAGGAGGAAGGAGAAAATGAAGAGAAGGAACTGGAACACACTTTATAACCTGTATATTTAAAAATAAAAAGCTGGTTGCACGTAACAGGTTGCAGAAGCATAATGATGAGGTGTGCAGGAAGAGGAGTTTTACAGAACATTTTACATCTAGTGATCACGTGAAGTTACTTATCTCTCTAATTTTCTGTTATCTCTTCACTAAAACAGAGCTAACAATACTTGCTTCATATGGTTATGGAAAGGATTAAATAAGATAAAGTATATAAAATGCTTAGACCAAGAGCCTATATTCATTTTTTAAAAATATTTATCGAGTGCCTATTCTTGGCTAGATATCAAGGATTCAGTGATGAGCAAAACACATGATTCCTGATGACCCACTGAGTTTTCAGTCTAAGGGGGAAACAGATGTCAAAAAAAAGAAACATAAAAATAATTATAAACTGTAGAGAGTTCAATAAAGAAAAAACTCAGAGTGATGTGAGAAAATAACAGGACCTCTGAGTAAATGATCAATAAATAGTAGTTAAAGAGCCTTTTTTTGTAACTATGACAGACTAGCTTCTATTAGACAAACGCTTCACAAAGAACAACTGGGAAAAAAATGGATGATATATTTTAAAAACTACTTGAAGGATTATGAGAGCTATCAAGGCAGCAAGGGCATCAGTAGACAACATTCCAGACAGAAGATAAATACAAAGAAGTTAAGATCAAAATGCAGTTCTACTCTGTCCTTGAGGCATTAGCCTGCTCATAAGTGACTGAAGATAGTTTTCAGCAATCTCATGAACAAAATTGGAGGTCATGGCTCAATGAGGATGGGCACTGAGAAACACCCTAGGCTTTCAGCTGGGATACCTCAAGGACAGCACTCTAAGCATAAAGGCAAACTAGGTATAGACCAGCTCTCACAGAAAGTAAAATCAGCTTAAGCCCGGTTGGACTAAGGTGACTTGGTTCACTTAACTGCCTGGCATTAACCCCCAGGAAGAAAAATAACATCATCCAGAACTTCAAATAATCTCTATAATTTTTCAAAGAATAAAGCCCAACATTCTTTTTTTTTTTTTTTTGAGACGGAGTCTCGCTCTGTCGCCTGGGCTGGAGTGCAGTGGCCGGATCTCAGCTCACTGCAAGCTCCGCCTCCCGGGTTCACACCATTCTCCTGCCTCAGCCTCCCGAGTAGCTGGGACTACAGGCGGCCGCCACCTCGCCTGGCTAGTTTTTGTATTTTTTAGTAGAGACGGGGTTTCACCGTGTTAGCCAGGATGGTCTCGATCTCCTGACCTCCTGATCCGCCCATCTCGGCCTCCCAAAGTGCTGGGATTACAGGCTTGAGCCACCGCTCCCAGCCCCAACATTCTTTTTAAAAATATTCTAGAATATGAGGAGATAAGCCAAGTGACCAAAAATCATTCAGAGACAATAGAAAGAGATCCACAGGGGATCTGGATACTATATCGATCCTGGAGTTATCAGACACAGACTTTAAATACTTTATTAAACATATGAATGAAAGTTGTTGATGAGATGGAGAATTTCAACAGAAAACTAAAATCTATAAAAAAGAGTAAGAAGGAAATTCTAGAACTAAAACACAATAAATAAAATTTAAATTCAAGAAATTAATTAGGAGCAGACTGAACATAGCTGAAGAAAGAAATAATAAACTAGAATATAGGTCAGTAGAAAATATCTAGACTGAATCACAGAGAGGAAAAAACATTCAAACAAGATAAAAAGAAAGTAAGAGATATTCAGGACATCGTAATGTCAGAAAGAGGAGAAAAGAAAGAATGGGTAGAAGCAATATTTGAAGCCACAGTTATAGGAAACACTATGAATCCAATGATAGTCAAATGCAAATAAACTTCAGCAAGGTGCACGGTAATAAAAGTGTTGAAAACCAAAGACAAAGATAAAATGTTAATAGCTAGAGGAAAAAGGACACATTGTCTTTAAAAACAATAAGGCGGACAGCTGAATTCTCAACCAAAATTATGGATGCAAAAGACAATAGTAAGTCACCCTAAAGTGTAAAATATCCCTGCCAAAGTAAGATAACAAAAAATACTGAAGTTGAAATTTTACAATTTCTAATTCATTTTTTACTTTGTATTTTTTTTGTAAAATAAAAAACACACAGACAGAAACCACTCAAAACAAATGTGTAGCTTAATAAATTATTTTAAGGCAGAAACTTTTGTAACAGCCATAAAGAAATGAACTTTTCCAGCCACTTGGAAACGTTCCTTGTGTGCTAGCCTGATCACAATGCACCACCTTCCCTAGGAGCAACCTTTACACTTTTATTACACTTTTATTGTAATCTCTCTCGTGTTTATAGCTTTATTACCCCCATATGCATCCCTAGACAATATAGTCTAGACTTGCCCATTAAGAAATGTTTGATATGTAAATCTCTTTTAATCCACTGCACCTCCTTCTAATCCTTTCTTCTCCTCACACTTTATCTGTTGAAAATCTAGGGATGTTTCACCTGTAGAATTTCCTGAAGTCTGGATTTCATTAATCTCATAGTCACAGAATATAGCTCAAGAAGTCCTCTCTTCTCTGTGTTTCCAGTAAAATTTTGGCTGGACCCACAGCCTTGAACAGTGTATTTTCTGGAAGAATTTGTCACTAATGCCTGCTGTAAAGGAAATAAACACAAGGGAGTTTCTCAGGCAGAAGAAAAGTGATGCTAAATGACAGGAAAAAATTGTAGCAAAGAATGAATAGTAAAAGAAAGATAAATATGTAAGTAAATCTAAATAAATATTGACTATATAAGCCAATACTAATAATGTCCTTATAAAGGTTTTACATTTTTAATATGTAGATTTAAAATACATGAGAATGTTAGCCTGAAAGGCAGAAAGAAGATAAAGTCAAAATGTTCAAATATGCTTCAATTGTACAGAAATTGATAAAAGTATAAATTTGTATTATACATTAACCAATGCAGGATGCATGTTGAATCTCTAACATAACCTTTGAAAGAATGTCAAAAGATTATTTATAACTGCTAAGATGTGAAAAAAAAAATGGAGTAGTAAAACAAATTTGATTAACTCAAAAGAAAGTAAAGAAAAAAATGTAGAACAGATGAAACAAATTGGAAAAAATAACATAAAAAACTCCAAGGGTTTCAGCAATTATATTAAATGTAAATAATTCTTAACATTTATATTGTCAGACTGTATTAAAACATAACAAGACCCAATAACGCAATGCTTACAAGAGAAGCATCTTGAATACAAGATACAGGAAAAAAAGTGAAATAATAGAGAGAGATACACCATACAAACCCTAACTAAAAGAAAGCTGCCATAGTTATACTAATATTAAACAAAGTAAATTGCAAGTCAAGAAGGACCCTCTGTAAAAGTGTCAATCCACTAGGCTGATAAAATCATCTTAATTTGTGTGTTTTATCGTGTAGCTTCAGAATGTATAAAAAAGATAGAATTAAAGCAGAAGCCGAAAAATTCACAATCCCAATGGAAGCTTTTCAACATATTTCTCACTGAAACTGGTATATAAACAAACAATGATAAAGAAAGTCAGACATGGTCTCCACCTATATTGAACTTACAATGGATTAAAGGATGAATGAATGTAAAATTGCACGTTAGCTGTTTGCTCTGAAGGAAAGAAAGACAGTTTTATAACAATGAACATGGCTGGACTGAGGGAATCAAGAAAGGCCTTTCTGAGAGAGCGATACTTGATCTCACCTAATAATGACTAATTAGGTGAATGGAGGACGAAGTGTGAACCAAAGAGCATTAGACATTGGGCATCATGGCATCTTCAAAGATGCTATGGTTGGGAGGAAACATGAGTTTGAAGAACTGAAAGGAGGTCCAAGTGACTAAAGCACAGTGTATCACAGTGTATGAAGAGAAGTAGCTCAAAGTCAACCTGAAGAGGTGGGTCAGGCCAGAAGATTCAGAATTTTGTCAGCCATGTACAGATCTTGGACTTCATCCAGAAAGCAATATTACAATTGGATTTATGTTTGAAAAAGATTATTCTAGCTGTGGCATAAGAATAAATTGTAGAAGGTCAGAGTTAACAGAGGAGGCTAGACAATCCAGCAGTTTTCGCCAGTGATAATAGTTTGGATATTTGTCCCCACCCAAATCTCATGTTGAACTGTAATCCCCAATGCTGGAGGTGGGGGCCTGGTGGGAGATCATGGGGGCAGATGGATCACGGGGCAGATCCCCCATGGCTTGGTACTGTCTTTGTAATAGTGAGTTTTTGTGAGATCTGGTCATTTAAAGTTGTATGTCACCTCCCCCGTACCTCTCTCTCGCTCCTGTTCTCACCATTTGATGTGCCTGCTCCCCCTTTGCCTTCTGCCATGATTGGATGGTTCCTGAGGCCTCCCCAGAAGCAGATGCTGCTGTGTTTCTTGTAGAGCCTGCAGAACTGTGAGCCAATTAAACTTTTTTTATGAATTACCCAGTTTCAGATACTTTTTTATAGCAGTGCAAGAATGACCTAACACAACCAGTAACTAGAGATGAAGGATGATGGTGATGACAGTGGAGATGGAGAGGAGTCAGAGTCAAGAGATATTTAAGGGGTAAAATCAACAGGCGTTGGTGAAGAATTCTACATGCTGGCTGAGGGCAAGGGAGTCATCAAGGATGTCTTTTTAGTTCTTTGGTTGTACAAGTGGGTTTAACAGTGATGCCATTCTCTAAGAAACACAGACTGGGTTTTGAAGGGAAATTAATAAATTCTGTTTTAGGCATGTTGATATTGAGTTTTGTTTTTTTTTTTCTATAAGAGATTGTTCTATAGGACATCTCTCAAGGCACTTAATATATTTTCTCTTTGTGGTGTTTTTGGTTGGTTTTATTTGCTTGTTTTACTCCCTTCTGTCTGACATTTCAAAAATGCAATTGCAAGCCTTGACCGTGGATATTTGTCATGTCACTGCATCAAAATATTGATGCTTGCCTAATTTGAACCTTCCCAGGGAGTAATGGAAACAAGAGAGAAGATGGAAAATGTGTCACTATCCCTAGGAGTGCTAGTGGGGTGCTGAACGTTGACCTCAGTCAGAGTCTAAATGTGTCAGGGAATTTTCCTGGCTCTAGGTGTTAAAAGCCATTCAAGGAGGCAAGATTGTTTTCCTGGAAGATGCCAGATGAGGATGTTCAAGTTTAGGAGAATTGGCTCTCAATGCACAGGGCCGTTTCAATGAATTACTAATTAGCTCTCCCTTCATTGAAAATTAATTCTGTCAAAGATATGAATCAGGTGTCATATGAAAAGAGAGGCCAATCAACTCTTCCAAAGCAATTTCTTGTTAGAACACCAGGGTGGGTGATGCCATTTCTTTTGTTCCAGGCTGGTTGGGACCCTGTTGGCAGGTCATTTTGAAATT
>NW_012101443.1:2631579-2645762 GCF_000951045.1 Mandrillus leucophaeus
TGGTAGATGTTCAGGAACTTGTTATTTCTATGGTTTTCTATATTTCTGATGTGTTTGAGGATCATCCCTTAGGAGTCTATAAAGTATCAGGCTATATATATCTAGCCTAGAACTGGGTGGAACAATGAACCGTGACTGCTTAATATCAATGCTACTCAACATAAAAGCACCATCAAATTTTGAAGCAGGGAGGAACTTAAACTTTCGTGTTTAAGCCATTGCTCTCTGGTGGGCCAGTGATTTAGGATCCTGACTTATTTTAATCCTTCCACCTCCCATTATCTATAAGGAAACAAAGGCACAGAGGGAAGTGTCCTGCCAAAAGTCACACAATTTGTATTTCAGAATTCAGTTTCCTATGAGTTCTTCTTCAGAAAAAAGAACTGAGTGTGTGAGCTAATCTTTATCTAACAGACTGATTTCACATATTACAAAGGTAAAGTGTTGGATGATAGCACCGGACAGAACTATCCTTCGTGAAGTCCCTCTTTGTGGGCTCTGGGAATTGGATGTGGGCTCTGGGAATTGGATGGCCATTTTTATTTCGCTTTTGTATTCTTGCAGACTCTGTCATAAAGAGGAAGCCGTCAGGTTCTTGGATAATTGCTGAATGGAACTAAGGGAAATGAGAGGAGGGAAGCATCTCAGAGTATGTTTGGACTTGCTGCATGCCTTGGACCCTGCTACGCACTGATAACTGAGTATTGAGCCCTTGAGCTGATAAACAAGGGTCTTTGACTCAAGGGTGTTTTGCCATCCTGTTTGCAAGCTTTATGTTTGTTTCCTTTCCTCCAAGAGTATGTTTTCTTACTCCCCATATGGCCCCAAACCACACATTGAGAAATATGGTCTACAGTTTGTGATTAATGAAACCCTGTCTCTACTCCACCCTCCACTCATTAACCAATGATCTCTCCTGGTGCCTGTCACATTTACAAATATGAGAGAGGCCTTAATTTAAATCTGGAACTAAGCTAGTGATTTCAATTACAATATTCTGAGTCATTCTGACATTATCATTGAGTAAAATAGCCTCAGTTTTCTTATCTGTAAAATGAATTCAGTGTTGACAACACTGGTCTTAAAGTAAAATAACTTTAAGAAAATTGCTGAAGGCTATGGCATATGACTTAGTGTATTACTATTTTATAATGGAGAGTTCTACCTACCAAAGAAAGGAGTTATCAGCTGCCCATTGCATTGCTGGTAATTTATTATTAATGATTTCTAAAAACTCTAACATTGCAGGAAGCTTCAAGCATCATTACTGCATCACATTTTGCTTTTGTGTTAATGGATAGCTATTTTTCACTGTCATTTTCATGAGTAGCAAGAGAGCACAGATGAACAATTTTAACAAATGTAGGACAATAGAAGACGTATTCCAGACTTTAGCACTTATTATTAATAGAATGATCAAATTCAACCTTATGAGAATGGAGAACTTCTTGGTCACAGACAGTACTCTATATACTTCTTTCTCACCAGTGCCCTCCCCTCATTAACCCACTCAGAGGCAAGGGTCAGGAAATACTGTACTTAGTACTTTTGTGCTTAAAAAATTAAAGAATCCAAATTATCACTTTTTGCTTTCTATGTAATTGAGGAAAAAAGTAATGTTACAATCTCAGGCCATGGAGGAACTTCTATTCACTTCAACTGAACTTCTTTATGGATTAGAATGAGGAAGCCCTTTGATGTCACCAGAGAGGTCTTTTCCTTCTAGAAGGCTTTTAAAAAATCATGTTCCAGGGAGAGTTCTCTGTTCTTCAGACAGTTCTTGGAAGTAAAGACCTCCTTCTCCCCCACAGTCTGGAATAATCTAAGTCAAGCCCAGTTGCACATACTACAGAAGCAAAACTATCCTAATCCCCAATGTTAAAAATGGAAGCAATTCTTTTCTATTGAAGTCACAAGTCCCCATTCTACCTCTTCAGGTTGTACTCTCTCTGTATTCCTAACATGCCATTCATAGTAAAAATGCATGTGCCTAGGGATGGTTCTGTCTGAAGGTGCTAATAGACTGCAGAAACAAGGACATCGGGGGTCTCATTTTATCTTCTTGTTACAGGTAGCTAGACAGACATGAGTGAGGGTGGAGAGGGCTTTTCTCCGCCACCCACTAGGATGTCAGGTGATGGTTCAACAATTATCATTCTGCCTCTCTAAAAAATGTGGCCAGAGCCAGGAGAGACAGGCTTCAGGTGATCCACAGCTGTTAACATTAAAGTGTTAACTGAATGCCGATGTCAGGGAGAAGCAACTTCCTGGGCATACGCATTAAGAGACAAAATGGTAGAATATGACCTTCTGGGGGCACTCCACTGGAAAAGGGAAGAAAGCCTGAGATGGACATGCATACAACTTCCTAAACACACTGTGAGTGCTCACTTCCCAAGGGTAAGGAGGGTACTACACGTGTGGGCAGCTCACCCCAAGAGAAGAATCATGAGAAAGGGGTGCAAGATGGCAGCCTATAAAGTCCTAGGATCATGGTTAAACACCACACTTGCTCTTTACCCACAATCTGGAATAAACTAAGTCTTGTTCTTTACGTCACCCACTTCACGTTCTTCCAAGTGTTCTTTCCTGTTCTAAAGCCTTGTTTTTGTTTGTTGCTTGTGTGTGTGTGTGTGTGTGTGTGTGTGTGTGTGTGTGTGTGTTTTGATAAGAGTTTCACTCTTTTGCCTAGGCCAGAGTGCAGGGACTCAATCTCAGTTCATTGCAACCTCTGCCTCCCGGGTTCAAGCGATTCTCCTGCCTCAGCCTCCCGAGTAACTGGGATTACAGGGGCCTGCCACCATGCCTGGCTTATTTTTGTATTTTTAGCAGAGACACTGTTTCACCATGTTGGCCAGGCTGGTCTCGAACTCCTGACCTTGTGATCCACCCGCCTCGGCCTCCCAAAGTGCTGAGATTACAGGTGTGAGCCACCACACTCGCCCCTAAAGCCTTCTTAATAAACTTCCGCTCCTGCTCTGAAACTTGCCTTGGTCTCTTTTTCTGCCCCTCAGTCAAATTCTTTCTTCTGAGGAGAAAAGAACTGAGGTTGCTGCAGACCCATATGGATTTGCCACCAGTAGCTCATATACCTACCACCAGTAACAATCTCTTCTTCTCCATGCCTGCCCTTTGGTTAACTGATGCTGTAAGAACAAATTAACAAGTGTGAATGGTGTATTTTCAAAAGGATGAAGAATGCCAAGATAACAGCTCTCTGCAAACATGTTACAATTAGCAGATGTAAAAAGTGGAGGAAGGAGATACTTAGCATGATGTATACATTCATTCATTATTTACATAGCTTATTTATATAGCTTACAGCTAACAAATTGCATGTTTTGTTTTGATATCTTCTGACTTCATTGAGTTTTCCTTTATACAGTCCAAACATGTGCAAAAAATATTTTTTTTCATCCAATTACAGATGGTAGTGTATTTTTTTTTCCCAATCAGCAGGGATCTTAATTGTGTAGTAACAGTCAGCAGGAACAAGGACATCGGGGGCCTTGTTTTTGTCTCCTCTTATTTTTCATCCCTGCCCTGTTGTTTGGCTTTAGGTTATCTGATGCCAAGAAACAGCTCTAGATGCATCATATTTTCCATCCATTAATCAATGCTAATCCAAAGAAGTGTTTCGTATACTGAGACATGGACAGGGAACGTCTCAACAGGGAAGGTCTCTTGCCTTCAGTTACAAAACAAGTCATTGTTTATACTTGGAATCTGTTCTAGACGAATTAAAGGACAAAAGAGAATGCACTATCCATTAAACATCATGACAACTTGGCTACAAAAACTCACAATTTATTCAGACTCAGTAAATGGATATTGTGGTATCTGTTATATGTATTATGGTCTAGTGAAGTGTTTCCAAAAGGGTGTTTCATGGAAGAGAAGTCCCTGGGGATGCTTGAAAGAAAGGATTCTAGGTTTCAATAAGCTGAGGAGTGTTTTATACAAGATCTCCCTCTTTGAGACTCGTAATGTATATTAGCATTTTATAACTCTGTTAAAAACCAAAACAAACAAAAAACTATTATACTTGTGTAACCCAGCATTTAAAAATACATTTGATCCTGGATTTTTTAAAAAATAATACCTATTAACATATGAAAGCAGCGAGTGAAACAAGTGATCTATAAATTATAGTTTGGAAATAGATAGGTATTTTTAATCAAAAGATGAAGTTTCACGTGAACCTGGGAGGCGGAGCTTGCAGTGAGCCGAGATCGCGCCACTGCACTCCAGCCTGGGCGACAGAGCGAGACTCCGTCTCAAAAAAAAAAAAAAAGAGATGAAGTTTCCAGGCCAGGCGTAGTGGCTCACGCCTGTAATTCCAGCACTTTGGGAGACCGAGGCAGGCAGATCACCTGAGGTCGGGAGTTCAAGACCAGCCTGACCAACATGGAGAAACCCCATCTCTACTAAAAATACAAAAATTAGCCAGGTGTGGTGGCGTATGCCTGTAGTCCCAGCTACTAGGGAGGCTGAGGCAGGAGAATTGCTTGAACCCAGGAGGCGGAGGTTGCAGTGAGCCGAGATCATGCCATTGCACTCCAGCCTGGGCAACAAGAGCTAAACTCCATCTCGGGAAAAAAAAAAAAAAGATGAAATTTCCAATCTGAGGTCTGCTACTGATTAGTAGAGCAGCAGAATCCACCATCATATCATACTATACTCCACTATGTATCAATAATTCTTTCTTTTAAATGAAAATAACAATAGAAGCAAAAATTTTTTAAGGTCTTATGATGTGTCGGGCACTGTACTAAGTGCTTCACATGCCTTATAACTTATAATCTCTTAAACTTGTGTTTATTTTTAAATAAACTCGAGTAGTACAGGAATACATTTTCATTTTAAAAAGTTTAAAAAAGGTATAAATAAAATTCCTTTACATTTAGTATGTAAGCATCTGGATCTTTTTCTGTGCATTTAAATACAAATGTGTCTTTGCAAAAGAACATACGTTTCTCATTTTCTAAAACATAAGCCATAAACAGAGTAATGTTATGTATATTGTTGTGCAACTAGCTCTTTGCATTTAAAAATATATGTTAAACATATTTTTATGTGAGTACCTGTACATGGACCGTATTCCTTTTCATGATTTCATGATATTTTATGTGTACAGCTCATACATGTATATGCACCATAAATTTTTCATGGGTAAATATTCAGATGATTTGCAAATTTTTCACCAATGTAAACAATTATTGTTTCTGTGTCTTGTGGTATGGCTTATAGATAGTATTGAATGATGTGGTAACTGAAACAACCATAATGCTGGAGAAGAAATAATCTAATGCCTGGTGCATAAGAAAGGAATCCACAGAGGTCAAAACTAAAGTGAAAGCAGAGACCCCATGGAGCAAGAGATTGCCAAAGTTGTCTTTCTTTCTGAGATTTTCTGCTGAACTCTGGAAAAGTTGAGCTAGTCTAGTGAAATCAGAGGAGTCAGGACATGAAACTTAAGGTCCATATAAGGAAATGAAGCTAATAAAGAACACCCAACATAAAGATGGTATCCAAAGGGTAATAGTAAACAAGAAGTAAAACCACCATTAGAAGGGACAACAAAGAAATTTTCCTGGCTCTACCTGGGTGCTGTCTAGGGGATGAGGGGAATCTCTCCTGAGAATTCAAACCATTAAACCTGACTTCATGGTAGATTTGCTGTCTAATTCACAATGTCTTTGTGTTTCAAAAAAACATTAAGAATATAAAGTGGCCCCACATTAGCGGTGTCTTTCGTCATATTATGTAAGCCAAACAAATCCAAATACTCTTAGAGGAATTTCAAGTCAGGCCTCAAAGAAGTCCCACTGAAAATGTTGTAAGAAAAATAAGCAGTCTACAGTCAAAACTCACAAAGCACATAAAGAACAAAGAAGCCATAAGTAAAAACCAGCAGAAAAAATAAACAGAAGAGTCAAACTCACAAAGACTTCATATACTGGAATTACCAGATACTAAAGGCAAAATATATTTAATGTTTTGAGAAATAAAAGAAAGGAAGAATATCAACAATAAGAAATGTTCTAAGAAGAACCAAATATATTTGTAAAAGTGTCACTAGAGAAGTTTTAGAACTTCTAGAAGTAATAAATATACAACTTGAAATTAATAAGGCAATGTAAACAGCAGATAAGACAGATGTAGCTAGAGAGAGAATTAGTCAATTGGGAGATGTAGCTAAAGAAACTATACAGAATACAGTCCAGAGACATCAAAAGATAGAAAGTATGAAAGAGAGTAAAGAGAGATGGAGGATAGAGTAAGAATATTTGACATATATTAGTGAAAGTTTTAGAGAGATATATTCAGATAATGAGAAAAAGGCAATATTTGGAGAGATAATGACTGATAATTGCTGTTAGTTGTCAAAAGACTCCAATCCTCATGTTCAAGAAGGCCAGTGAGTCACAAGTCTGATAAACAAGATAAATTCATACTTAAACTTATTACAGTGAAGCAAAGCACCAAAAGAGAGGGAGAAAATGATTTTTAAAAACAGCAAGTAGAAGACACATCCACCTGCAAAGAAAAGGCAATTAGAGTGGTGGCTAACTTCTCAACAGCAATAATGACAGCAATAATTTCTTCATGCTGAGAGGATATAAATGTCAACTTAGAATCTTATACTAGGAAACCATCTTTCAAGAATGAGGTTGAAGTAAAGATATTTTCTATCCTTCTGCTTAGCCATTTCTACTGTATTCTATTTACGTGTTACAGACTGGTCACTTCACTTCTGAACACTGCCTCTGCACTCCAGATAGGAAAATGGGAAATGACAAAGGGCAAGAAAACATGCCAGCTGGGCCCTCTACTCTTTTCCTGGAAGTCCTATCCACATTTCCATTTACTTCTTATTGGCCAAAATGCCATCCCATAGCCTCATTTATCTGCAGAGGAGTCTGAGACATGTTGCCTTCCACTACAAAATGTAGCTTTTGTTTAAAAGGAAGAGTATGGTAGACAGCAGATAAGATACTAATTAATGATTTCTATCTAGTATATCAAGAATAAAACCTGGTTCTGTCCTCAAAGAAATCATAGTCTAATGGGGAAGATGGACCTATATAAAAGGTAAATGTAGAATTCCACACATGTATTTCCATCATCCCTCTTAAACATTAAATGGGGAAGGTTTACTACCATCATTTTGGATCTTTGTTGGTTGATCATTCAATCAGTAAAACAACCAGTTGAGGCTAGGTGTGGTGGCTTACGCCTGTAATCCCAGCACTTTGGGAGGCTGAGGTAGGTGGATCACTTGAGGTCAGGAGTTCACGACCAGCCTGGTCAACATGGCAAAAATCCGTCTCTACTCAAAATACAAAAATTAGCTGGACATAATGACTTGCACCTATAGTCCCAGCTACTCAGGAGGCTGAGGCACGGGAATCACTTGAACCGGGGAGATGCAGGTTGCAGTGAGTCGAGATGGTGCCACTGCATTCCAGCCTGGGTGACCGAGAATCAGACTCTGCCTCAAAAATAAAAAACAAAACAAAGAAAACCAACCGACTGAGCTTAGCAATCAGCCTCTTGTGCTATGAATTACACTGGGTCAGGAATAAAGAAAAATCAAATGTGGTTCCCACTAGTGGAAGATGTCAGGCAGAAACAAATACACTAGTTCAAAAAATTATTACAGCATAAATAGAGGAAAATAAACAAAATAGAGTGGTATGGGTGGAATTATTTCCCCCAAAATTCCTGAGTTGAAGTCCTAACCCCCAGTACCACAGAATGTGACCTTATTTGGAGATAGGATATTTGTAGAGATAATCTTATAGAGTTAAAATGAAGTCACTGGGGTGGGCCCTAACCTAATAGGACTGGTGCCCTCATAACCAGGAGAAATTTGGACATAGACACACACAGAGAGAGGTGATGTGAAGAGACATAGGAAGAAGGCCATTTGCAAACCAAAGAGAGAACCTCGAATCAAATTATTCTTTTACATCCCTCAGAACCGACTTTGCTGACGCCTTGATTTTCGAGCTCAAGCCTCCAGAACTGTAAGACAATCCATTTCTGTTATATAAGCTACCCCCCAGTCTGTGGTACTTTGTTATGGCAGCCCTAGCTAATTAATACAGAGAGAGTGGTAAATTCTCCTTGAGGCCTGAAGAGTGAAAATGTTTTAGAAAAGCCCTCATGGATTATCTGAAGGTTGGGTTCCAGAACGAGCAGACATTCCCCAAGCAGAGTTAGAGAAGAAAGGGCAATAGGAATTTCAGTCCAAAAGGATGTTATGAATAGAGATTCAGAAGTGAAATAAAGCATGGTCCATTTGGGTTTCCATAAAAAAATGCCACAGATTGGGTGGCTTATAAACAGCAGAAATTTATTTCTCATAGTTCTAGAAACTGGGAAGTCCCAGATCAAGCCACCAACAGTTTCAGTAGTGAGAGTCCACATCCTGTTTCATAGATGGTCCTTTTTTCACTGGGTCTTCACAATGCAGAAGAAATACAGAGCTCTCTGGAATCTCTTGTTTAAGGCTACTAATCCTGTGAGGAGCCCTCATGACCTAATAACCTCCTAAAGTCATCACATTAGGATGCCTCCAAATAGCAGCACATCGGGCAATAGATTTCAACACATGACATTCAGTCTCTATCCTGTGGCATGACCTGAAAAAGCACTACAGCAGGAATGCAGGTTTTGTGGTAGAATGTCATGAGAGAGGAGACTGTAGTAATAGAGTAGCCAGAGTAAGAAGGACCTTTGATGCCACAAAAAAAAGTGTCTCTTTGAAAAAGAAATATGAAGTAGAACCATCTTTGCGACTAATTTTCCGTAGGAGCCAAGTCTGTTTTTTATTTCTATGATGCCATTTACATGAGCCTTCTTAATCAGTTAAAACTGATGCTCAGGTGAAATTTGCCCCCTCCATTCTCTGGTGCATTTTGCACAATACCCAGGGTGTTAGTCCATTTTGCGTTGCTATACAGGAATACCTGAGACTGGGTAATTTATAAAGAAAAGATGTTTATTTGGCTCATGGTTCTGCAGGCTGTGCAAGCATGGGACCAGCATCTGCTCAGCTCCCAGTGAGGCCTCAGGAAGCATTTACTCATGGCAGAAGGAGAAGGGGGAACGGACATGTCACATGGCCAGAGAGGGAAGCAAGAGAGAGAGGAAGGGGTACCACATTCTTTCAAACAACCAGCTCTCATGTAAACTAAGAGTGAGAACTCATTAATGCAAGGGCAGCACCAAGACATTCATGAGGGATCTGCCCCATGAGCAGAGACCTGAGGGAGGTGAGGGATGTGGCTGTTTAGATGGCTGTCTGAGGGAAGGGCAGTCCAGGAAGAGGGAAGAACCAGGGCACAGGATGTAAGCAGCACACAGGCTGTGTCAACGAACCACAGGGAGTTCTGTGTGACTGAAGCAGAGCGAGCAAGGAGGGCACAGCTATAGCAGCTGAGGTATTGCAGAGGCAAATGTGAACGCCAGATCATACAGGGCCTTACGGCCATTGTAAGAATGTTGGATTTGATTCTGAGTAAAACAAGAAGCCTTTGCAGGCTTTTGAGCAGAGGAGTGGCATAATCTGATTCATGTTTAGAAAGGGTCAGCCCTCGCTTCTGGGCTGATGACAGATGGTGGGCAGCAAGGGTAGAAGCAGGGAGACTGATAGGCATTTAGGGCAGTGATCCAGGCAAGAGATAAAGCTGGTGCTGACCTGCTCGATAACAGTGGAGGTTGTGAGAAATGGCTGGATCCCTTCCTGCGTCCTCATCCCACCCTCGAGTCCATAAACACTGAGAAATGCACTCACTCCTCCACTCAGCAGAGGTAGCAGAAACAGGATAAAGGAGAAAAGTCTTGATATTCTTGTGCAAATGGAGGCTGCAAAATTGACAAGATAAGAGTGTATTTGGGGGTTGATAATTTTTGTAGGGTTAAGTGGTATGTCCAGGGAAATAGGGAAAGTAAAGATACCAAGAAAGGAAAGGAATAAAAACGAGACTTCAGGAAGAGAGGATTGGGATGTAGGAAGGGAAAGAAAAGAAATTCACTTGGGAAACAGCCTTTGTTGTTTAGTGCAAAGGAAGAAGTAGCAGGACATCCAACCCCTCCCTTGATCCTTTAACCTTTTGACCAATGGTTCTTAATAGATGGCTCTGCCCCTCAGGGGACATTTGGTCATTGTAACCGCTGGAAAGGAGTGCTTCTGGCATCTAGAAGTAGTAGAGGCCAGGGATACTACTAAACATCCTACATCCACAGGACTGAAATTCATAGCAAAGAATTATGTGGCCCAAGATGCCAGCAGTGCTGTGGCTGAGAAGTCCTGCTTTACACCTATCAACTGAACCCCTGAGTAAAGAACTGATTTTGTCATTCTCAGCATGTAGTATATTTATTATCATTGCAAGGAAAGGCAGGTGAATGGTTTCAGAAAAGAAAGGGCCCATGACTCTCCTCCACAGCTATTGGTACAACCCATTTGGAAGATGTTTGATTGTCCTGACAACCTCTCTCTGTGTCCCACTGCTCCATTCAGCATCAAGGGGGCAGAGTGGGTGGATGTATTCATGGTGGTACAAAAGAGTTAAAGTAAAACAAGTGACACTCAGAATTATCCTGATATTGGTTAATTTTGAAAGCTAGCTCATAAAATTGACTTAATTTATTATGTGACCAAAATAGTATTTTAATTAGCTTAGATTATAGATTAATAGCTATGGTATAGATTTTTTTAAATCTGAGAAATAACTCAAGACCCTAAGCATCACAACATGGATGCTATGGAAAAATGTATTCTGAATCAAATATGACACAAGTACCATACAACCTGACACTGAAGAAACCCTCCTTGACACCATGCCACAAATCCCCTTCCAAGACCCACTTCACATGTACCTTAAAATCAATGGCTGTTTGTTATAAGGGTCTCCAAAGAGGGTGCAGGCATCCCAGAGCTAAGCATAACAGACTTTTATTTACTTATCTTAAATTATAAATAAAGGAGTAAAATTCACCATTAACATAAGGACTGATACTGATTTCCTCACTTGGTTCAAGTGTCAGAGGTTTGTGTAACCCACAGTTGGCAGGGGTTTCACAAGACAGAGGTGTTAATGGCAGCACCTTCCAGCACTTTTTCATTTTCAGCATATTCCACTATTTTGCAGTTTACATGTGCCTGTGACCATGACCATAAAATACTTTTGTACTACACAGTTTCCTTAGTTATCTCATAGTAAGTTACTTAGAAGAACTGTTAAATTTTAAAATGAGTTACTTTCTTCTGTAAAGACAGTAGTGTTCCAAAATTGCTTACCATTTCTACCATGACAAATGGCTAATAGTTAAGCTAGTTGATATTTTTAAAACATTAACACATTAATTTTAATGATAAGTGAGAAAGAAATTGCTCTTGAAAGAAATGTGTGCTATAGAAAGAGAATCTGAAAAAAGATGTTTGAAAATGTCCCTTGATTATGTGATCTTGATGCTGAAAACAATGTAGACAACCTATTTAGAAATCTCTTGTCTGTACCATTATAAAATTCAAGACAATGTTTTCTTATGTCAAATATCTTTCAGAGAGTTTCATTGAATTTTTAAATCAATGTTTTAAAAAATAAAAAAGTTCACCTTCAAAATTGTAAGAAAAATGAGTTGATGCCAGAGAAGATGGAAATTAATAGTTAAATTTTAACAAAAAGGTTTTTTATATAATTATGAATGAGACTAAAAAATCAGAATGTTATATTGTAAACTCAGTCAACAACTTTCAATGTGATCTTTGTAGATATCTTTATAGCTTGATGATTATTAAAACCAAGTAATGGTTATAATCCAGAACTTGGAATCACTATATCACAAACTACAAAACCAAGATAAAAAACAATGACAAAGCCCTGGTAGATTGTTTACTAAATGAGTTCACAATTCTCTCTTGATAACCATGCCTTTTGGGTATTCTCTTCCCACACTGACATGGGGCTTGGTCTGTATGACTTGCTTTGGTGAAGGGATCACTAGCAAGTATGATGCAAACAGGCTTGGAAACATACTTAGATAAATTCAAACAATAATAAGCTTGCATTTTACTACATACCTATTAGAGTAAGTAAAATCCAAAACACTGACAATGTAAAATGCTAAGTGAGGGTGTAGAGCAACAGGAACTCTCATTCATTGCTGGTGCAAATGCAAAACAGTAGAGCCATTTTGGAAGACAGTTTGGCGGTTTCTTGCAAACTAAACATAACCTTACCAAATGATTCAGCAATCATACTTCTTGCTACTTACCCACATTAATTGAAAACTTAGGTTCACACAAAAATCTGCCCATGAATGTTTACAGCAACTTTACTTCAATGGGTGAATGAATAAACAAAGTATGGTACATTGCACAATGGAATATTATTTAGCTACAAAAAGAAAAAAACTTATCAGTCATGAAAAAACAAAAAAGAACCTTAATTACATATTGCTAAGTGAAAAATACTGGTCTGAAAATGCTACATACTGTAAGATTCCAAATATAAGACATTCTGGAAAAGGCAAGTTTCCAAAGATAGTAAAAATAAAAATAAAAAATCAGTGGTTGCCAGGAGTATGTGGGCGGCAGGGGGAGAGAGGGATGGATAGGTGGAACTTAAGGTAGTTTTAGTGGAACTATTGTGTATAATAATACTGTAATGGTGAATACATGACATCCCGCATTTGGCAAAACCTGTAGAACTGCACAGCACAGTGTGAATCCTAGTGTGGACTTTAGTTAATAATAATGTATTGATATTTGTTCATCAACTGTAGCAAAAGTACTGTATTGGTGCAAGATGTTAATGGGGAAACTCTTGCGGGGGATGCAAGTGGGTAGAGAAGGGGTATTTTGGGAAGTTTGCTTTTCTGTTCAATTTTTTTCATAAACCTAAAAATGCTCTAAAAATAAAGTCTATAGGCCAAGGTAGACGGATCACAAGGTCAGGAGATCGAGACCATCCTGGCCAACATGGTGAAACCCTGTTTCTACTAAAATACAAAAAATTAGCCAGGCGTGGTGGTGCACACCTGTAATCCCAGCTACTTAGGAGGCTGAGGCAGGGGAACCACTTGAACCTGGGAGGCGGAGATTGCAGTGAGCCGAGTTTGTGCCACTGTACTCCAGCCTGGTCACAGAGTGAGACTACGACTAAATAAAAGAAAAATAAAAAATAAAAAACTTACACATTTGGACCTTCCTCTCTTGCTGCTGGGAACCCTGTGACCACGTGAAAAAGCCCAAGTTAGCCCACTAGAGAGGCCACATGGAGGAAAACCAAGACATCCGGGCTGCCAATTTCCAACTTAGAGCATTCTGGACCATCCAACCCCAGCTGAGATGCCAGCTGACTGCAGTCACATGAATGAGCCTGGAAGTGAGCAGCCTATGAACCATCCAGAGAAACAAAGCCAAAGCTGCCACCTCACAGAATTGTGAGCTAGCGAGTGAAAGCAGTTTTCAGTCACTATGTTTTTGGGTATTTTGTTATATAGTAAAGGCTAACTGATACAGAAGTACATCCAATATAATGTTTATAGTGAGAGCACCTGGGTTCTATTTCGTTAAGAAAATATGCATTTATTATCAAAGTATGATTTATTTCACCTATATTTCATCTTTTAAAAATTATTGTATTTGAACATAATAGATGCACATTATATATATTCTTAATATATAATAATAAATTAATATACATATAACTTTTAATGATAAAAGTGAATGATCAAAATATTTGAAAGAATATTCCATGCTGGGGATAAGGGACTCTGGAGACCCAGAAAATTCTTTACAGCCTTCAGGTCCTAGGAGTGCCCCTCCTCCCTCCTAATCTTCCCAGTGGTTCAGCCATTTCTTAAATATGAGATAATAGGACAGATAAGTGTAATTCAGAGTGGCCTGCAATTATTTTATGCCAAACAGAACTTCAGCCAACAAATAAAAGTAAAATCTATAAATGTCTACTTAAATTTTTATTTTTAAAAAACAAACGTCCTTGAGCTGTCATTGTTTTTATAGTTGTAAACCTATTGCTGATTCTAACCTGATACGAGAATTAGTATGAGTCCTTGATGTAACCGCAATTCTTTCAAACTCAGTTTCAATAGGAAGAATCAATATCGTGAAAACGGACATACTGCCCAAAGTAATTTATACA
>NW_012101443.1:2647557-2658176 GCF_000951045.1 Mandrillus leucophaeus
TGCTGTAAGCAAGACTACTGGAATATTGCTGTTTTAATCCTAATGTGCTTCATTCAGATGAGGGGGCATCTACTTCTCCTATTCTTATTTTACTGATGAAAATACATACAGAAGCATTCTAGTAACAAAGGATTTATCAAAATCTCCCAATGAAAGGATAGTAAATTTCACAGATGGAACCTGGGTTGCCATGCTATTTAGATTTCTCTGTGTATAATACTTTTCATATCCTGTATTATAGCAACAAATAATTGTAGTATATTATTTTATGTAATTACTTTAAAATTTTAATTTCCAAATCAAAGATAGATAAACTGTTGCCTCAGAATGCAGGCATAACAAATTCAGCAATGAATGGTTTCTGTCCCTTGTAAATAATGGCCATTTTGATAACCTTGATTCAAGGTGTGGGAAATATTATAATGAAAGTTACGCTAGGTTAATTATATTTCATGTTGCAGGCACTGCAGATTGAATTGCTTATTTACAGCCACTTATTACAGTTAGAAAGTACTGTCATCAATTTTGATTTAGATGAATTTTATTGAGCAGGAGGGGGTTGGTTTAATTGAAAAAGTTTGTATTTTAAAACACACTTATGTTCTATTTTCTGGGTTTGAACATGTGAGATCTATACTTGCTACTCCTCAATGACTTCTTGCATGTACTTGATTTAATTGAATTGAGTAATAAAACTTATATCCCTAACAGAAATTTCCAATTAAGATGTACAGGAATATTACAATTATTTGAAGAGACATAACTGTAGCAGATATATGTCAATCTATCCTCTGACAATATAATCGTCTACATTAAGTGATTTCATGTCTTTGAGTAAAGGCCCAAATGTTACACTATCTCATAAAGGTCAAGAGAACACATTTGGATTAGAAGGACTAAGATCTTGACTTCATGAAAGTGTGTCACACCATGTAGTTTATCACACACTGTGTTTACAGCTCTGTATTTCCATCAGTTACTATTGTTTGACACAGTGTGCCTGGAAGTATACTAGGTGCATTAGTCTGTTTTCGTGTTGTCATAAAGGAATAGTAGAGACTGAGCAATTTGTTTTAAAAAACAGGCTTAATTGACACATAATTCTGCAGGCTGTGCAGAAAGCAAGGCACTGGCATCTATTCTGCTTCTGGTGAGACCTCAGGGAGCTTCTACTCATGGCAGAAGGTGAAGCAGGAGCAGATACGTCACATGGCAAGAGAGTGAGCAAGAGAAAGAGAGACTTTTAAACAACCAGATCTTGCATGAACTCAGAGTGAGAACTTACTTACTAATCAAGGGGATGGTGCTAAGTTGTTCATGAGGGATCTGCCTCCATAATCCAATACCTCCCATAGACCCCACTTCTAACATTGCAGGTCACATTTCAACATGAGATTCGGAGGGGAAAAAACATCCAAAACATACCATTTCACCTCTGACCCTCCAAATCTCATGTTCTTCTCACATTGCAAAATACAATCATTGCATCCTAATAGTTCCTCAATGTCCCAGCTTGTTTCAGTATCAAGTCCAAAGTCCACTCTTATCTTGTCAATTTTGCAGCCTCCATTTGCACAAGAATATCAAGACTTTTCTCCTTTCTCCTGTTCTGCTAGCTCTGCTGTGTGAGGAGTGAGTGCATTTCTCCGTGTTTATGGACTCAAGAGTGGGATGAGGACAGAGGAAGGGATCTGACCACTTCTCACAACCTCCACTGTTACCGAGCAGGTCAGAGCCAGCTTTAGCTCTTGCCTGAATCACTGCCCTAAATGCCCATCAGTCTCTCTGTTTCTACCCTTGGTGTCCACCATCTGTCATCAGCCCAGAAGTTAGTGCTGACCCTTTCTAAACATGAATCAGATCATGCCACTCCTCTGCTCAAAAACCTGCAAAGGCTCCTCCTTTTACTCAGAATCAAATCCAACATTCTTACAAAGGGCGTAAGGCCCTGTATGATCTGGCCCTTACATTTGCCTCTGCAATACCTCAGCTGCTATAGCTGTGCCCTGCTTGCTCGCTCTGCTTCAGCCACACAAAACTCCCTGTGGTTCCTTGACACAGCCTGTGTGCTGCTTACATCCTGTGCCCTGCCTCTTCCTGGACTGCCCTTCCCTCAGACAGCCATCCAAACAGCCACATCCCTCACCTCCCTCGGGTCTCTGCTCAAATGTTAGCTTCTCAGTGAGGCCTATTCTGCTTATCCTGATTAACAACGCACTTCCCATTCCCTGCCACAGCTTTCCCAACCACCTTACCTGCTCTCCTTTTCTTTCTCGTAGCATTTACTAATACGCATATTGCTTGTTATGTAATAGGACGTCTTATGTATTTACTATTTTTTGCCTTTGTTTTGTTTGCCAATTCAGTGTCTAGAATGGCACATGGTACATAGTAGGCATTTGAGAGACAGTTATCAAATGAATGAGTGAGTGAAGATTAAATTCTGGTCTTGTCGGAAATGGGATGGAGAATGGAGAGGGTCTTGACCTCTCTTACAATCCCAAGATCATGGCATTATTGAGAGTTCGGGCCAGTAAGGCTTTGCTGCATAGTGTCTAGCACAATGTCCGTTCAGAGGATTCATTTCCTCCTGAAAGTCCTTATCTGATCTGTACCTCAGACTCATTTTCTCCCTACTAGCTAGCATAATTTTAATCTTATCTCTTGCATAAAAGAGACAAACATTGGAAAGCATTTATCCTTTGTCTACTCCATTTTACATGACAAAGGCTCACTACTGGACTTCTCTTGGAGCTGAAAGGGTTTAGGGAGTGAGAAGTCTCATTGCATACCCCTCCCCCTGCCCAAACAATATATGTGAAAACTTCCTTTGTAAATTGGATCTTGGCTGAATTCAAGGTGTAAATTACAACTGCAAAGACACTACGGTTTTGTGATTTGTTTAGACTCTATTAACAATATCTAGTAAAACTGTCTTTTTTCTTTAGAGGAATCAAAGTGAAAGAGGTGAAGAAAAGAAGGAAAAGGTAGAAAACGCAAGGAAAGAAAACTTCTGCCTCTTTGTGTTAGGACTTCAGTTTCTTATATTTGAATCCAGTGCCTCCAGTACAGTTGTCAATCAGCGTCTTAAAACATCCATCAAGCACTGCCGACTGACTCTTAACTCAGATTTTAGATACACAAAGACCAAAGAAGCTCAATTATCCATCTGGGTAGCACACTAAATGACACTGGCTCCTTCTTAGACTAGACTGCAAACGTACGCACTTTTACTTACCACAAAAATAAAATCTGTTAACTTCGGCTTTACTGATTTGTAATATTTGATAATTCTACCGGGGCTAAAATTTGCCTAGTAATTGTTTATATAGAAATAATTTACTAATTTAAAATGTGAGTAGGAATGCAAATAAATAGTTAAAATATTTGTGGAAACATGTCATTTAAAAAAATCTTGTACTCCTTTGAAATTATTGATTTAAATCTCCACCTGGGGCAAGGGCAAGGAGACAATGTATTTCTCTTTGTAGTCTCACATCTAGGGTGCTCCCGGTACAGAATGGATGTTCAATAGGTTATAGTTGAATGAATGAAATAATTCATACATTAAAAATATTTATTTAAGAAGGAAGGTCCCCAAAGAGCATTTTACTTGAAAACAGTGTGTTGACCTAATCTTATACTGCCTGAATCTGAAAGTAATACAAATGCTTGTCTTTAAAAATAACCCCTGAATCCAACACTATTTGGCAACATTCAAATGTTAGAGGATATAAACTAAGATGTTCATAACCTCTAACCCAGTAATTACACTTCTGGCATTCAACCCTGAGAATGCAGTAATAAAAACTTAATGTAATTTAAAATAGCAAACTATTTTATGTAACCTCAAATGACCAGCAGTAGATGATAGTTAAGTAGCCAATGGCAGCTATTGACAAAATGTGATGCAGATCTTAAAGGCTATATTTATAAAGTATTTTATAACATAAACAGTTCTACCATACTAAGTTTTAAAAACATGATTTTAATTTACATTTATAATATAAATGCAAACAGGCCAAAACTATGTGTAGAAAAATTCCTTGAAAGAAATATAACTTGATGTTATCTATGGTTGTGTGTGGATGCGACAATTAAGGATTTTTTTCTTTTTAATATTTTTTACCCTAAATTCTTTTTAATGTAGTTTATATTCCAAACTGGCATCATCTCATGCCTAGGCCATTGCAACAGCACCCTAACCAGTCTCCCCACTTTGACTATTGTATGGTTTTTTTTCAATCTAAATATTAGCTGGAGTGATCTTCTTAAATAAGTTGGACCCTTCTTAATAAATTGGTTTTCTATTACAAACAGAAATCCAAAAATCCTTAACTGGTTGAAAATAACTTGCTTGATCTGACCTACCATCTATGTCCTATATTTATCAGGTACACATTTAAAGACATTTCCCATTTCTCTTGAAATTTATCATTGTCTTCTTGAAAAATGTTAAATCTATTTATGCTTTTCAGTTCACTAAATTTCACGAAAATTGTTGACTATAAATTATATTTCACACTCACCACTTACTCAACTTTCAACAACTTTTACTAATAGAACCTGTGTGTATTTCACATCCTACCCACAGAAATATAGTGTAACCAAAAAAAAGCATCTGAAAATGCTGCTAGTAATATCTACTGAGGTAAGGGAATATGAATGAATGATTGACAAGATAAATTCATGTTAAGCAGTTTTTTCCTTTTTTATTTTTATAAGAGGAGTATGCTTTAGTGTCAAAAACCCTATTTGTTTGAGAGAGATGAAAACTATTGCTCTAGGGGAGAATTATATTAACATTTATTGAGTTCTGATCTGTGGTGGTAACTAGTTCATATTTGTTATCTCACCTAAGTCTAGAAGTGTTAGTAGATACCTGACACAAGGAAAACAAACAAAGATTTCCAAAGAGCAGTCTAAAATAAAGCTGAATCTTTTGCTTAGTTCTAGTTCAGTGGGTCTCCCTGGATAAAAATTAAGAGAGATGGATTAGGCCAGGTGCGGTGGCTCACACCTATAATCTCAGCACTTTGGGAAGCCAGCTGAGGCAGGTGGATCACCTGAGGCCAGGAGTTCAAGACCAGCCTGGCCAACGTGGTGAAACCCCATCACCAAAAATACAAAATTTAACTGGGCATGGTGGCGGGCGCCTGTAATCTCAGCTATTGAGGTGGCTGAGGCAGGAGAATTGCTTGAACCCGGGAGGTAGAGGTAGCAGTGAGCCAAGATTGTGCAACTCCACTCCAGCCTGGTGTGGAGCGAGACTCCCTCTCAAAAAAAAAAAAGTGGGCGGGCTAGATTACTGCTGTTTAATAGCAAATAATACAAGCCAGATAGATAATTCTTTTTTTTTGTTTTTTTGTTTTTTTTTGAGACAGAGTCTTGCTCTGTCACCCAGACAGGAGTGCAGTAGCGCAATCTCGGCCCATTGCAACCTCCGCCTCCTGGGTTCAAGCTATTCTCCTGCCTAAGCCTCCTGAGTAGCTGAGTACAGGCGCGCGCCACCACGCCTGGCTAATTTTTGTATTTTTAGTAGAGATGGGCTTTCACCATGTTGGTCAGGCTGGTCTCGAACTCCTGACCTTATGATCCACTTGCCTCAGCCTCCCAAAGTGCTGGGATTATAGGCATGAGCCACTGTGCCCAGGCGATAATTCTTAATTTCTAATAACTACATTAAAAAAGTAAAAATGAAACAGATAAAATTAATTTTAATGCATTTTACTTAAATCAGTACATTTAAAATATTACCATTTTAATATGTAATCAATATAAAAATTATTAATAGGATAGTTTACTTTTTTTTGTACAAAGTCTTCAAAATCCATTGTACTTAGAGCACATCTCAGTTCAAACTAGCCACATTTCAGTGCTCAGTAGCCACATATGGCTAGTGGTCACTGCATTGAGCAGTACAGGACTTGATAATAAGGCGAGAGGAGAAAGTACCCAAACATGAGAGAGTCAAATTCAGTTCTTTTGACTCATTGGGCAAATCGTAAACGCTTCTCTGGGATTAGTTGCCTTCAGTTTTTACAACACCAAACCTGAGAAGTCTGGTTACAAACAGTCTGAGTTGGGTTGTCCAAGATTCTAGCCAGCCAAGAGTCAATCAGTGGATGAGCTTAGTTGCACGTGGGTGAAACTTGGCAAGATTTATCTTTGCCATCCAAACAGGTCTGCAGTTCACACCAGATGAGAACATACATGTTTTTTCTTATTTAATCAGCCATCCTGATCTTTAGTTAGGATGACCATAGAATTTTTTGTCCAAACTGGCACACTTTTGAGAGACAAAAAAGGCACCATTAATAATGGTGCTGGGACAACAGGCATAATATGAGACTGTTCCTGCTGGCATATCAGGACATATGGTCACCTTACCTTTAGTCAATGTTTCCATCTCTCAAAAGAACTTGGGTTACTGCCAGTAGTCACATGTATCTCCAGGATTCATGTAACTCAATGAGGAGATGCCAGTTCCCACAGCGGCCTATGCACAAAGCCCTAAATTTCTCCTGTAGGAGTCATCCCAAGAGCCTGCATCATACAGGATCCTTTATTCCCATGTCTAATAACATTGCTTTGATGCAATTTGCAAGCTTCCTGTTTTGCAATTTTCCACTCTGGGTCTTGTTTAAGTTGGGGGTTTAATGAGAAATGGCTGTTGTTAGCTAAATGACACTTCTTCTTGGCAGGGTCTCCCAAGGAAACTAGAGGACCAGTAAACAAACTGTGCATGAGGGTGGACAGAGTAGCCCCCCCTTTTTTTTTGTCCTCTCTTTTCTTTCTTTCATTTTCTCTTGTATATGAAAAGAAGTACAGCAATCAGCTGTGACAGCTGAGAGAAATGTTTCATGGGAAGTAACAGATGGCTCAAAGCCACCTTCATTTCTGAGGAGAGGGAGAGTGCCTGTGGGCCTGGAAAATTGAAGGTTTGGAAACTAATTTTGTTTGACTCTTTAATCCTTTTCAAACATAGGCCCAAAAATGGAAGATTAAAGGATTTTACTTTTGCTGCTCAGTAAATTCAGCTCGGAAAAGTAAAAGATGTAGAAGTAGAATGGCTGTGGATAAAACAAGAAAAGCCCAAACAGGAAGAACTTACCTTTATTAGCCCAAGGACAGTAACTTCCTCTGCTTAGGATTTTGTTGTTATTATAGTTGTTTATGTGAAGACTGGAGTGTTTTACAAGATTGGAAGACAGTAGGTCACCAGGCAACTAAAGTTACAGTTTACATAGAAGCTACAGTCAGAATACTCAGAGCAAAAAGGCATAAAGTGATATTTAGAGGTAGGTTTGTATGAGCATTACAGCAAAGTAATGAAAAGCACAAAGGACTCAGATCCATTCATTCATTCACTAGATGTTTTATTGACACCTACTATGTATCTGGCAATGTTCAGTTCTAGGTTCTGGGATCAGCTGTGAACAAGGTAGAGAAGGACTCTGTCCTCTACAACAGCAAGAAGCTGACAGTAAAGAAGTAAATAAATAGTGAAATAATTTCAGATGTGTATAAGCATGTGACGAAAGTGTAAGAGTATTGGGAGAGAGTATAACTAGAATGAAATGATGGTACTTTAAATAATGTGGTCAAGAAAGGCATCTCTGAGGTGACATTTAACCTGAAACTAGAATGCTGAGAAGGACCCTTCCAGTGTCAGGAGTACTATATGAAATAGCATATTGGACTACTATGTGCCAGGCACCATTCTAGGTAGTGGGGATATTGGGTGAACAAATTAGTCAAAATTTTTGCCCTCATAGAGTGTGCTGTTCCTGATTCTTCTTCTTCTTTTTTCTTTTCTTTTCTTTTCTTTTTTTTTTTTTTTGAGACCAGGTATCCCTATGTTATTCAGGCTGAAACGCGGTGGCACAATCACAGCTCGCCGAGCCTCAAACTCCTGGACTCAACATTCTGAGTAACACTATAGTCAGTCAACACCATGCCTAGCTGATTTTTTTTTTTTTTTTTAGAGATAGTGTCTCACTATGCTGTCGGTACAAAGGCTTTAGGCAAGAATATGTGTAGCTAGTTTGAGTAACAGCAAGGAGGCCAATGTGGCTAAAGTTTAACCCTAAAAAGAAGACCAGTGTATACTTAATAGTTAATATTAGAAGACAGTGGGTACCTCGAAAGTAGAGAGCATCTTTATATTCCAGAACTGTCATCTTCTTGTCCGGAGAAGCTCTTTATCCAACAGTGGAAGGCCTGTGTTTAGCTCTGGGAGATAACACTCACTTTAGATAGAGTTCTCTTTTAATATTTTCCTCATCTACCTCAAATTTCACAATTCTTTTAATGTATTATATACACCGGAAGTTTACATGTGTCCACAGGTAGTTTGCTTCAATATTTCTAACTTGATTTATTCATTTTTAAGAAAAGATTAAAGATTCTCTGACCAATGCTATAAGACTTTATTCATGATTTCAACCAATTATTAGTATAATCTTCCATTTTTTAGGGGAACTTCCACATACCTTTCTGTTATTGATTTCTACTTTAATTCTGTAGTGGGCAGAGAAAATGCTTTGTATGATTTCAGCAGTTTTACAAAGTTGAGATTTGTTTTATGGCATTCAATGTGGTCTTAACGATTATCCTGTGTGCATTTGAAAATAATGTATATTCTGCTGTCTTGGGTGGAAGATCTCCAACTATCCATTGTCTACTGGCTTTCATAGCTTCTGAAAATTAGTCTTCTGTAACTTTCATATTCATATTTGCTATTCTGTATATATGTATGTGTATATATATATCTTTCTTTTCCCCCCGCTGCTATTTTTTTCTATCAATTAGTGATAGAAATGTGTTGAAATGTGTATTTCTCTTTCGAGTTATACCAGCTTTATCTTTATGTATTTTGAAGCTCTATTATAGAGGCATAGACATACATAATTATGTCCTGTCAAGCAATTTGTTAATCATTATGGCAATATTCTTGGAATATATTTTGTCTGATGTTAATATAATTGGACTTTGCTTTTTTGTTCAATCTAAAAATTTCTACCTTTCAATTGGAGTGTTTAAACAACTTAAATTTAATATAATTTTTATGTAATTGGGTTGCAATCTACCATCTTGATAGCTAAAAGTTCTATTTTTAAAACTTTTTTTTCTTTTATCCTTCTCTTGACATCTTTTGGAGTGAATACTTCTTATGATTCCATGTCATTTTCACTATGGTCTTATTAACTATATCTCTTTTTAATTGTTTTAGCAGTTTTTCTAGAAGTTGTAATACTCATTTCTGAATTATCACTTTCTACCTTTAAATAATCAAATACTATCTGACATACAGTAAACAAACCTTACGACAGTGTACTTCCCCATTCTGTCTTTTGTGTTATTGCTGTGACAGATTTTTCTTCTACATGTTATAAATGCCACAATACATTAATACTATTTTTGTTTTAAAAAGTTAGTTATCTTTTAAGCAGACTACACATGAAAAAAGCTTTTCTGTTTTTTTTTTTTTTTTTCTGAGACTAAGTTTCATTCTTGTTGCCCAACCTGGAGTGCAATAGCATGATCTCGGCTCACTGCAACCTCCACCTCCTGTGTTTAGGCAATTCTGCCTCAGCTTCTCAAGTAGTTGGGATTACAGGTGTGTGCCACCATGCCCGGCTAATTTTGTATTTTTAGTAGAGATGGGGTTTCGCCATGTTGGTCAGGCTGGTCTCAAGCTCCTGATCTCAGGTGATTCACCTGCCTCGGCCTCCCAAAGTGCTAGGATTACAGGCATGAGCCCCCGCACCCAGCGAAAAAAGTTTTATATTTACCCACATATCAACCATTGCTGATACTCTTCATTCTTTAGTGTAGACCCAAATTTTCAGGTACTCTTTCTTTCTGATTTTATTTCTTGCATTGCAGTTCTGGCAATGCAATGGCAATGGCAGTGAATTCTGTCAACTTTTTTCTTGTTAAAAAGTCCTTATTTTTTACTTAGTTTTTCAAATATATTTTTTCTGGATATGGAATTCTAGTTAGATTTTTTCCTTTCTTTTGGTGCTTCACTCCATTGTCTACTGGCTTGCATAGCTTCTGAAAAGAAGTCTTTCGTAACTCTTATATTTGATACTCTGTATATTTACCTTTTCTCTCTTGCTATTCATAAGATTTTCTTTTTATCATTGATGTTCTGAAATTTAATTATGATACGCCTTTGTGTGGTGTTCTTAAAACGTTTATTCTGCTTCTTCTATTATCATACCATTTTTATTAACCATCATTCCTTTTCTTCTCATTTCTTATATTTTTTGAGTAATCAAATATTTTTTATTATTTTCTTTTATAAGCATATTAATTATAATTTTAGCGATTAATTTAGAGATTATAATATACACACTAGACTTATTATGGCCCATAATAAATTGATATTTTTAACACCTCCCAGACAATGCAAGGACTTTGGATATTTTAATTCAATTTTTTACTTGCTGCCTTTTGTGCTATTTTTGCAATATGTTTTAAACCCTATAACATATACATGTAATATGTTTATTTATAGTAATATAAATATATTCATATTGTTACCTTATTGTTTATGCAGTCAATATATTTACTCACATGTTTACCCTTTCTGGTGCTCTTTCCACCTT
>NW_012101443.1:2658586-2690205 GCF_000951045.1 Mandrillus leucophaeus
AATAAATAAATAAATAAATTGCTTTGCTTTTAGCTTTCAGCAGTTTGAATACCTTGTGCCTGGAGTAGTTTTCTTTGTATTTAATCTTTGTTGAGTTTCTTAGAGCTTTTGAATGTGTGGGCTGATATGTTTCACTGGACTTTGGAAATTCTCAGTCATTATCTCTTCAAATATTGCTCCTGTCCCATTTTCTTGCT
Organism: Mandrillus leucophaeus; assembly: GCF_000951045.1. Classification (NCBI taxonomy): domain Eukaryota; kingdom Metazoa; phylum Chordata; class Mammalia; order Primates; family Cercopithecidae; genus Mandrillus; species Mandrillus leucophaeus. The sequence continues at coordinate 2,658,784 of NW_012101443.1, forward strand.
CATTTACTTCCATAAGGCCAATCACAAATGTTAGCTCTTTCTGATTATATTTTATATACCCTTACACTCTTGTCATCAATTGTCTCAAAAATACTGATAACAGTAAAGTTGAAGTCTCTTTCTGATAACTCCAATATCTGAGATACCTGTGGATCCATTTCTACTATTTGCTCTTTATCTCTTGATATTCAATTGTTCGGTTCTATGTCCAGGCATGCTCAGTCATCTTCAATTGAATAATTCCTATTACCTATGAAAAATTGTAGTGGCTCTGGTGATATATCTTCTTGTACAAAAGATTTATTTTTCTTCTCGGAAATAATAAGAGCAGAAGTATGTAACCCTGGTTCAAAGGGCAATTGGGAGAAATCGAGGCTGAGTTTCTGGTTTTGTGAAGACTTGTCTACTTCCAATCTGCCTTTACTCTCAGTGTGCAGTTCTTTATGGGTCTCAACTCAATAGCAGAATGTTTACCACTGCCTCTCATCTTTGGTTGGGCTTTGAACTCCAATTTTTGTCACCTAGCACCATGATACGAACAAAAATTTGCTAGGCTGTTTAATCTTTTTGTGCATCTTTCTGTTTGCCTTCTAACCCTGCACAGTTTAGCAATGACACAATGTCTCAAGAGGAGGAGCAACAGATAACATTAATTTGTTTCATTGCATTTCCTTTCTTTCCAGGATATTTATCTCCTAACTCCTTTCTGCCTTGATTGTTGTCTAATGCCTTCAAACTGCTGCATTTTACTATTTGTCCAGGTTTCACTGATGTTAATAAAGGAAGAGCTGATTTCATATAAGCTACTCTCTGATTCTTCAAAATGTGGATGAACTGTGCTTTTAAATTTCTTTTAATTCTAAATATAATTTTGATTAAAATTTTATTTAAACATCGAAAGATCTTATATTTCTTCCATGTCAAATAACAATCTGAAGTTAGGATGCCTATTATTTGACAACTGCATTTTTAATAGATGACTACAATGTGGTCACTCTAGAAACCAAGCGGTAGGAGGGAAGAAACAAACCAAGAGATCATATTACCAGCAAGTTGTTAGTTGAAACCAAAAGGAAAGGTACTGGGAAAAAAAAAGCTCTTCAATGTCGGTGTGGGTGTCTGTAGGAGAAAGAGAACCATTAACAGTTCATTTATTTTTAGAAAATATCTTTTTCATTCTAAAAATATGACTGTTTATCAAGTAGCACTATGATCAGCGTAATTTTGTAAAATGAGATGTTGACTGAGAATCAGGTGATAATAATCATTCTGTGTCTGCTGAGGTTTTGAAAATAAAGTGGCAGAACTGAGTAGCCCCTCTTCCTTAACTATTGAAAAATCAGCGGTGCATCCGTCATGGTGAGAGTCAGTACCGCATGGTAGCGTTCACAGAAAAGTGATATTCTGTGCCCAATTTATACTAAGGGTAGTTATGTACAGTGAGTGAATGACGGAAGAAATGAACAAACACAACCTCTGGGGTTTTAATTGGGTCGTCAACCTACAGAAAACTATTAACTTGTGTTCCCACAACAAAAATGTTAAACCACCAGGGAGTGGTGCTGCAGTTCACAAAGCAGGTGATACCAGAAAGTGCACGGAAGAAATCCAAAGAGAGACTCAAGGAATGAGAAGGAATCTTGGCATCCTTGTGTCTGGAGTTCTAATTCCCAGATTTTGTCACTTCTTAGCTATGTGTTCTTAGTCATACGGCCTAAGTCTTTCCTTCTTCATTTGTGAAATGAGAAAAATAGTAATACCTACATTGTGAAGCTGTTGCACAGATGAGCAATCTCCTAGCAAAATGATAGGCATGAAGAAACTCTTAATAAGTAATTGGTATTCCTGTCACTTCCTCCTCAAAACCTCCAGAATAATAATATATATTTGGTTATTTATTGATGTGTAATAATTTACACGGAGGACAATTTGCCTCATTTTTTTCAGAAGGAAACTTTCAATTTTTATATTAGAAGAGTCATGTGAAACCAGAAAAGAGTGAGATAATGATTTCATTAAAATAACTCATAATAATTATACGAAGAGCTATTAGAAATTTCTCATGAGGAAATGAAACAATTAAAAACTATGAGGTTGAGAAAGAAGGAAATCAAACTGTGGGTAGTCTTTGTAATTATGATTTGTATTCCATTTATCATTTGAATACAATGAGACCTCATTGTAGGCTTGGTCCTTTGTCATCAGTGCTTAGAAGCTCAAAAATTAATTGTGGCACAATGACCTTGACACTGATCAGCATGGTATTTCTTGTACCACAACTTTAAAGGTTATTCAGAAATAAGAGCCTTTACTTTATTGAGCCTACCTCACCCTCTTCTTCATGTCCTCAACTTAGCTCCTTAGTGGTTTAGAATCCAGAGCCCACAATTAAAATCATTCAGTCTCCTTCTTAACTTCCTTGCCCCTTCCTCTTCTATTTTGAAGGCTGGCAAAACATCGACTTTCTCACTATCCTCCATTTCCCTTTATAAAGAAACTTGAGATTTCTAGGCTTGTTTTCCCTACTCTGTCTCCATTAATTTCTCTTAAATCTTCTCCAGTTGGGACACTGTGTCCACCACTCCTCTAAAATTGTTCATATGAAAGGTATCAAATCCAGCAGTCAACTCTACATCCTTATCTCATTGAGTAGTATTTGATTCCCCACTCTGACAAGTCTTTAATTGACGATGGGGACACAAAATTACCCAGATTGTCTCAGATTTCACAGGCTGCTTCTACTCAGTCTCCTCTGAGGATCCTCTTTTTTTCTGATTTCTGAATATGGGAGTGCACTGGGGCAAGTCCTCAAACTCCTCTTCATCCAGATTCATTCCCTTGATGATCTCGTTCAGACAATGACTTTAAATGATATCTACATATTTCATCAAGTCTAATATGAAATGAAGGAAGAGATCAAGTTGAGCAATTAACTTTGAAGTATTTTAAATTGTTCTTAATTAATAGACTTGATTTCTTAGAGCAGGTTTAGATTTGCAGAAAAATTGAATAGAAAGCTCAAGAATTCCCATATACTCCCTCTCCTTCCCCTAGCGTCCCCTGTTATTAACATGTTGCAGTAGTCTGATATATTTAAGTTACGAACTAATATTATTAAATAACATTATTATTAAATAAAGTTCATAGTTTGTATTAGGGTTCACACATTGAGTTTACATCCTGGGGATTTTGACAAATGCACAATGCCGTGTATCCACCATTATAGTTTTATACATGATAGTTTCACTGCCCTAAGTAGTCCCTGTGCTTTCCCTGTTCATCCCTCTCTCCTCACCCCCCACCCCTGGCAACACTGGGGTGTTTTAATTGTATGTGACCAAATGACTTGACTCTTCCCAGGAGAGAGAAGGAAAAGCCCATCCTTGAGTTTTCTGCTACTCCTGACACACTGCCTTTGTGTTAAATGTTCTTGCTTTTCAAAGTTATTAAGGAACAGCAGCACACTTCTTGGGTAAAAAAAAAAAGGAAAAACGCCACTTTACCTAATAATGTTCCATCTTGTACTTCTTTCAGAAAGATTGCTTGGTTTCTAATTATCACTCTGCTGTAGCCTCTGCTACTGACGTCTGGAGGCTGTGATTAGCATGGGAGTTCATTGGGAAATAGTTTCTCACATAGATTCATTTCCTTTCTAGGATTCTTCCCACTCTCACTTTTTTTCTCTCTCTTCTCATCTCCATTTTCTAATAAGTTTGAGTTATTGAGATGTTTTCATCTGTTTTTATGCAATGCCACTTTAATTAAAAATGCCAAAAGCAAAATGATTTTTCGAGCCAGTCCTGAAGGAAGGCTGTGCTCGAGAGTTTCCAAATGGCAGATGCTCCAATATTGGTATTGGGAGTTGGGGAGTAGGAAGTATGGAGAGCTACAAAAGGCCTTGTGTCTTTCTGGAGGATGGAACAGAGGGATCACTAAGTGGATGGCTTGTCTTTACTGGTAAGAAGAGGGCTTCTATCCTAGTTATCTCAGGACTACCTGCAAAGGTGATGGAAACTTGGCAGGTGGAAATAAAGCATTGTGGCCTTCAGCTTGACTCCTAGGGGGTTCTCCCTCCTTTACTCATAGGACCACAGTATTGGATTGTTTCATAAGCCTTCCATACTAGGGTCTCTCCTTGAAAAAACCTGCCAGTTGCAAAATCATAGCTATTACCAAATGCAGAGAAATCTTCTCAGTGCTAAGGAGGAAGATCACGTATCCAAGAGAGGAAATTATATTCATTGGGTAAACTGCGTTCTAAGAATGGTTCATTCTCCCAAATGGCTTGCCATTTCCCAGATGCACATATCGATCCCAAGTGCTCAACCAGTGTCAGTGTTGCCATTTGTTTCTTTCTCCCTCCTTTTCTGTGATGTCTCCTTTGTGGCTCCAGGGAGAGCCAGTCATGCCTTCTTCAATCTCCCCATGGTTCTTGAGACATACCTTTAGTATAACACTCTTCATTCTCCACTAAGTGACAAGTTCTTTCTGAGAGGCAAGAAGTTTATCTAGAGCAAGGGTCCCCAACCCCCAGGCCTGCAGACTGGTACCAGCCCGTGGCCTGTTAGGAACCAGGCTGCACAGCAGGAGGTGAGCAGTGGGCAAGCGAGCATCACTGCCAGAGTTCTGCCTCCTGTCAGATCAGCAGTGGCCTTAGATTCTCATAGGAGCACAAACCCTATTGTGAACTGTGCATGTGAGAGGTCTAGGTTTCTTGCTCCTCATGAGAATCTAATGATTGATGATCTTAGGTGGAACAGTTTCATCCCCAAACCACCTCTCCCTCCCCACGCCAATCCATGGAAAAATTGTCTTCCATGAAACAGGTCCCTATTGTCAAAAAGGTTGGGGACTGCTGATGTAGACGTCCATGATCCATAGTCAGGTTCGCAAGGAATTGTCAATTGAAAGAATGAACTGTAGACACAGCATAGCAGGAGTCCTGCTATATTGAAAGAATCTTTTAGACACAGTATAGCAGGAGTCCTGGCTAGAGTGCAAGCTGTGTTGACCCTCTGGCCACTCCAGCATGTCTGGAGGATGAATGGAACTGGCCTGCTAACGGGAATTCCGTGAGGACTGAGAACATTCTGGGAAAGAATTAGTTCTATAAGACTTGTTCCTGGAAAACCCTAATCTCTCCTGCCTCCAGGCCTCTACACATGCTCTGCACATGTTCTGCCTGAAACTCTGCCTCCACCTCTTTACTGAGCTAATTCCGTTCATATTTCAGAGCTAAGTGTCTTAGGAAACTTCCTTAGGAAACTTCTGCTAGCCACCCAGACTGTCAGCCTCCGTTTTCTTCCTCCCTTGCCTACCCCCTAGCTCCAATTTCTACACTGGTACCTATATCATGCTTAGTTACTTGTCCAGTGTTTGTCCTACCTGCTTGTTTGTAAACTTCCTAAGGTCAAAGATCATCTTTGTTATGCTTACTGCTCTACCCCTAGAATTAGGCTCAGTTCCTAAACATAGTAGAGACTCAAAAGTATATGTGAACGAATGAGTGTATACAAATGCCTACTCAGTGTTTCACTGCAGTGTCTTATAAGCATAACAAACCTAGTATGTTGCAGACTTTTGATTTCCTCGCCGCTTTTATCTTCTTGATCTCAGTAAATGCATCATCATCCATCAGGTTGCTCAAGCCAGAAACTTGGTAGTCATCTTGATTCTTCTTCTCCCTTACCACATCGCTATATTGAATCTATCAGCAAATCCTTCCTATTTCAAAATGCATCTCTCGTTTACTTATGTTCATCTCCACTGCTGCTGTCCTACTTTAAGCCATCATCATTTCTCACCTGAATTATTACAAATAACTTTCCCGTTTCCCTTCCTGGTCTCTTCCAATCTACTCTCCACACAGCAGTCAAGATGAACTTTACATTTTTTTACAAAGTGAAAACAAAACTGTTCATTCCCTTTCTATTTAATTAATTAACCCCTTCTCAGGTTCAACCTACAGAAGTCAAACATAGCCTGCCCCACCTTACTGCTCAACCCAGCCTCCTCCCATTCTGCCTCTCTCACTTGGCTCTAGCTACACCCACTGCAGCTTTATTTTAGGTCTTTGAATGGCCCATGTGTTTTTCTTCCTTATACTCCCTTTGCCTGTGAAACTCTTTCCCCAGTTCTTTAAATGGTTGTTTCCTTCTCACCCTTTGGGTCTCGATTTAAATGTCATTTCCTGAAGGAGGCCCACTCCTGACCACTCCATCAGCTCTTATTCCTGATCACAGCACCTTGACTATTACTTTCTTAGCACTTCACTTAAGTAGTTACGCATTTATTAATTTGTTCACCTGTTACTGTTGGTCTGCACACTGGAATGTAAGCTCCAATATGCTTCCTTTGCACATAGCCTCTACATCATCAGCCTATTTGAGTGCTCAGCACATAATAGATGTTTAATAAACATTTGTTGACTGAACAAACAGAAGAATGATTGAACCAAACTCAAGGACAATGGGTTGGAGATGAAATGGAAGGGTGGCCCTAGGAGTGGTACAGGGTCTGTCATAACTGGCTGTCGTGGCTCAGACATCAGTTCCTTCTGCCTCAGTCACCATCAGCTTTGGCATGGACATCGACAGTTAACAGGTTGTCTAGTGGGCAGTAGAGGCCAAGCTGTCACCTCTGGCAGAGATGAGATGGACGCAGCCCCACAGTAGGCTGGACTGTCTGGGATCCAGTCACAGTTGAGGAGGTTTATTGCCTGAGCCCTTGAGTGGTGCCATATGGGAGGAATTTAGGCCTTGCTAAGACCCACGTGGGAAGAATTTGAAGGGACTATGGATTCTACAGAGGAAGTGAGGGCGGAGCCAAGAAAATGCTATTTTGTGAGAGTTGTTGTGGCCAGGGACATGTAGGTCTCGATTGCCTGTCTTGTCTCTCAATTGATAATGTATTTGGAGTGTGGTTTTTATCTTCAAGACGTTTAGAGTGAGCAGTAATGGGATTCACTGGCATCAATAGCAGTGGAAGATGAGGACTCAAGGAGTTAAACAAAACCTCAATCCCACTAGTGGTAGTGGTTGCAATTTTATGAAGTCACTTTGGAAGTACATTAAAAATCAAATACAAAAGATCTTTGAGCCATGTTCCAGCTGTTATGAAAACCCTTCAGGTATTTATGTCAATGAGTACATTAACAGTCTTAATACGTCACAGGTGGCTACATTTTATTTTTTAAAGCATTCTTAAAAGGCGATCCAATTTAAGTATACATTTGGGCTAAATTCTCATCCTTTGTGGCTCCATAGGGACATGAATTCTTTAGTGAAAAGGCATAGAATTCTTTAAAAGGAAGAATTGTCTACTAGTTAGTGAGTTGGCCTAAAATATTGGGAGCTCTATATCCTGTTTCCACTCTGTTCATGGTCAAATTATTTCCTTCAGTGGGAGCTGGTTTGTCTCAGGGCTGATTTTTTTGTTGTCCTCCTCAACATGAGTCCTGGGTGAGGAAAATGAGATTACAAAGAACCAACATGTATTAGTCTTGCCCAATACCCAGCCTTTTTAGGCTTCCTTGACTTCCATAGCTGAGGCTACTTAAGCCCACTTTCAGACTCAGTCATTTCCCAGATTTAAGCAGCAGTCAAGTGTTCCAGCACACCCCCTAAATCTCTGCACACAGTCAGATGTACCTCTGGTCAATTCTGACCTTGAGCTCAGCATTGCACACAGTCCCTTCTGTCACCCAAGATCTAGTCTCCACCTCACATGCCAGTTCTGAGAATCGGGCTTCTCTGTTGTTGCTAGTACCTGAGTTTCTGTGATGGAAATCTGATGCTGCCACTGTCTCTCTTTTTAAAAAAATTCATTAAATTTTTTTTGTGTTAAATATACATAATCTAAAATTTACCATTTTGACTATTTTTAAGTGTGTAGTAGAGTGGCACTAAGTACATTTACACTGCTGTGCAATCATCACTCCATCCCTAGAAGCTATTCATCATCCCATACTTGAGCTCTGAACCCATTAAGCTACTCCTCATTTTCCCCACTCCATAATACCCCTCGTCCCTGATAACCCCTGTTTTGCTCTCTGGCCATTGGCATTGTCTCTCTCTCTCTCTCTTTTTTTTTTTTTTTTTTTTTTTTGACAGAGCTTTGCTTTGTCGCCCAGGCTAGAATGCAGTGGCATGATCTTGGCTCACTGCAACCTCCGCCTCCCAGGTTCAAACGATTCTCCTGCCTTAGCTCCTGTGTAGCTGGGATTACAGACATGCGCCACCATGTCCAGCTAATTTTTGTATTTTTAGTAGAGAAGGGGTTTCACTGTATTGGCCAGGCTGGTCTCGAACTCCAGACTTCAGGTAATCTGCCCGCCTCGGCCTCCCAAAGTGCTGGCATTACAGGCGTGAGCCACTGCGCCGGGCCTTGGCATTGTCTCTTGTACTGAGTCTTGCCTCATTCTTGCCTGCCCACTTCTTTTTCTTTGGCCACAAGGACTAATCCGGGATCAGTCTTATTTTTTTAAGCCCACCATAGATGGTGAAACTCTGCTACGTGCTTATTTTCTGTCTTCCTAGACTCCTGATGTGAAGGTTAAAGTGACTCCATCTTGGAAGCGAATCTGCCATAATGACTTCTGATTAACCCCCTTTCCAGGATTGACTCTGAGATTTCCAATTTATCTCTGCTTCTTGTGTAAGAGCACATAGTTACCATAAATCCTGTCCTTAGATCAAATCAACCTTCATAAACTCATACTTCCCATAAATCCTACCCTTAGATCAAATTCCTTCCTATTCCCTCTGAAGTATGTGTACCCTTTTCCTAGGGTATATAATCCCTGGGTCTGGGAGTAATGGTGAGGAAATTTACCTGACTTGTGTCTACCGAAGACCATGCTTCTGTCTGTAAATTCCCCAGTAAAATCTCTCTATAATGCAAGCAGGACTTGTGTGCCTCCTTCTTTGGTTATTAAGTTCCTTCTGCATTTTGGGGGTTGCTTTACATATACAGCCCTTTTATGAAACACCTGACTATTACTCTATCCTTCAGTCTTCATTACTTTTCTCTTACTACATTGCTCTGAGATCTTTGCTTCCAACACATTCTCTCCACTTCCCACGCCCTGCCCCCATATCTATTTCCCTACCCTTGGATACAGCGCTCTATCTGCTAGACTATACTTCTCAGGGCCTGTAGCCAACATTTCTCCCTACTCCCTAATTTCAGGCCTTGGCTCTCCCAGCATGCTCCATTCCATTGCTCTTCCCCAAGCTATCTGGCTGCCCCTTGAGGCATGAGAACATTACCCTTCAGTGCACAGTCACATGGAGACAAAGCCACTGGCTCTGCAATCTTTAGAAGTGCAAAGGTCTCACTCTCTCTAAGAGGCTATAGATTCGAATTCAGAATTATTAGCAGAGGACAGTGAGAATTCGCAAAGTGCTGCACAAGGAAAATAGCACTCTGGTAACAAAAGTTGAGATGAGTTTTAATAGGCTAGAGTGACTCAATATAAAATGTCATTTTATATGTAGGTTTAAAAAACTAATTTCAAAGTGATCCACAACATTTCCCCAGGCCCTTCACCCCAACATGTAAAATACGAATCTCTTTGACAACATCCCCAATAAAAGTGGCCCTGACTTTCTTTGGAAAACTCACTGACAGAGATCTAAGTACATCTCAAAGCGTCCCATTGTTTCTAAGTTGGTTGGATTGTTAACACCTAAGGTCCTATTCGGAAGAGATTTCTTCTTCTAATGTGCAGTATTATTCTTTGCATCTATTCAAGTCTGAGCTCTGCCCAAGAATTGGTTTCTATACATTTTAATAGGAGGTATTTTTAGAGGTCAGTGAAATATTACTGTGAAATTGAAAAGAATGACCCAATTCCTCATTTCCTTTCATTAGAAGTGATACATATTAAATCTTATCTCCCACAGAAGAGAGATGAGGTAGAATTAGATGTTCTTAATAACTGAATTATCAAGTACTCCAGTTTCCCAGTGAACCTTTGAAAATAGTGCAGATTTTCGATTCAAAATAGCATTTGGGTATTCTCTGATAGTCTAATACTCTTTGTCATGTGGTCAAGACCAAGGCAAACAGGAACAGGGACTAGGGTCTCAGCATCAGGCAGATGAGAGAGGTGATTAAAGCTGAAATGCAGTGTAGAAGGAGAACCAAATAAGGTGAAGAGTGACTTCACCAGCTGTGCAGGAATCAAAGACAAAAATGATCAGATTAATACAAGAAACAGATGGTGAAAGCATTTGAGGGACAAATTGAAAGAAGAAAATAAATGATAAAACTGAGGCTCAGTGTTGCTCAGAAGAATTTTCTGGTTTGTTAGTGTCAATACCCATTGGGAAGGCCAAAGCCCACCTTGTTGCCTTCACTCATCAGAAGGTGACATTTTTGTTTTGGGTGTCTGATGTCCACTAACATAAGCCAAACAACAGGACAAAAAGATGTCTCGAGTCATTTTTAGTTGTATCAAGGACATTCAGTTTTTATTTGAAAGACCTAGGTTCAAATCCAATTCCGCAACTTACCAGATGTGAATTCAGAGCAAATCACTGACCCTCTCTGAACCTGTTTGTTTTCTAAATAATAATAACAAAGCCCAGTTCTTAGTCCGTAGGCATCCAATGAGCTCAGTAGTCTTTGAGCATGAGGGAGCATTCTACAGTAATTCAAGGTAGATTTTTCTAAAAGAAATAAATCTTGCAGGCTCTGAAAAGAAAAACTTGGCTCTTTGTTTCTCAGGAGATGTCAGCTGCATGAAGAGAGCAAAGTTGGGAGAGTTTGTATTTTCCTGTACAGTTCTGTTCAAATGTTCCATGGCATGTTTTTTCAGCTGCTAATAATGGAAATTCCTGCTGCCAAATATGTATTAATGATAACACCATTTAAACCCTTCCTGGCTGCCACTTTAGCACTAAGCCAGCACATTTGGGTTCCACGAAGCCAGATGGTCACCTTTTTCTGGAATTTAGCTTTATGATGCCACTTCAATTGATTCTAGACTTTGTTATATGGTTCTCCCCTAATCTGTCTTACATTATTACAGGAAAGAGAAGTATTTTTTAAAAAATAAACTTGATTTTTTAGAATAGTCTTAGACTTACAGAAAACTTGCAAAGACAGTTCTTATGCCCCATGCTCTGTCTCCTTTGTTATTAGCATCTTACGTTAAGGCACATTTGCTGCAATTAATTCACCAATGTTGACACATTGTTATTAATTTCAGTTCATACTTTATTCAGATTTCCTTAGATTTCACCTAACATCCTTTTTCTATTCCAGCATCTCATCTGGGATGCCACATGGTATTTACTAGTTGTGTCTTCTTAGGCTGAGACAGTTTCTCATGTTTTTCATTTCTGATGACCTTGACAATTTTGAGGCATTTTTTTGAATGTCCTTTCATTGGGAATTGTCTGTTGCTTTCCTCATGATTAATCTGGAGTTACAGGTTTGGGAGAGGAAGAACACAGAGGTAAAATACCATTTTCCTCATGTCAGGGATACATTCGATGAACATGACTTACCACTGTTGTTGACTTTGATCACCTGGCTGAGGTGGTGTCCAGCAGGTTTCTCCAATGGAAAGATATTCTTTTATTCCCTGTTTTCTGAAGGAAGTGACTGTGGGCAGACCACACCGTCTCACCTCTTTGAAGGTGGCGTATCCACATGAATTAGTCGGAATTGTTCTGTATGGGAGATTTGTCCCTTTTACTCCATTTATTTCTTTATTTATATCATTATGGACTCATGGACATTTATTTTATATATTGAATTATAATCCCATACCACTTTATTTAATTTTTTGCTCAAAATTTTCCAGCTTTGGCCATTGGGAGCCTTCCTTCAGTTAGCTCCTGTATTCCTTTGTAATACCTTCCTCATTGTCGGGTTTTGTTTGCTTTATGTTTGCTTTTGAATTTTGGACACTTCCTTACTTTCTTGCACTATGAGATACTCCAGGCTCATCCTGAATATGTCTTTATGGTGTTGAGGTACATATCTTCTATACTTAATTTGTCGAGAGTTTTTATCATGAAGGAATGTTGAATTCTGTCAAATGTTTTTTCTGTTTCCATTAAAATGATTATACGGTTTTTGTCTTTCTTTCTGTTAAAGTGATGTATTGCATTTATTGATTTCTCATATATTAAACTATTCTTGCATTTCTGGAATGAATCCCACGTAATCATACTTAATTATATTTTAATTTTAAAATTTTAATGATCTCTTAAATTTATTATTACTTGCTTTATGGCCTAGCATAAAATCTATATTAGAATTTTTTCCATGCGTACTTGAAAAGAATATACATTCTGCTGTTGGTGGTGGAGCACCTCATATATGTCAATTAGATCAAGTTGATTGATACTGTTGTTTTAATCTTTCTAGTTGTCTTATCAGTTAATGAGAGAGGAATATGTAAATCTCCAACTATAATTCCAAACTATAACGCCAACTATAACTCCAACTGTTTCTACTACCAGTTCTGTCAGTTTTTGTTTCATGCACTTTGGGGCTTTGTATAAATTATGTATTATAAACTATACATTTATAATTGTTTCATTTTCTTGATGTATTGATCTCTTTATTGTTATTAAATGTCTCTCTTTGTCTCTAGAAATATTTTTTGTCTGAAAATCTATTTTGTCTGATATTAATGCAATAATTTCAGCTTTCTTCTGGTTACCGTTTGCATTAGTGTATCTCTCTAAAGTGTGTCCATTGGAACACAAATCTGCTGTAATTTATTTTTTTGTTTCTTCATTGTTGGTTATTTATGTTAAGCATTGTTTTGTAGATAGTTTCCCTTCAGATGTTTAATTATTTTCTTAGAATAAAATTCATTTAATTATCATCCCTCAAACCAGAAATGTTTCAAAAATTTTTCCATAGTTATATGGGCATAGTGATTATCCTTAGGAAATTATAAATTGATGAAAGTTATAATTATTTTGAAAGGAATTGTACTATATGTTTTATATTTATTACATAGCTTAACATAATCCTTAAAACAATATGGTAATATAGATATTTTTATTATTTTTAAAATTGTTTTTTGAGATGGAATCTCACTCTGTCACCCAGGCTGGAGTGCAGTGGCACAATCTTGGCTCACTGTAATCTCCACCTCCCGGGTCCAAGCGATTCTCCTGCCTCAGCCTCATGAGTAGCTGGGATCACAGGCGTGTGCCACCATGCCCAGCTAATTTTTGTATTTTCAGTAAAGACAGGATTTTGCTATGTTGGCCAGGCTGGTCTTGAACTCCTGACCTCAGGTGATCCTCCCGCCTTGACCTCCCAAAGTGCTGGGATTACAGGCATGAGCCTGTAATTTACTTTTATTTTTACAGATAAATACCTAAGGATCATAGAGATTAGGCAACTGGTTTAAGTATACAGAACAAACACTAAACGAAAGAGCCAAGGTTTGAATTCAATTTCTGTTAGACTCCATGAAATAATACGAAGTTTTTCTTTAACTCTCTCTCTTTTCTTACTTCATTGCTCTCCCCACACAAGCATTTTTTTTCTCTTGGCCTATCCCTGCCCCTTTCTTTTTCTTTTTTCTTTTTGAGACAGAGTCTTACCCTGTCACCCAAGCTAGAGTGCAATGGTGCGATCTCGGCTCACTGCAATCTCCGCCTCCCAGGTTCAAGTGATTCTCATGCCTCAGCCTCTCGAGTAGCTGGGATCCCCGCCCCTTTCCTTTCAGATACTTAGTGGTTCACAGTGTGAAAGGAAAGTAAACACTTTCACTAGGCCAAAAAGAAAAAAATTAAACTGAAAGCTGAGTCATGCAAGAAACTGCCTTTCCTTTTGTTCCTAAGCAGACAGCTACAGATAAAAGGCTAAACATCTCCACAGGTAGCTACTCTATGTTCACCTTATCTCAATTGACTGAACGTGAAACAAATATATAATTGACTATTCTCCTACCTGCTCTTTATCTCTTGCAATATGTGGATTCAGCAATGTGAACATCTATCCCCTTCCTCTTTCCCCTCCTGCCCACTGTCCTCCTTTAAATATTGAAACCCTCAAAATCATCTCTAGAAAAAGGCACAGATCATAGACTGTTTCTGTGGTTCTGTGTTCTTTTTTCCTGGTCCTGTCCTGGCAAAGTAAACTTCTGAATTGATTTAGACCTGTCTCAGGTGCGTTTTGGTTGACAGTAGCAGGTTACTGGTCCCTCTCTGTCAGAGCCCAGAAACTGTGATGAACTCATTCGCGGTTGTTGATGCCCTCTATAAAGGTATGGCCACCAGTGGGAGTCCCATTCCATAAGAATGTTATCTTATCGTTTCAGTGGAAGGTCAGGAAGAGAAATACGAGATGAGGACTTGGGAAAGGGCAGTTATTTTTGCTGTTGCTGTTAAAGTGGTATATATATTTTGTGTGTGTGTGTGTGTGTGTGTGTGTGTGTGATGGTGATGGTGGTGGCCTATGTATTCTCAATGAGATTTCCTAAAAATATCCAATCCTGTCTCTCCAGGCTGATAAGTAATATCTGCTTATATAGCATTTATCACATACCATTTCACAACAGTTTCTTGGAAGAAAACCAAAACTGATCATAAAACATAGAAATAATTGGCAAGTAGATTGATGATAGTAAAATCCTTTTGTACATAACTGAAGAATAATATGGGCAAGACAAAGAGGACTTTTGTCTGAATGGGGATTAGTCTATCCATCCATCAATCTATCCACACAGATATACATAAATACACACATCTGTATATTACTCATTCTATATACGCATTTGTGTAGATATAGATATGGCTTCTCTATGTCAAACTAGCAATTACTTTTTCAGCACAAAATACCTCACTCAGCAATGATCCCCATTAATGAAATCAGATTTTGTTGCATCACCAAAGAGTTCAAAAGCTATTCTCCCTTTTGTATTCTGTGCCAATGGCAAGAAACACACAAGAAGAAGACTGAACTTAAACTTAGCAAATTTGAAGTGCAGGGAGAATTTTATAAATGGCATAAATGATTTTCGATACAAATAGTGTTATTTCATGTTAATACTTTCCCAGAGTCACCATCCTTTTTTGAGTCTTCAAAGTGATTTAATTTTGATCTTTTAGAAATGTTCTTTTCTCCTGAGAAAAAAATTTGTCATGGAAACAGTGGCAAATGTAAAAGTGTGGGCATTTACAGTTTCCCAAACTGTTAGAATTCTCAAGTCCTGTCCCTGTTTTTTATGATGGTGGGGGCACAAGGGCAGGGGTATGGACTAAGGGAGTGTTTGCACCAAGAATAATATCTAGAAGAGAGTTCTGTACATTTCAGTGTGAATTTCACTGGGTACGTGCCTTATGGGGAGAGACAAAGATGTAGAAACAGAGAGAAGAGACCACTGGTGAGAAGATGAGGCCCTTCCTAAGATTCTTAATATAAATTTATAAACATACAGGTGTATGTGTGTACATTTATGCTTTGTGCACGCAGGTATTTATGTGTTGTGTGTACACATGTCTGTGCATGTATATGCATATATATACATATATACACACATTACATACACATATACATATGCATACTTTTTCCCACTGAAATTGTTGGAAACTCTTGAAAATTGGACTTGAGTTATCAAAAATAATGCTTATTCTTTTCCATTCAATACCAAGGAAATCATATTTACCATGGGTCCAGAAAAGTCTTTTCTCTCTTTCCTCTCCCCATTACCCACCAGTACCCACTCCTTTTGCACATGCTATTTGGTCACTGGCCATCCCTAATGGCTCATCTAGACAGAGGTATGTGACCAGGAGAGGTTAGGGGTCGAGATAAGGTGGATGTTTGCTGTAAGGCAGTGCCTCCCACTCCTTCCTAACCTGGGTTGTGCTTCTGGGCATGTGAAATGTATCGGTCCTTACTCCAATTTCCCAAATACAACTGGAAAACGTGAATATAAATGCCTCTGTCCTTTAGCGAGATGTCTAGAGGGCTATCTGAGGGCCTCAGAAGTAAAACTGACCTCCCCAGGGAAACTAGGCTCTCAGTTCCTTTCTTAATTCTCTGTATGATAATAAAATATGAAGCGGAAGATCTTCTAGACCACCACCTTAAATTTGCAGATGAGAAAGCTGGAACTCAGAAAGGCTGAGAGGTTCAAGGTCTCACAACTGTTTATGCTCAACTGGGAGATGAATTTGTTTCTCTGGCCTGTGAGGCCAACATTCTTTCCACTCAGCTATGCCGCCTCCTGCCTCCTGAAAGGATTCTAGCAGGACACTCTGATGAAAAGGACCTTCTCCTTTTACATCTGCTGCTTAAAGTTTATTTTATCATCACACAATTTTATGAGTTAAGCTATGTACATAAACAAACACTATTACTTATTACTTGTTTACTATCGCCCTCCTTTTGGACATCAGAAAACCGAGGGTCTGAGTTGCAGTAATTCCCACAGAATCTCAAAAATGCACCCAGACTGCTCTTGCTTGCAGGACAAACGCACAGCACAAGCTTCCGATGAGGAATGTGGCTGTCGCAAGAACAGGACGCCACGATTCAATCCCTTCCCACGGCTGGCCCTGGCTGCCCACTCACATCAAGCAAGGGCACAGCATCCCTTCCGACAGCCTGACCCCTACCCCCAGATAAATCGACATGTGGATTGCAAAGGCATTCATAGGCGATGGTGCTAAGACTGCTTGACGCTGACACCACACTTTGATCATTCAGTCAAATCA
Organism: Mandrillus leucophaeus; assembly: GCF_000951045.1. Lineage (NCBI taxonomy): Eukaryota > Metazoa > Chordata > Mammalia > Primates > Cercopithecidae > Mandrillus > Mandrillus leucophaeus. Next base: position 2,675,487 of record NW_012101443.1, read on the forward strand.
AAAAGCATTTATTAAGCATCTGTGTGAGGCTCCCTGCTGGGACTTCTCTTTGTATCCCTAGCATTCACACTTCCCTGCTTTTCTTCTGTGTCTCTTCACCCCTGCCCAAGAAAACTCCCCTATCCACAGGAATCTCACTGCTCGTGATATCATGTCTTACCTAGAGTGGGATCCCATTTTGGTTTCTCCCAAGATGCTATTCAGTGTCCAGAATGGAACTTGGGGAATGGACCGCTCCTTTCTCCATTGTAGAGTCTACGCATCCATCTCTGCTTTCGGGAGATTCTGTGTGAGGAGCACCTTAGTTAGGAATCAGAGAAAATGACGATGAAATTTCAGTCTGTTTTCTTTTTTCAGAATGCAGAGTGAACATTTAGGAGGGTTTTTAGAAAAGCAGTTTACAGCCAGTAGTTGCAAGCATTGAAGTGTTTTTGCAAGACCAATGTCTCAGATTATAGATTTATGATTTACTTGAAAATAAATCATTTATTTTAGGCTTGGATTTTAAAAAGAAAAAAATAAATAAAAGCTTAGAATGATTTTCTTCAAGCTTTCTATGACATTCTTTACATCAGGAAGAGAGATGAGGGAAGGCAAGATGGAGGTTTTAGAGAGAACAGGGTTCCAACGTTATTTTTCCCTTGGTTCATTTATGAGACTACATTTTCCTAGCTGCATACGCTATTTCCATTGTATGACTCACACAGACAATTTACTACATTTAAAATTGTGTTAAATTCTTTCTGAAAAGCTTGGGTCAAATACACATACTATGCATACAGTTGGAAATTCCTCCTCATAGATCCAGCTCACGGTATGGATGTTGTATTTGTGTCCTCGTTGTCATGGCAACTAGAAAAGGGTTAAGCCAGGGCCTCAGAAAACCCAGAGGGTGTGCAGTAAAATATCATAAGTGTGTATATACTTCCTAAAATATACTTCTCAAATATGGATTAGGAAATCTTAAAACCACTGTCTTAAAATTAATTTTTCATTCCTAGTATTCAGGTTATTGCCTAAAAAGGGTATTCTTAAAACAATCTCTTTCACCTCACTCCTTTTCTCTCTAAATTGTCATTTAATGACCATTTATCTCAAAAGACAGACTATGTAAATACATGAGAAGTGCTTTGGTTTTTAGATATGGATGAGAGACATGCCAATGAGAATATGAATGAAGTTGTTTTCTGGCTGAAACAAACTGTCTTTTTTAGATCTCTCTTTTAAATCCATTTATATGAGAGTAATAAAACATTTTTCTCCATTTATTTAGGAGCTTACTAAATAAACTTAGGCAACCCTTAACAATGCCAAGATGTTAAACATTCACCAGCTCTAAGAATTCAGACTCTTCTTTGTGTTGGCTGATGGCCCTCAGGTCCCTGACTACCCCTTTTAATTTTCTTACACACTTTACCCTGTGAGATAAATTTTAAGAGTTTGTCCCAAAATAACACTGGGTAGGAGTACAGAATTCAATTCTGTTTGTTTTTGTTTTTGTTTTTTGAGATGGAAGCTCGCCCTGTCACCTAGGCTAGAGTACAATGGCGTAAGCTCAGCTCACTGCAACCTCTGCCTCCCGGGTTCAAATGATTCTCCTGCCTCAGCTTCCCAGGTAGCTGGGATTACAGGCACTGGTCACCATGCCCAGCTAATTTTTGTATTTTTAATAGAGATGGGGTTTCACCATTGTGGCCAGGTTGGTCTTGAACTCCTGACCTCGTGATCCGTCTGCTTTGGCCTCCCAAAGTGCTGGGATTACAGGCGTGAGTCACTGCACCTGGCAGAGAATGCAATTTTTATAAGGCCCAGAGCCATTGCAGCATTAGATGAAACACCATATTTTATATCTATACATCTTTCCTAGTTACATTTCCATGTGCAAAAGGAGGATGGGTAAAAAAACCTTCACTAAACGGTTCCCTGTCCCACTGCCCATTTCATAAGGATATCAGAGAGAGTATTAATACATCCCCTGGTCTATAATGCCTGGTTTAACTTTTAACCTTTGACACAGTACCAAAGTTTTCCACACCCTGTATTTATTTCAAGATATTTCTATGTAGGAAATATATTTTATAATGAAATAATAAATGATAAATCATAAATGGCTTTATGATTTTATAATACACATAAATTTATGGGAATATACTTAAATGTTCACTTCCAACCTTTGATACAATCTCATATTTAATATCTAAGAATCAAAAAAATATTTCAGGGTCAATATCCTGGCCCTTCCTCTGCCATCTGGTGGAGAAATAGAGAAGCAGTGAAACTGAAGAAACCAGGAGTTTCTTCAGTCCTTAAATGCATCAGTCAGCAAATGCTTGTGGGATAGTATTACTATTTATTATTATTATTCATCAAACAGTACTCATCAAGACACTTCGCATGATTAAACATCATGCTCTGCAAAGTAACCACATTCAGTCTCTGTCCCCAGAAGAACTATGAAATATTACATGATTGAAAACTCCCGGATGATTTAGTTATTTTCAAGCAATCAGTTCAACATACAGTGTAAGGAAAGGACTCCTTAAGACTATGAGGTTAGCATTTAGCTCATTTTAGTAGTAATTTGCTCTATAATGATATTCTGACCCCAAGATGCTCACGCTTTTCTAAGCACTTCTAAAGAGAAAGAGAGAAGGGAAGGAGAAAGAGATGGATGCAACTCTCTAATGCCTTACAAATCCCCAAAATGACATTTTAGGCTCATTTTTAAAACCATTTAAGTGTGTCTCAAAGACTCTTTATGAGCAAAAATAACATGTCCATGAGGTATCTGCATTTTCATCAAATTTATTATAGTTTACAGGGTGTGGAGAGCAGAGATGTAATAACAAACATCCTAACTGTCACAGACTTGAGGAAAGTGACAGCCTCCTCAAATTAACTGGAACAAAATGATGTTCCAAGCCTGCTGAATTACCCCATACATAGCCGCATCTGAATTCCCATCTTCTTGCCAAATTCCACAGAAAAGAGGCAGCCAGAAATCATGGAGGAAATACATTGATTGCCATTAAATATCCTGCACATTTCCTGGAAATGTGGTTCTTTATGCTAATGGATTCTGGTTGAAGGCACTCAGGACCAAAGGGCCATGCTGTTTTGTATTGACAGTGGCTATTGGCTTGGTCCATTGCCACATGCTCTTTGATTTTAAAAGGGCATTGAAATCTAGGGAAGGCCCTTCACAGTGTTCCATGACATAAATAGAGAAAAAAAGCAGTGCTCATGTAACCAATGCTCTCTTAACTCGATGAGGCTCTCAAAGGGGCTATGGAGCAGAGTGAACTCCCACCCGTACTTCCTGCTTCCTCCACTCAGCACCCTCTTGGCCCAAATAACCCTTCAGCTTAAAGAGGGGAGGAAAGTTCTATCTTGAACATTGCCCATTATAAATAATCAATGTGCATATTTTGGATAAGCACTGGGTATGTGATGCTTTTCTAAACAAAATGAGAATTTATGTAGCCCCAAAATAGACTACATAAATTACATCCTTTAAAAATACATCCTCTAGGGTTTTTGTTTTCTTTCTTTTTTTTTTTTTTTCTGTAGCTGCTTCTTTATTTCAACTTCCCCACACACATCTTTGACTGCTGTGGCAATGTGAAAGAAGGGTCAATGCAATTTCACAACTGATTCCTACAAATTCTTTCCCTACCAGAGTGTCCATGAGGGAGATCAAGTAACATCTGCCCGTAAGTGGTGGGTTTGGAACCCATGGAAGAGTAACTGGTGATCACCTGGAGCCAGTATGGGTTTCTTAATATTAGGTTATGTCAGTCCAAACTCATTTCTTTCATTGAGATTGGTACTGTAGTATAAATGCAATGTATCTAGATGACAGCAAAATTTCCGGAAAGGTGAAGGAGAAAAAAATGAACTGAATCCAAATGTGCTGGATTTGGGATAGATAGATAGATAAATAACAAAAGAGGGATGTTTCCAGTAGAAAGCTAAACCATTCTGTTCTTTTTTCACATTTTAATTAATAACTTGAAAGAAATATAATAGGCACGCCTTTAGAAATTTGTCCAATAAACATTCAACGGAAGATGCTCTTGATGACAGAGCACGGGCTGGGATTCGAGGGTAGCAGTACAGGCAATGCAGAAAGCCTGACCTCTGGGAGGCTGCAGGCTCTTTAATTATGCTGATGCTAGAAAGCAGGAAGAACTAAAGATTGGATAACAGAATCACAAGCAAAAGCCGTGCAAACATTTTTTAGGCTAAATTTCGCAGAGATGTATGTGGTATTCTAAATTCAAGATTTAAAAAAATAAGAATCCAGCAACAGAAGAAGAATCCTCTTCCAGGATAGGAGGCTATGGCGTTAGTAACTGCTTCATGAAAAAAAAATTAATGGTTTGAGATGACCGATATAGGGTGCAGTGTGACGCAGCTCCCCAAAAGAGCAGTGCAATCTTGGACTGCGTAATATAGACATATGAAACCAGAACAAATTGGCAACCACCCCTTTATACTTTGTGATGTTTCTAGTGATCTCAGAGTGTTGTATTCTCCAGTGGACCCTGTACATTAGTTGGGTCACAGACAAACTAATGCCTTCCCAAAATATCTACTGAGATGATGATGGGCTAGACACTAGAAGCTATTCTCCAGCAAATGTTTATTGAGTGCCTACTTTGTTTCAGTCACTAATTTTGATGCTGGGGATAAATGATGGCTACAACGGACAAGGTTCCTGTTCACATGAGGATGATTATTTAATGACTAAACAAAAGACAAATACATAGTGGATAAGATAACTTTATATAATGATAAAAGCTACTTTAAAAACCACCAAAAGCCATGTCACATGAAGCACATTGAAAAGTACTAGATCTGATGTTTAGACTGGAAGGGGAAAGATGAAAGGAACACACAAATATCTTATTAAAATAAAAGAAGATTATTTTACATAGGAGACAGACTAAATATATTGTGTAAGGGCCTGATGAATAGAACCAGGGCCAGCGAGAGACACAATTGAGTCAACATACAATAAAACTGCCTATAAATCTAGTTTTCCCAAAGGAAATCAAGGCTACTCCAGAAGAAGATATATTCTCCAATCTGCTTACCAAACCAGAAACTGCACAACCCTTTTGATCAGGAGTTGTAGGTCCACAGCTGGAAGATTCAACCTCTGTGTCCCTCCAGTACTTCGCAGGTGCCACTAGTAGCTCTTCTCTCTCAGCCCATGGAAATATCATGTCTGTCTCCCCAGCTAGACTGTGAACCTCACGAGAACGCAGGCTGTGAGTACATATTGTGACTTTCCTCCTAGCACAGCACATGACACCAACAGGCACTTAATAAATGTTCAACAGAAGGAATTAAAGTATCAAATGAGTAGCATGATTGGAAGACTTTTAAGATGCTTACCATCATGTGGTTCTATAAGTTGCACGTATTTCAGGGAGTGGGTTATAGAAAATCTTAATTGTTTACTCGAAAATTTCAACTAGACATCCCTCAAATATCTAAAACCCAATAAATTAAAACATGTACCTCTTTCCCAAAATAATCGTTTCTCTTCTTATATTCAACGTCTTATAAGGTGGCATTGTTATTCACTGAAACAAAGGATCTGGGCATAATTCTGGTTGATTTTTTTCCCCTTCCACTCCATAGTCTCTCTCTCTCCAATTCCTGGGTGGTTTCCTTAACTTTGCTTAAACCATCCTCTCCATCCCCTACAACCTTGGCTCAAGCTGTCGTCATTTTTACCTGTTTTCATAATCAGGAATCATTCAGTCCCAAGTGACTAAAAACTAACTCAAGCTTGCTCAAGCAAAAATAAACTTATTGGTGTATATAACTCTGAAGTCCACTGGTAAACTAGTTTCAGACACAGGGGGATGTAGACTCTAGACTGTTAGAGGCTCAAACAATATTAATACAGCTCTGTTTCCCCTTCTTCTTGTTCATTTTCCTGCAAGTATTGACTTAATGATCAGGTTTTCTCCATGTAACAGGAAAGATGGCCTCTGGAAGCTGCAAAGCTACATTCTTTTATAAAGAAGAAGAAGAAAAAGAAAGAAGAAGAAGGAGGAGGAAGAGGAGGAGAAATAATTCTATGTCTAGGCGTGCATATGTGAATTTTCAGTAGAGAAGCTTGATAAAAACTGCTTGGATTATGTGCCCACTTGAACCAGGGATGGGTCCTATAATGGGTTGAGTTTGGGTTATTTGTCCACCCTTGTTTGAGTGGGCCAGGCAATGAGAGACAGGTGATTCTCTTCCAAAGAAACAGATGTTAGACAAAAACAATAGCCGTTCTGTACAGTCACGCTCTCCCACTAACTCCCTAATTATTCCATGTCTCCTACTTCCTCAGTATATGCTGTTTGTTGCCCCCCCACCAAAAAAAATGATCTTCCTAAACAGCAATTCTAATTCTCTGTCTTCCCTCCTGAAAATGCTTTAGTAGCTCCTACTGGCCTGTAAAGTCAAGTCAAACTTCATTAGATTCTCACTCCTGACTACTTCTGATGTATTTCTCCCTAGACTACTATCCTGGCCAAAGCTCCAGCCATTCTCAACTGCTTGCAATTTATCAAGCATACAAGATTATTTTGTGCCTTCAGTCTTTACTCACAGTGTCCCTCTTCCCTTCCTCCCATTAATTCCACAATCCCATTAATTTCTTCCCAAGAGGTTGCCCAGTAAGCATCTTCCCCCCACCCCCGAAAAAGCCTTTCCAGCTCTCCCTCGGGTAGGATTTATCCACGTGTGCCCTGTACACACCTCTGTCTCTTTAGCTCATGCATTCGTTTACATGCTTGTCCCCATCTAATAACCTGTCAGCTCCTGGAGGACAGCAATCAAGCTTCATTATCCTTGTGTTTCTGGTAATTACCTGCAGACAATAGGCACCTAATAAACCCTTTTGAGAGAGAATGAAAGAGAGGAAGGGAGAAAAAAAAATAAAAGGAGCGAAGGACAGGAAGAGATTCCCCAGGGCTTGTCTTTTCTTCCCAGATAATAAATACATTTTGAAAATAATATTCTGGGCAAAAGCTCTTGCCTTTGTTATCTAAATCAAGCCATGAGTAATAGTGAGAATTTCAGGTCCAGTCACTGTGGAAGGTAGATGCAGGGAACATGGGAAGAGGGGACAAAAAGGTGACCTTTTATGGCATGGGTCAAGGTAGAGCCCCTGCATCTCCCACCCATGTAGAGCGGGAGCCGGGTCACAGACTGATGACGCGCCATCTGCAGCAACATGCCATGGCCTCCCTGCTTCTGGCTTGCTTCTGACTGGGCAGTCATGTGGAGAAATGAAAATGAATGGAGAAATGGAAAAGGCGACGTGATTTTCTGCTGAAAGCATTTCCAGTCATAGGTCTGAGTGCATTTTAATTATACCTGGACACAGGGGCCCCCACTCAGACGTAACTGCAGTCCCAAGTGGACTGTCCCTGTGACTGTAAAGAGTTGTCTGAGCTTGTGCTTCTCTCCAGAGCCTGACATCACACTGATCATTAAGCAACTGCGCAGAGGAGCAGCTGGGTGTTTCCATGGCAACCTGCACTGGGTTGCCTGCAGAGCTTGGTAACAAGAGCATTTTATTATGGGTCATTAAGGGCAAAAGGCTTGATTTACATTATTTCCTGTAAAATCCTATTATTTCAGGTGTTACATTCCATCTCCATCTATGCTGCTTTTCTAGAAAAAAATCATGTGGGTTATTAGGTGGAGAAACCACAAGAGGCTTCAGGTAAACCGAGCCATACAGTGATCTGTAGATGAGAAAAGTATTCTGCCAAAGGGATGTGTGGTCCAGAGGTATCTAGTGTTCTCCGAGGCCAGAGAATTCCTGCTGTGAAATGTGAAGTCATTCTTTTTATTGTCTGTTCCCTTTGCCTGAGTCATGCTTTTGACTGGTATTCATGAGGATTCTTGGATTCTGTGTTCTGCTAAATAAGTATCACCAAATCTGGCCTGACTGTTCCTTAGCCACATCAGCTGCTGTCTCAGGGGTCTTATATTCCAGAGTGACCAAAATGCAGCAAATGGTAGCTCCTATCAGCATTTAAGCACATAAAGTTCTAGAAGGCTGTGAGCCTCTCTCTCTCCTTTTATCTGTACTTGGGAGCAGGGAGATTAAGTGTTCAACTCTAGCCAGTGTCTTTCTGGTAGCCCAAGCCCCCGGCCAGCACTGCACGCTGACCTGGAGCGGATGGACAGTGATTGCCTTTGAAGTGTGGTAGCGTTAAGTCTATTTGGGGAAGGCACTCTGGAAGGTCATTGTCTCACAGCTCCATCTGCTATCTATGATTAAGGATATCGATTCTACAGAGGCCATACCACAAATGCCATAGAATGTGCTCAAGCTTCCAAACCTGTGTAACCTGACGCTAGTTAACTTAGGCCTTTCTGAATGCTCACAAGTACTTTATGACTGAGATGATGCTGGGGGTCTTGCCTGCCAGGATGAGAACTGAGAACTAGAGACAAGCAGCAGTGGGGTATCATTCTTAAGTTTTTCTAGCTCATTTAGTACTGTTAGGAATATGTGAGAAGCTTCCCTGTTGAGAAAAAGCATTTGCCTAAGTGAGTGGAACAATGGGCATGTCATTGAATTAGTTCACGGTTTCACTGGCATTTCACACCATCCTCCAAGGATGCAGTGATCGACTTCAGATGACCCAAAGCAGAGCAGTGACCAGCAAGTGGGTGATTGTGCAGCCTCTACTTACAAAGATGATGCTACTGAATTGCAGGCTATTTTTTAACAAAAGACTCCCTCCTCTTAATATTCAACAGAACTGTTAGAGCTAGAAAAAGTAGATTTTTGTGTCAAATTGCAATCTTTGAACTATAGAATTAAAGCATCCCTAATATGAACAGTGCAATCTCTTCCATTTGGATTGAGTGACCCAAGGCAGAAGGCAGGAGAATTAAGACAATGTAGAGAATGTTCTCAGGTGTATCTCCTGGTGAGACAGAAGGACCAGAGAGGTGAGAACAGTTCAGATTTCCTGCTGAGCAGCATGAGGCACCAACACATAGGACATCCAGTGTACCTTTCAAGTCCAGAAGATATGACTTGAGGGTCACGACAAAGAGATTATTTTACAACTTGCTTTTCTTGCCCCACCAAAGGGTTTAGGCTAGATTAGATTTGGAAAATGAGGCCATAGTCATTGTATGTTTAAATATTGTGAACAGAACATATACAGAGCAGATTTAAGGAGTGAAAACATATTAGACATAATATTAGACATAATAATAAAAAAATAAAGACATAATAAACACAAAATTTTAAATAAAACCCAATTCAATAAAATGGAAAGGTCCTAAAATTGTAGTGGTGTTAGTTACTTCTGAATGTGCCCTTCCCTTGTGTATTCCTGGCTTCTAAATAGAAAAAATTAACAATGATCTGTATTACCAAAAATAACAGTGAATTAATATTATAATGGCTTGAGCAAGATGAACTAATTTAAGGAATCAGTTATATCTTAAACCGTTAAAAATTAAAATAATCTTGTTCTGAATGAAAGGTCCGACCTGCTTGTGAACATGTCTCAGAGAAGATTCCTCTTTCATATCATTTCTCTTCTTACTAGTTGTGAAGAAAATCATTACAACTCTCCAGGCCTGTCTCTCCTCAGTTCCTGAAGAAATCGTTACCTTGTCATTTAGCATTGGGCCTACGAAAAACCAAAAAGTGTTGTTGAAAATGAAAGGTTTAGTTATTTCAATACTTTGGCATAGGCAAAACAGTTACTTGAAATATTTTTCTTTTCTTTCTTTAAAAAAGAAGAGTAATATCTATTTATGAGAGGAAATTTAAACTAATACTGACTCCTGGCTTGATACTTCTTTTTGCACTGCTTAACTTCAACACTCCTGATTCCATACCTCTTGCTAACACTGGTGACCACAGAGTGTATTAAAACAGTGACATTACATTTCCTCAGTGTGAGACCTTTTATTGTTTGATTGGATGAAATGGTCAAAGATGTCAAAACAGTCCCCTTATAAGATACCTTTACAGGCTAATTGGGAGTCAGCAATGGTCAGGCCTGGAGACCATTTAAGTCACAGCAATCTCCAGGGCTGATTAACAAAGAGATCTATAGTTAAAATTTCATAGACTAGCAAAGCAGAATAATAGCTTTTCACTGTCTGTGTCTGAGTCTCAGGAGTTTTAAAATCATTAGAGTTGTAACAGAAAACTGGCTATGGGGAGATTCCTAATGAATGATCTCAACTTTACCATAGTACAGCTCTCCAGAGACGAAGATTTTATGACTGCATGGTGGCTTGGCCCAGATTTCCTACGTGTGTGAATGCCACCTAATGATTTTCTGCACCATCTTGGTAGGATAGTAGGAGGCCGGCACACTGGCTATGGAGTGCAGATGGAGCTCCTAAGCCATTGTAGTGGGTATGGTATTTATGCTGGCAATGCATTAAGCCACACTCTTTTTAATTTCATTTTTAAGGATTTTAGGTACACAGCACAGGTTGATCATACTCATTAGTCAAAGTCATGCTATTACATCAATCTGAGAAAGTCCTTGATTTGTTTTAGTACTTTTCTATTCATCTTCCATTTCTCATCCTATCCCTTTCCCTATTCTACTGGGAAAGTATGTAAAAGTATGTCCTGTCCTTCCAAGTCCACCATATGTAAATGTGTACATTATGATCCAGCAATTTTGCCCCTGGAAGCCAGACCCCAGAGAAAAGCTAGTACAGATTCACAAGGAACTGTGCACGTGTTTCTTTTTCACAGAGTGGTTTGGGGAACAGTAAAAAGTTGGAAGCCACATGTGTCCATCATCAAGTGAAGAGATGCATAAATTATGGCTTATACACATGGAAGAATACTATGTAACATTTGGAGGTAAGGAATTAAATTCTCATATAGTAGCATGAAAAATGCATGAAACAGAATGAGATCTAGAACACAATGTCATTTATGTAAAATTTTCAAGCCATACACATAAAACAAGGCTAAGCGTTTCTGAAGATACGTGATTATTTCTTGTTTTTCAAGGAAAAAATGGATGTAGTTTATTAAGAATGAAGAGAATAAGGACAAAGAAAAAGAATAAATGTAAGAGAAGGGGAAATGGAGTGGCCAATGGATACAATTCATTAATTACATACCAACACAACACAAAGTATGTTACATTCATTCTCTTATTTCAAACATATTAACAACCTATGAGGTAGATACTATTATTTTCCCTACAGACTTGGAAAAGCTAAATATCTATCCAAAGTTTCACTGCTAGAAAGTGGCAAAGCCAATTCACACACGTAGGAAATCTGGGCCAAGCCACCATGCAGTCATAAAATCTTTGTCTCTGGAGAGCTGTACTATGGTAAAGTTGAGATCATTCATTAGGAATCTCCCCATAGCCAGTTTTCTGTTACAACTCTATTTCAGCTACCAACTAACTGTTAATGGTTTTTGTTTCCAAGTGTCTAGATTCCAGGAAGTATTAAAAGTAGAAGACACAAATATAACCAACATTAATATATTCAGCTTCCTAGAAACACATACATTTGTGTCTGATCTATACCTTACTGTTTCATTAATTTGGTTAGCGTGAGTTGATATCTAAGAAACAAAGAAGGCTAAATGCACTTCAAAATTTAATTTCTGGATGTGGAAAACTGAGAAAGTTTCACAATGTGGTGACTCATCTCCTTTACTGACTCTGAAAACCTGACTTGACCCTATGTTTTATTTCTCTTTAAACTCTGTAGATTTTTCTCAGTAGATTATTAAGCTTCTGAGAGTATGTGTTGTGTTCCTTATTAATATAAAATATAATATAGTTGAACTTTAAAATATGAAAGAAAAATGTTAATTAACTATAATAAGCCATTAAACTTTCTTCCTAGAAGTTTTATGGGATGTGTCTAGGTTGCTAGAGATTAAATTTAATAGCGATAAAATCTCTTGGCTATAAATCTAAGTAAATATAATTTTTTTCAAAAAAGAGTCCATAAAGCCAGGCCACACACCTATCATTGAGTTGAGGCTCTTCCTGCTCTGTAATAGCTTCGCGGAAATGTCTTGTGAGAGCTCTGGCAAAGATGGCGCAAAGTCTGCTTCTGATCAATGAAAGAAACCAAGACCAACGTGACTGACTCCATCGGCATCACTAAGTAATATAAATGCTTGAGATTTTCGCTATTCTCATAAATATTTTCAGTATGTAATCCAGAAAGAGAAGTAAAAAATTCAATTAGGAAGCCATGACAAAAAGTATTGTCTGTTGATAATCTCATATGAATCCTCAAAAGCTAGAAGAAAAAATTGGGGGTAGAGTGGGAGGGGAGACGAAATTTGTCTTAGATGAACTTTGATATTCATGACTCCAGAAATAGAAAAGGAATCGAATAGTAATAGCGGAAGGCAAATGTAATACTTTCTATCTCTCAGATATTTACTAGCACCTATTACAAAAATATTTTTATTTCCACTAAGAAGAACCTAATTAAGGGATTCTACATGGATTCTATTTCTTTCTGGAAAGCAACGGTTCTTTGTGGTTTGGGGGTTAGAAACCTCTTTTAAAATTTCATGAAAGTTAAAGACAATCTTTTTGCAAAATGCACACTCATGTGTCATTTTGCATAAAATTGCAGGGGTTCATAAATCCAAAACACAAGGACCTAGATTAAAAAGATCAAACATATAGACTATACAGCAATGCAATCAACATTTCCCTCACCAGTTCTTTTAAATTTTTTAAAGTTTTCTAAGAAACACCTTGACATTTACCATTTTTGCAGGTGTTCACAGATTATACAGAAAGAAAATCAATCATACTAATTTGAGCAAAGCCTAATTTTGACATAATTAGATTTTGTTTATTTAACTAGAGCTGCCATTGAATTCCGCAAATTGCAGACATCATAATGACACTTCCAGGAGCAAGTACCAAAGGACACAAAAAAATATCTGGTTACCAAGGAGAAGTCTAGCAATGCCTTGTACTTGTGGAAGGGGGGCAATACTAATCAGTGGCTATATAAAACTAATAGCAGACAACTAAGAGTTCATCAATGTTTCTAACTTTTTGAAAAAGTAAATCTATTAGTGTATTCCAGTGGGGTGTAGTTGACACTCAATTAAAATATTCTTGTCTAACCCCCATGACAGGTACATTATTAAAGTTTAATGCAATCATATTTTGGCAGCAAATAGAAATGTTATTTCCCAGGTGCACTGAATCAAATTGAAAACATTTGTTAAGTGATGAGATCAATTCTTTTTCTTGGGATAGTCTAACGAGAAGCATTTATCCATTCGGAAAGGCTTTAGGTTCCAAAGTTATATGTGCTACTTACATTAATGTTCATCTCATTCCTCACTGTCTTCAAAACAGGGTGCAACAGAGATCTAAGATATGGTTAGAATCTGTTCATCTAGCTCAGCCATGCCTAATGAAGGATGCCATTTTCTATTTTCAGTTTTTTGAAGTTGTTTCTGTGTGGATGATATTATTTAAAGCAACATGACAAATACAAACTAGATAATGAGAAGGCAGGAGGTATTATGAAGATCCCTGAAACAGGAAGCAGAAAGATTGGGTTTGATGCCTGGCTCTGTCACTGAATAACTGTGTCAACCTGCATAATCTCTGTGGGCTTTAATTTCCTCATATATAAAGTGAAGATAGAATGCTTATCTGTTAGGGATTTTTCCGAGTTGTCACACCAGCCATTATAGGGAAGTATGTTTTTCTCAACATTCCAAATGTACTTTACATTTACTTTCAAATTCTTTGTAGTATCAATGTATACAATTTAAAAATGTGAATATTACCACAAGATCCGAAACAACAGCAATTTTTAAAAACCAGCAGTTTCCTTTCCAATTCCTGCTTTCCAGGGACAATGACTTTCAATCAGTTCTTTTGTTTGTTTTGTCTTTTATCTCCATTTTTAATTTTTTTTTTTTTAAGATGAAGTTTTGCTCTTGTTACCCAAGCTGGAGTGCAGTGGCATGAGCTCAGCTCACTGCAACCTCCGCCTCCCGGGTTCAAGAGATTCTCCTGCCTCAGCCTCCCGGGTAGCTTGGATTACAGGTGCATTCCACCATGCCCAGCTAATTTTTGTGTTTTTAGTAGAGGCAGTGTTTCACCATCTTGCCAGGCTGGTCTCGAACTCCTGACCTTGTGATTCACCCACCTTGGCCTCCCAAAGTGCTGTGATTACAGGTGTGAGCCACCATGCCCAGCCTATCTCCATTTTTATAATATGCTTATAATTTCTGGTTGTTTCCTTATATTCAGATATGGTATATTAAATTTGTAAGTTGGACGATGTGAAATTGCTTCCTCTACACCACCCTCAATACATACACACTTTCCTCTCACCCATCCTCACCAAAAAAGTTATCACAATTTGTGTTTAAATAAGTATTCAGGGCTTACATTATTATGGCAATAAAAATGTTTAGAGCCGAGCCATGTAATCTACTATGATGCCATTTCTTTCGTAGAGAACTTTTTCTCATGTTATTTGTGTTTGTATATATGCCTTTTCTAGTTTCCTTTTCATTAATTCCTCTTCCAAATCTCCCCCTGAACTACAAATACCCTGTCAACATGATGAAATGCATCAGGTTCAATTTCTTTCTCCTATAACCTTCTTGAAGTCCTTTGTCTTGCTGCTGTAATCATTACTCTTTCTTCCTTTCTTCCTCCCTTCCTCTCTT
>NW_012101443.1:2691165-2752638 GCF_000951045.1 Mandrillus leucophaeus
TATTGGAATTCTCATGCCCTTCACTTCAGGGAAAATTTCCTGCATTACTTACATGGTAATTTCCTCCCCTCTGTTTTCTAATCCCTTTTCTAAGAACACTTCAAACAGTTTGGTTTTCCGTCTGATTCCACATTGACCCCTTAAGAAAAACTTGGTATCTTCAAATCCTAATTCCTGGAAAGGATGGACATAGCAATGCTGACTTCATAGGGCTGCTCATACAAGCCACTCAGCCACTGTCATCCACAACCCTGGGCCATAACTCAGGTCACAGGGATGCAGCTTTGCTCATTGCTTACACAGCCAACCAGAACAAAGATTCTCACATTGCCCTTTTTTTCCTTCTTTCTCCCCACTCTCTTTCCTTCTTCATCCTTCTTCCTCTCTTGTCCTCATTCGTCTTCCTCACCTCTCTCCCTTATGACCACTTTGTTCTCTTCCTCTTTCACCCTCTTCCCTTTTCCCTTAAACTTCACCATCTGTCTCCATCCTCAAAGTCAGGGACACAAACCCCTGAGCATTGTGCCTAAACATTGTACAGTGCAAATTCCACTGAAAAGGTAGACATTTTTTGACATGATACAATGCTATATTTCTTTTCTTGGGCTGCCATAACAAAAAAAGCAAAAATTTAGTATCTTAAAACAACACAAAGTTATTGCCTTGTGGTTCTGTAGGTCAGAAATTCAAATATGAATCTCACTGGACTAAAATTAAGATGTCACTAGGAGGCCAGGTGCAGTGGCTCACAACTGTAACCCCAGCACTTTGGGAGGCCGAAGTGGGATGATTACTTGAGCCCAGAAGTTTGAGAACAGCCTGTACAACATAGGGAGACCTCATCTCTACTAAAAAGAGAAAAGAAAAACAAAGATGTCAGCAGGGCTGAGTTCCTTTCTAGAGGGTCTGGGGGAGAATGTTTCCTTGCTTTTTCCACCTTCCAGAAGCCATCCACATTCCTTGGTTCCTGGTCTCTCCCTCCATCTTCAATGTCAGGAACAACAGATCAAGTCCCTCGTACAGTGCATCTCTGAAGAGGTAGATTTTTATAGTATATTTGCATTAGCTAAGTCATTAGAAAGTAGTCTTTATATGTTCCAAAGGCAAAAATCAAATAAATCAGTAAAAAGTTTCTAGTTAATTGCTAAGTTTTATTAAACACTTATTATTTGCCATTCATTTTGCATGTGTTATCTGATCGAAGCCTTTTAACAAGTCTATGTCATAGGTACTCTTATAAGCACTGACTTAGATATGATGAAATGTAGGGAAATTAACTTCTTTACTCATGGAGCCACAAGAGAGGCTCATTCACAAGTCTGTCTGGTTCTCAGATCCATGCTGGTAATTAATCTACTATGGTGCTTCCTGACAAACATTGTTCAAGGCGTTAACATAACCTGCTAGGCAAGCTCAAATAATCCAAGCACCCATACAATTTAAAAATTGCCTTGAAATTTTTCATGCCCTCTGTCTGTTTAGCAATACCTGCCTCTTCCACCTCTTTGCAAATCTCTAGATTCAGAGATGGATGAGTTCTGTCAGCTCCTCTCCATATCTTGAGCTCTCCCATCCTCATGGGAAAAGGAAATACAGAAAAAGTAGAGTTTTCCAGATTGTTTCTAGTCTGGCTTACTTCTTTTTGGATGGAAACATTTGGCAAAGTGATCTTTTTAAGGCTATTATAACAATTATATGCAGCAAGCTTTTTAGGGTTCATTTAAATAGAAGTGATTTTCATCAATTCAAGTTCCTGGTCTGCACTTCAGTTACTGTGGCTGTTTTGTTTTGAGCTGTAAATCTAGTCTGACTAATGCAGGATAATGAGCAAAGTCTCCCTGCTCTCTCTTCACTATAACTCAGCCATGTATCGTAGTACAAAATCTCGATTCTGACTTTAGATATATATTGAGCAGCTTGTCAGAAGCTCAGCTGGCATTGTGTATGAGGGTAGGAGGAGTTGCTACAATGTAGACGTAACAGAGTTTTTTTCAAAAAATGTTTTCTTTCAAGTGACTTCAACGCCCTGATTCACTTTCAACTTGGAAAAAATACCAGGTACACGATGGACTCTTAGAGCTGGATTTTGGTAAGCACAATGTATAATTCAGTATCTTTTTTTGTGAAGGCAATTTTTATTTTTAAATTTTTTTTATTTTTATTTATTTATTTATTTTGAGACGGAGTCTGGCTCTATTGCCCAGGGTGGAGTGCAATGACGCAATCTCAGTTCATTGCAACCTCCACCTCCTGGGTTCAAGCAATTCTCCTGCCTCAGCCTCCTGAGTAGTTGGGACTAAGGGTGCCCGCCACTGTACCTGGCTAATTTTTGTATTTTTAGTAGAGACTAGGTTTCACCATGTTGGCCAGGATGGTCTCAAACTCCTGACCTCAGGTGATCCGCCTGCCTCAGCCTCCTAAAGTGCTGGGATCACAGGTGTGAACCACCATGCCCGTCCTGTAAAGGCAATTTTCAAAAAGCTATTTCTATCATTTTTTAAACTGATGTGTTCTTCTTTGACTGCCACACCAACTTTATGCCTTATTTTCAACATCTTCAGGGTATTTTTTTTTTTTTTAATTATTGCTTTAAAGTCTAATGAGTCCAGGCATGGTGGCTCACACCTGTAATCCCAGCACTTTGGGACGCCTAGCTAGGTAGGTGGATTGCCTGAGGTCAGGAGTTCAAGACCAGCCTGGCTAACATGGCAAAACCCTGTCTCTACTAAAAATACAAAAATTAGCCAGGTGTGGTGGCAGTCGCCTGTAGTCCCAGCTACTTGGGAGGCTGAGGCAAGAGAATCGCTTGAACCTGTGAGGAGAGGTTGCAGTGAGCCGAGATCACACCACTGCACTCCAGTCTGGGTGACAAAGTAAGATTCTGTCTCAATAAATAAATAAATAAAAATAAAAATAAAGTCTAATGAATCATATAAAAGATACTCTAAAATATGTTCTACCCTTCAAAACTAGTTAAGTCTAGTACCTGTTTCATAACAAACAACGATCCCAGTGAATGTTCTGCTGTAATTTCCATGGTAAGAAACAGTTCTTCATAGTCATGTGGCTCCCAGGGTTCTTCTGAATTGGTTTGGAATCCAGGACAAATGGTAGCTTGTTACTTTTAGCAGTCACCACCAGGTGACCCTGTATGGTGTGTGTGGGCAGAGAGGCAGGGTCAGCAAGGTCCCTGAGTATACTGGGTTAAATAGTGCCCTCCGCTCCTCACTCAATTTATGTCCACCTGGAACCTCAGATTGCTACCTTATTTGAAAATAGGGTCTTTGTAGATATAATCAGTTAGGTTAGGATGAGGTCATACTGGATTAGGATGGACCCTAAACCCAATGACTGGTGTTCTTATAAGAAGCAAAATAAGAGATGGCTGGGTGCGGTGGCTCATGCCTGTAATCCCAGGACTCTGGGAGGCCGAGGCGGACGGCTCATGAGGTCAGGAGTTCAAGACCAGCCTGACCAACATGGTTAAACCCCGTCTCTACTAAAAATACAAAAAAATTAGCCATGCCTGGTGGCATGCGCCTGTAATCCCAGCTATTCAGGAGGCTGAGGCAGGAGAATCGCTTGAGCCTGGGAGGTGAAGGTTGCAGTGAGCTGAGATCGCGCTACTGCACTCAAGCCTGGATGACAGAGCAAGACTCCGTCTCAAAAAAAAAAAAAAAAAAAAAGAAGAAGAAGAAAGATGGCTGTGTGATGACAGAGGCAGGGACTGGAGAGATGCAGCCACAATGCCAAGAGCCACCAGAATCTAGGAAGTGGCAAGGAAGGACTCTTCTCCCTCCTTCAGAGGGAGCATGGTCCTGGCAACACCATGAGTTTCAACTTCTAGCCTCTCAACCTATGAGAGCATAATATTTGTATTGTTTTATGCTGCGCAGTTTGGGGTAACTTGTTTCAGCAGCCCTAGGAAATGAACGAACTGAGGAATCCCTGAAGGATGTCACTAAAAGGGGGCAGGCACAGTCAAGACTGTCTTCTTACTCGGGACTCCTGGGCAGAGGACTCTCAGCAGCTACTCTGTGGGCAGTGGGTGAGAGGAATGTCCTGGGGGGCCAGAGCACAGTGACCGGAGATGGGAGTATCTCATTTCAAGCAAAGTGCGGCTGCTGAGATGTGAGGAAAGTCCAAATTTGATGCAATCCTGGGAACACAGAGTTAGAGTTGCAAATTAAATAGACTCCAGGAGTAAACTGGGAGGGAAGAGCCTCCGTGACATGGTGATCTTCTCAGTATACCAGCATGCACAAATTTAGGGCCACTGAGCCCAGCCTGAAATTTCTGCAAATAGTTGAACCACAGTAAATGGAAAGATTTTCATTATGAATTATGGGAAAGTGTTCCTTGGGGAAATCCAAGCTTGGCACTCGAGCCAAGACTCCACTCTAGCTGAATTTGGTCATGTATGCTTATATAATAATGAAATTGATACACTCTTTCACTATTTGATGGTCAGAGCCAAATTATTTTTTAATGTTCGTGCTTAATATTTATTTACAAGCAGTCCTCCAGAAGGCATGGATTTCACTGAGGAGCTGACCTTGGTGAGGAGCTGTACTCCCACCACGATCGCATGACTCTGGCTGCGAGGCTGCTTTGAGTTCCTTTTCTAAAGGGTGTTAGTGTTGGCCGGTGAGAAATTATGAATGGTTACTCTCAGACACAGCTTGGATTGATCCAAGACCTAGTTAACAAAGATGCTCTACATGAGGACAGAAAAGGTAACTGTGGAAACTTTTCTTTAGTTCGGCAAAACTTTTTCCAAACGATTATCTCTTCACATGGACTTTTCTAGACCCAAACCCTCAAGGCTTTTAGAAAGTAATGATTTTCTAGTCTGGATTCAAACAAGACCTAAAGCCTCGAGTGCCTGCCAGGCCCAACAACATGGTGCGGCTCAGCGTCAAATCTGCATGAGTCTCCTCCCTTCCTTCTCTTAAAACCAACGAAGCTGGCCCAAAACCTTATTTCTGAAATTTTTATGTTTCATTTTTCCCAGAGGAATAAGTTACATTCTGATCCTATAATAATTAAATCACAAAAAAAACCATTGAGGGCATTTGCTTTGCTGAACTGATGAGATGAATGGTTAATTGTCTGGAATTCAGCTTCCTGGAAAGGAAAAAGGAGGTATAGGAAGGCCAAAAATTAATATTAAAATTAAAAACCAAAGGAAAGAGGAAAGAGAAGAGAAGAAAAGGAAAGTAAAAGAGAAAAAGAAAGAAACAAAGGAGAAAAAACTATAAAGTGGAAGAGGGAGAATGTGGAAACAATATTCCTTTGGGTTGTATATTTGTCTGCTAGGGCCACCACAACAAAATACCACAGACTGGGGGGCTTAAACATTACCAGTTCAGTTTCTTCACAGTTCTGGAGGCTGGACATCCAAGATCAAGGTGCAGGCAAGATTGGTTTCTTCTGAGGTCTCCCTCCTTGGCTTACAGATGTCCGTCATTTTACTGTGTCCACACATGACCTTTTCTCCGCATGTATACCTCCCTGGTGCCTCTTCCTCTTCTTATAAAGATGCCAGTCATATTGCATTAGGGTCCTGGTAAGAGGAGCAAAGGACCTGATGTGAGAGTTCAGCACTTGGTTCCAGCCTTGATTTCTTCCTTGGCCAGCCAATTCCCAACACCTAATCCAATATGACTCATTCCAATTGAATGACTTCTTTAGGGACCCTATCCCCAAATACAGTCATATACGGTACTTGGGGTTAGGACTTCAACATATGAATTTGAAGAACACAATTCAGTCCGTAATAGGTTGTTTGGTGACTACAGCTCGCCTTTAACAGGTTGTTTGGTGACCACAGCTATGCCTTCCCTGGTTTAAACTCTTTGGCTCATTTCTTCTTGTTTACTATGGACTGAAATGCTATAACGAATGACTTCTCAGAGCTTAGGCTAGGCCCTGCAATTAGTTCATCCTTTTTCTTAGGAGAAATTATGTCCACAATAATAGCTAATTAACGTGCCAAGTGCACATACTATGTGCATGCACTATCCTCACAACTACATCCAGTTTTCATCTTTGAGAAAAATAAGGTTTAGAGAGATTAAGAACCTTGTTTAACACCCTGAAGCTAGTAGATTCAGCACTCAAACCTAGGTCTGCAACTCAAAACTCCATGCCTTTAAGCACCAAACCATACTGCCATGCCTAGAATGGAGGAGAAAGATCAGAATGTTCTCTCTTGGCATAATTTAGCAGCGGCAAGTGGGTTTTAGCCCCTGGATAGTGTGGTGAGGTGGTTTGCTTGAAGAAGCAACCATAGTTTGTCTTTTCAAATTTCCTTAGATGCAGGGAGATTTCCACCCCCACTCCCTAAGCAAGAAAGGACAGAAGAAATACCCCTGCTTCTGTCTACCCCAGCCATTTATGCCTCCAGGGAACAGGAGCAAAGGACCTCATGTGAAAGCTCAGCACACTTGGCTCCAGCCTCGATTTCGCCCTCAGCCAGCCAATCCCCCATGGGCTCATCTTCTCCTCACTGGTGTAGTAAACCTTCTAGAGCAGTCTCTTTCCCTGGGCAGGGAGAGGCCCCTCAGGGGTCCTGCTGAGCCAGGAACCACGAGGGCAAGGATTTCCAATTCCCTGAGAACTATAGCAAGCAAATCAGTCACCTATCGAAAGCCACATTTTGCAGTCATTTTTATTGGTAAGAAAATGAGTGCTTTGATCTGCATCTCTCTGTCTTATTTCTCAATTGAGTTCAAATTCAGAGGGATGTAGGGGGTTTTTAATTGGCCTCTCATACAAAGAATGAGAGTGAATTTTGGAAGCATACAGACCTAGATTTGAATCCTAGCTCTTCACTTACTAGCTATATGACTTTGGTCCAGTTACTCAAATTCTCTGAGCTTCAATTCCCTCAGCTTCAAAGCATTAGTCATAATACCCACCACTTCACAGGGCTCTTTTAACAGTTACATGATGTAAAGTATATAAATCTATGCACCTAATAAGTATTTAACAATTGTTAGTTTCTTTCCTTCTTTTCTCTTCCTCTTAGTCACAATTCAACTTTCATGAGTTATTTTTATTAAAGAAATATATTTCCTAGTCTGTAATCCTTTATTACAAATATTTAAGTTGATTTTATGATATCTCATGGATATTGGCAATAAGACTAAACTTTTATAAATAAGTCTTACTGAGTTGCTATCTTCTGTAGATTTGGTCTTCATAGCTTAAATCTTTGAGAAGATTTATCCTACTGGAAGCAATACATCTGATGTGATTATTTCAGCAGCATACAAACTTTTTAATTGTATGATTTGGTTGTAGTAATTAGGCCCTTTAAAGGAACTTCAAAACAGAAATTTGAACATGTAAGCAATGTTAAACTTTTTAGAATCCGAAGTTATTGTTTTGCCTTCAACATATAATACTATTTAGAGAAGGTAAAAAAGGGATAAAATATTTTTAGATTTGAAGCAACAATCTTTCAGATTTCATTATTCAATTCTTTTACATTTGTTCTGATGACAGAACTAAAAGCTCAGCCTTCAGAGGCCACACAATGTTGCTTGCCCAATGAGTCCATGATTAAATGTCTTCTCACATAGAAAGAGAGCAAAAACAAACAAACAAACAAACAGCTGACAGATGAGAACTGAACATTTCTCACTGATGTACAGCATGACTCTTCGTTTGGAGGTGAAAATGACAAACAGGTGTGTGACATTGGCTTCAATAAGTACTCAATCCCCATGAGTAGATCATGGCAGCTCTGACTTTAGGCTCTGTGCTTAAGCAACTTTCTGGTCCAAGACAGAAGATGTGCCTTACCAGGGCCCTTTGAACACAGGGTTTACAAAGGCTCTACCTCAGGATGTAACAAGCTGTCATGGAGGCAAAGACTAAGTTAGACAGATCCATGGAGATTTTGGCTTAATTCCTGGCTCAAAGCTTAAACTCAGCAGTGCTGACGACGACAGGAGACAGTGGCAGTCCCAGGTGATACTGAGCATTACCCAGGGCATCTTGGTCCCTTCTCTTGGGTATAGGTGATGGTAATATTACCCTTCTCCAACATGGACTTGCTCAGTGCTGAATGCTGCCTTTCCTTCACCTTTAGATTTCTTTCTGCATTGGCTCCAGATCAAGGAAAAGTGAAATAACAGAAAATAACTCTAAGTGTTTCCTTGAATTCTTGGAGATTGTTTGCCCTGAACCAATGAGGAAGAAGGGTCTGCTGGTGGTGAGAGGGGCACACCAGCTGGTTTTTTCTGTGCCTGCAGTCCATCCTCAACTACCCACTCAGACACCCATCTTTGTTTCCCAAACTCAACACAATTCTTTAAGAAGGGTAACAAAAGTGCGGCCCTCCCCACTCTCCTGTTGGCCTAGAAGTCAGAAAAGGGAAAATAGAACAGAAACAGGGAGTTGGCATGAAGTCCCAAATTCCACCCCACTGTAGTCATACTCTTAGTTTTAAAGGATGCTAACTCAGTATTTAACCTTCCTCCTTATAATGACGTAAGGGGTTATAACTGCCATAACTTTGAACCGCCACCAGGGTTGGGGATTTGAAACAAAGTAAAGATGCCATTTCTGGTTTTTTTTTTTTTTTTTAGAGAGCAGCAAGCTGTGACTATCTTCAGTATGCAGTTTTTGAAGTGTGATAGAAGTTATTCCATTCAAAAGAAACTTAATCAATTTTTCTACAGTAATTAGTAGAAAATCATATGAGATTGTATGAAGGTTATGCACCATCTGTTTAGTGACTGCCTTTGACATTACTAATTGAAATAACTTATTGGAGCAGTAAAATGCTATTGAATGTTCCTTGCCTGGAACATGCTCAGGTTGCCAGCATTAGACAGAAAGAACTGTAAGATATAAGTAGGTGTGAGGCTGTTGACGTCATGCTTCTTTTAGAATTAAGTTTATCTGAGATTTCAAAGTACAAAAACATTTCAATAGTATATCCAATACTTCAATTGTATAACAGAACACATACGCCCTGTGACAGGGCATGTCACTGTGACAAAAGTTAGTACACCATAGCAGCAATCTTGGCATTTGCATTTTTTAGGTTTAACAAGAAAAGGACTTTAACAGATATGGATATTCAAGGCCAATCTTATGGAGGCTGATGATTTGTTAAATAATTTATTAAAGTGCACTAACTCTGAAATTATAATGTACCCCAATGTGTATACACAGGTATCAGATACAAGTACAGAGGTCTGCAGACAGGCTTTCTTTAATTAGGAGAAACTGGATGAAGCAGGAACACAGTTGACTATGCTTTTTAAAACAAAAAAAATCAAAAAGCAATTTCATTATCATATTAAATTTTTCACATATATAAGGTACAATACAATATGAAATGAAAGTTGAAGAAATGTGCCTAACTAGAATGTGATCATTCACGTTTCAACCATTACCAGCCAGTGCTACTGCAAGAAGGCCAAGTCTGCTTTCTTTCCTGTCCTTGAACACTTTTGAGTTATCCCCTGTGCTTTTTGATTACAGACAAGTCCCAGATCTTTATCCTGTTTATGGTACCTCCAGGAGCCCAGCATGAAATTCCCTCCACTGCTTCCTCTCCTGTCCCTCTTTCCGGAAGCCTTCTGAAGGTTTCATTTTGTTGCCTGCTCAGTCTCAAGTAGTCCCCATCACTGACTCAAGTTTTCTATCATTTCATCACTGAGCTCTGATAGTGAGTAATGAGGCATAAGACAAGATACTACAACTAACGCAACAGTTCAGCTCAGGAAGGAAGTTGCATCTCATCAAAGTTTTGAGGGAAGGAGAATAGAGTCCTGTAAACCAAAACACCAGTGATGGCCTAATAGTGTTCCTACCTTTGTGAGATGTCACAGAGTCAGTATCATTGACAGCTCATCCTCTTCTGAAGGAGAGCTGTTTACTCATCTCTTGGGAAGGTTCAAACTATTTTTTTTTCCTATTCTGCAATCTGTCCTTTTCAAGGCCAGACACAGAGTGAGAAGAATGAGACCTGGTCAAAAACATCTCTTTCCTCCTAGCTTCTCATCCTTGATCATTTCCTTCCAGTCAGGAAAGTTACTTTCTAGCTCACCGAACACATTCAATGGCTTCCCCACTTCCTCCTTGAACAATGATTACAGCAAGCATAGAACCAATTCACTTCATGCCAATTTTGTGACTCAGAAAGGGCACTCTTCTTATTTTTGTTACTTTGAAATATTTGGGTTTGTGGGAAATGTCTTGGAGGGTTTGCTTTTATTATTTCCTTGCACAGGGTGTTCTCAGTGCCTGGCCTCCTCTTACATTTAGGTGACAATTAGGGTCCATGCACGGTGTGTAGCATCACTTCATAGCCGCCTCTTCTCTTTCCTGATTTCCATTAAGCAGAGTTATTTACATTGTTTAGTTTTGTTTCTAACCATAAGAAAATACAGTCATGAAGGCAAAAGTGCTCATGATTCTTGGCTGTGCTCCCCTCCAGTCAGTGTCAGAGAACACCTATAGTCCCCCAGCTCCCACTCAGGCTCTCACCTGAGGTGAGAAAACATATCCACTCATGGTGGAAAATCCAAAACAGGGACAAAAAAGCATTCCTGAGCCAGGAGCAGAGTCTTCATGGTGTTGCTGATCACTCACATCGCCCCTCCAGCCTGTGCCCTGCTGGGCTCTGGGCCTGAATCTTCACGACTTTATGTCTTGGCTCTCAACACTGTGTGTCTCAGGGCTTGGCCTGGTCAATCTTTGCCCATAGTTCAAGACATAAACTGGTTACCCATAACCTTCCTTTTACCCCAAATGTTGCGTAAGATGAAGATGAAACTATGCATGTGGTCATAACCTGGCACCCATATGTGAGGTTCATGTCAGTGAAACTTTTGAAGAATGAGAAAGTGGCTGGGTAGGGCAGTGGTAGCAGGTAAGGCAGTAGCACCAATGACTTCCATAAACAAATAGCAAATTCCATCCTTCCAGGCTTGGAAAATAGCAATCTCATTCTTTTTTCCTTAGGTAAACATTTAAAAGTAAAATATCTGGAACCACACACTGGACAAAGAGACATTTGTTTTCTTTTTCTTTTTAAAAATAATCAAATAAGAAAAATTATTAACAGAAAAGAGGTTGAGCATAAATGCCCAATATCATAAAAAAGATTTGTACTTAATACACATCTCAAACAAAGTTAAAGTGTCCTAAAAACATTTAGCATTTCAAACTAAGATATTTGCAGAAAGTGTAAGAAACTAACAAACAGTTTTTGGTTTTTTTTCCTCCTCTAATGCAAAATTGCTTTTGTTGTTTGCTCATAAGATCAAGTTGCCCCTTGTTGGCACAGACAGGGGATGATATTTTAAACTGAACTGAATCAAATAAAAGATGCTGGTGGTTTCTTCCTCTTTAGGGCGTAGACCAGCCAGGGCCTTGCCAGGCCTTGGGTCTTCCCAGGGTCACCTAGGGTCATTTCCTGACCACGGAGCAGGCACTATGAAGGGACACAGTATTACTTTGATATCTTTGCTTCAGAACTTCCAGGGCACAGGCTTTCATTTGAGTTTCTGGTTGGCAAGTTCCCAGAAATATGGTCTTTTAGCCAATATAACCCACCTCAATATTGTCCCAAAGGATTCTAAAATAGATGTTAGCCAATCAGGTTTGTAACTAGTACCAATCAGGTTTGTAACTAGTTTGTAACTAGTTTGTAACTAGTACCAGTTTCCCCCCAACCCTTCTTCTTGAACCGTAGCTCTTTCTGGAAAGCAAGCAATTACTACTGAGAAATTATTTGTTTCAAACCCATGAGCAGAGTGCAGAAACAGTATTTTGAGCAGGATGCCAGTATTGTGATGTTTGTTCAATCATTAACATACTACATTTTTGGGTTGAATAGCTGAAGGTCACCTAGAAAGACGGGGACAAGGATTTTGAACCAGAAACACAGATTAGAGAATTTGACCAATTGTTTAATTTTTCAGATGACATTCAGAAAGTTTAGGATTATTAAATCTGGCCTGAGCTAAAGTTTTTGTTTCAGTATCTGGGAGGAAATGTTTTGCTAAGCAAATTAAGAGTATAATAAAATTATGTAGTCCATTTTAACCTACTAAAAAGAATAAGGTATAACTATTTTCTTTTTGTTTTATTTCTATAGGTCATTGCTTTGTTTTATAGTGAAAACAATTTTATTTCACATAGTGATTCATGTAACTTTTTTACGATAGTAAGAGAATGAAAGAGTATGTTTAGAAAGACTTGAAATTGAGTGGCAGAAGATTTTGTTTCAACATCTCACTTCTTGATCTAGCTCCATATTTTAAAATTAATTTTTATTATATTCAGTCAGTATTGATATAATTATATTATGATTGTAGGTAATTTGATGAAAAATAGCATCAAATCTAATAGGACTAGGAATGACTACATTATAACATATTATGTCTTTGAATCAGCAGTACTATATCAAACTACTTTTTCTTTACATTAATTACTGTCCTCTTTTCACAGTACAGCTGAAATAATTTCCTTTCTGGGAAGCCAAAAGGCAAAGCAGAATTGTTTCTCAGTTTAAGCAGCGGGACATTTCATATTCAAGGTGTAAGGTGTGAGGCAAGAACCAGGTGAGATGGGCCAGGAATGTGGCAGCAGGTAAGAGCCAAGCAGCTCAGCAACCAGACAGCAAGAACCCACTGTGTCTGGAAGAGGTGACCCCAGCTGGTCCCCACTATTGAGACAAGGGTAAGGTTTTCTTGAGTCTGACTCAGCCAAGAAGACCCAAGGAACAAATATTGGTGAAGCACAGGATAATCATGATTTATTATCCAAACGGGCACACCTTTGATTCTGAAAGAAGATGCCGTTAGTATTAATGCTAAGACAAAAGGCATACACCAAGCCTACTCCAGGCAATGTAGGACTTCCAGTCACCCAGGTAGAATCTAGACAGAGCTGTACAGTTTCCACATCAGAAAAACTTCAAGCAGAGAAAATCATTTACCAGCATTTTCATTTATAGGTCAGGCGGTTAAGGTGTGGGCTAAGAAGGAGACTTTCTCAAAGGCCGACAGCAAGTTACTGGCAGAATTGGGACTAGAACTAGAATTTTCTGCTCCCAGTTCAGTGTTTTTCTATCGTGCCACATATTTGCATAATGTTTTATTCTTTTCAAAGTATGATCACAACCTCACGTAGCCCCAAGTTTCCATAGGTCACAGCATTCAGGAATATAAACAGTCACAACAATAACTAACTGTTTTCCTGGTTCCTTCTCTACTTGTGATTTCAAAACTTCCAGTTTTACTTTAAATTCCCATTAAACAATTCCTAGGAGTCTCCTGGAGTCAGCTCATGTTTGTTCTTGAATGAAATCCTCCCTCCACTATGTGGAATCCATCCTTCCCCTCGGCACCCTCACACTAGGGCAGCAGAAACACCATGTGCTGGTCTGGAGGCAGAGCTGGGCTCGAGTCCCTTGCCAGTATTATGACCTTGAATACAACATTTAAGGCCTAACATTCTTCTAGGCCTGTATTTCTGTAAAATTGGCCCTTTGAAGAATTACTTTATCTACCTGTAACCACTAAATGAAATAAAGTAGAGTTGATTCTCATTGTTTGTGGCAGTTCCACTCCATAAAGTCACTCCAAATACTGAATTAGCAAACACTGAACCAAGTTCCTCATGGAAATACAGAGTTAGGTTCCTGTGAGTTACTGGTCACAATACTTTTGCCAACCAATCAATACAATTCCCTTGTTTTACGTGTGTTTCTGTTTAAAGGCATTTTATTCAATATATTTGACTGATTCTTTAACATTAAACTCCTAGCCAACAGCACTATAACTCATGCCTGGTGGAGATTTATCTAATCATGTATTCTCTGTAAGGCAGATCACAGCCTCCTTGCACACAGGAATGCCAGACAGCACTTCAGCACTAGCTTGGAGGCTACTTGAAACAGTGAAATATCTACAAAAATGCAAAAAAAAAAAAAAATGTGGTACAGAATAGACCACCACAAGGACCCCAGTTTATGGTATGAGAGCTGAAACTAAAAGGCAAAGCGTCAGGAGGAAGGTGCATTCTTACTGGGGGACTTAAATTATCCTCTGCTCTGTGCTTGTCCATGAATGACCATGAAAGCATTGCAAGTATTGATTTTGGAGTCATAAATAAATTTTAGCAAGTAGATGAATGCAGAATTTGTGAATAGTAAGGAGCGACCATATATAAAGAGCTTAGCACAGTTCACGTCATGAAACTCCCTAATCGATGTTCACTGTTGTCGTTCTTGTGTGGTTCTTGTTAGTGAGGAAAAGCCCCCTACCAAGTCCTAAGACACAGGAAAGTCACCTCTACCAAAGGAGATACTGTGTTCTCCAGGACAAACAGTAGGCGGGTCTAGCTCATTGATGAAGCCTTGCATCCCACATAAGAAAAGTGTTATAAATTTTTCCTAAGTGGTTCCACAATTCACCAATTAATGGGCTCCTAGTGAGCCCATTCCAGGTTCTCTAGAGTTAAACACTACTGAAGCCTTAAGTGAACATCATGTGGGTCTGAAATTAAACATCCCTTTCCTCTCCTGGGCCCCAGCTCTCTGCATCTCACCCTCACCAGGTGTTTATGTTATGTGTGCAAGTGCATGCTACAACAGAATGAATGACCTAACATCAAATTCACACTCAAACTTGAACACTTCCCAGTGTCTGATACAAAAGGTGCATTCAGATTTTCATCTCCCTCTTCTTAGTTTTTGTTTCTCGAGTTTCTCCTTTAACTCTCTCTGTGCATGTTCTCTCCTATTCTTGGAGCATGTTCTTGAAGTGAATTTATTCCTCCTTTGACTGCCCTCAAGGTTTTCTCTTTCCCTCTCCTCCTTGAGGCTTTGTTTTCTGGCTTATTCACTGTCTCAAGTTCCAATTTCTCCCTCCTCCAGCAGATCCCCTTTCTGCAGATCTTTCTATAATTGAGCTTGTTGTTTTCCTCTGGCCATCTTAACTTCCAAGAATGGCCTCCTCCTCGGCTTGCCCTTTCCTCCCTTGTGGCCCTCGGATGGGGCTGTTTTCTCTGGGGCAGGCCCAGACTGTCGCCTTTCCTCAGCAGGGAGGTGTCTTCTCCCTGCTGTTTTCTTCCTGTGCTTTTTGTTTAGCCCTAGCGGCTCTCTCAGTTTCCCACTTCCCCTTCCTCTCTTATCTTCATCTAAATCCATCACCCTTGACTCATGTGATTTGTAGCTTTCCATTTTGCAAAAATTGGACTGTCTTAAAATAGGTTGTACTTGAACACTCTGTGTACCTCCCTTACAGAACAGTGCATTATTACATGAATCTGGATACACTGCAAGTCACATCCTGACCTCTAAATTGCAACTCCTCGCAGGCCAGCCTGTTGTGATTGCCTACCAGTGATGTGCCTTTTGTCTTCCAATACCAGACTCAGAAAGACCTGATGCAGTTACTTCAGTTCCGGAATTTTAAATATTATGCCCAAACATTAATTTGCTCTGTGATTTAGGTACTATGATCTTTGCTACTTTCACTTCCTCTACCCTGCCCCACTTACCCACTCCACTCTCCAATTACTCTCCCACAACTGCTCTCCTTAGCATTGCCAAGCGCTTCCTAAAACATCCATCCAATGACCTTGCCTTGGTACCATTCTCCTTTCCTTCTCAGCAGCATTCAACACTGTTCATTCTTCCTTCAACAAATAGTCATTAAGTGTTTCTCTGTATCAAGCACTGTCCTAGGCACTTAGGATAGGTTAATAAAACAAAGATCTCTGCCTTTGTAAAGGTTATATTTTATTGGTGTAGAGAGGCAGAAACTATACAACATATAAAATTGTAAATTATTAGTAGTGGTTATGAATTAACTACATAGACAAATTAGTAAGTAAATGATCCAGTGTTAATAAACAAAAGCTAGAGAAAAAAGGAAAAATAGGGCAGGGTAGGGAGTCACAGAGGTGCAGGTAGGAGGAGGTTTTGGTGTTGCAAGGGCAGTTGGGTACATTTCACTGAGAAGGTGACAGAGGCTTGCAGGAGGAGAGAGAGAGAGCCATGTGGACCTCGGAGAGAGGGTGCTCCAGGTAGAAGCTATAGCCAGTGCTAAGGCCCTAACTTAGGACACGTCTGTGTGTTCAGGGAGCAGCAAGGAGGCCAGGTCACTAGAAAGGAAAAAGCTGAGGGAAGGCTCATAGCAAGGGGTCAGACAGCTACAGAACCCAGGCCATCTAAGGCCTTGTAGGCCACTGTTGATCACACTCTCCCTTGGCCTCCATACAAACGCTTTGTGCTGGTTCTCTCCTTAGTTTATTTCCTCGTTTCCATCTCCAGGAACTCCTGTCCTTGGCTAGTCCCCACACAGTTGGGTTTTCCAGGTGTCTTCTTCGCATCTTTCTCTGCTCCCTCACCATCTCTCACTTTTTGATCATATTTACTTCCTTGGTTTCTACTACAACTAATTCCTAGAACTTTTTCCAAGTCACACCTGCCTCCAAGGTCCTGTTTCTAACTTGGTATCTCTCTAACATCTCACACTCAGCATGTGACATCAGCTTTCTCTCAAGCCAGTCATTCCTGGGGTCCTTTCTATTTCCATTAATGGCAACTCTATTTCCTCGGCCACTTGGGTTTCAAATCTTATAGTTGTCATTTTCCTCCTTATCTAATCAGTGTTTAAGGGCTCTTAAATCTATCTTCAAAAAAGGAAACTTCACATGGGGATCATATATCCAATAGCATTAACTACAGTTCGCCAGGTCACTTTTAGACCTTTATGATATTGTCATATTTGCTTACCTGAGTTCTGTATTACAAACAATATTTTCATAATGAGTCTAACAAATCAGAAACTAACTTTGCTTTATGCTCGAATCATTCAAAAGTTTATAATAAAAGGCAATTCCAAGGTAAACAATTCTTGTCTACCTTGTCAACTACACACAGTAGCTATAGTTTTATAAAAACGGACAGAAAAACAGGACTTGGGTTGCAAGCTTTTCTTTTGGTGTGAGAAACTTCAGATCCTGCCGTTTGCTGGGCCTTCCCTGGCCCTTGTTCATCATTTGGGTGGCCGCGCTGCAGCCCCTGTCGGGCACTTTGATTCAGCAGTTTATCCCAGATCCATTCAGGAAGGAATTCGAGGAACGAGCAAAATCCCTGGAAGTAATTTATTGAAAGTAACCCATCCACCCTCCAACCTAATGAAAGATTTCATGGCTTATAAGTCTGAGTAACTCACAACCAGCTTCCACTGCTGAAGTCCGGTTTTCAATAGGAAGTCCATCCTTCACCCCATTCCTTCTTGCGCCACAGGGGTCCTTTATTTACTCTTTCTCCAGACATGTTATTTTCTGTGGCACTTCTTTTGCAATAACAAGAAGTCAGGTTAATCGCTTTCCCTGCATATCTCTCCCATTCTCTCCCTCCCTCCCTCCTCTCTCTCTCTCCTGAGAAGCCACTGAATGGCCTACATTTAGGCAAACCAAGAAAGACACAGTTAGACGTAGCTTCTCCCTTTTAACAAGTGTTATTTCTCCCTCTTAGGGGCACTGCCCTTCCTGAAGCACATAAATTCTCCTTTCCTGTTTGCAAAACTGTCCACTCTTCCTCCTTTGGGAAGAGGTAGGCAGGCTCCAAGGAGGGGCTATGCTCACTGCATGTGGCACGAGCTCTGTGTTCTGTTGGCCAAGATTCAAAACGAGCACTGGAACAAGACAGCATCAGCCACAGGGTCCCTGTGCAGGGTCCCTGTCCATCCCGACAAATGGACGACTCACTTCCAGAGACTGGCCACTCAGCAGCCACGCCCAAGAGGCTCCGACAGCGTCCTAATGTCAGGGCTAAGGCACTGAGGGGTTTGATGGTTCTGAGGCACTCGTGGAGACAGGACAGGGGTGGGAGGTAGAGGAGAGAAGAAAGCCAGGCTTGGACAAATAAGGCCAGAGGGGATTTCTCCCTTCCCAAGGAGCTCCCAGCCACCACACAAAGAGTTTCTGGGCCTCACAAAGGCTTTTCCCAGCTCACCAGCCTATCCGACCACAGCCTAACAGTGAGACCAGAACAGATACATCCTTAAAGCACTTAGGCTTACTGCAAAAAGCCAGCATAGGTGTGGGAAGAGTCCAGTTTATTTGGGCTAGGGTCTATGGGCTGCAGTTTCCTCACACTTGATCTTAGCCTACAGGCTGAGAATTGACTAGGTTGTGATTTCTCAATCAAATTTTGTTGGGAGCTCTGACTCTGAATTCGAGTGCCACTAGCTGCTGTATCTGCTTTGTATCAACTCCAGGTGCTCCTCCCACACCTAAGTCTGAGGTTTAAGAAGCACAGTAAAGCTGCTATGAATTCCCAGCTATGGGAACTTTCCTCAAAGCCTCATTGTCTAAACTGTGAACCTCATCATAACCTCAGTTCTGCCTAGCTCCTAACTAGTAGGTTTCACAATTTGACGTCCTCTTGCTGTGCTGTCCCACTTGGAACTGGTAAATGAGTTCTGGACAGGTATCCTTGGCCTGTGATCCCTGTAAAAACCAGACTTGCAGAATTGTTTTCAGGCACGCAGAAGGGCTTTGACCTCTAATAGCCAGGAAGGGAGCCTGGGCAGACAGGATATTCCCTAAGTATAATGGGATCTGGCAACAGGCTGTAAGGTGGGAAAATGTACAAGGGGAGGAGACACTTGTATGTAAATAGAGACTCATCTAGATTCCGGGGATATACATTTGATGGGGCAAAAAACCTTGAGAAGGCACAGTTGAAACATCCTTTGTTGGCCTGACATATTCTGTCACTGTTTGAAACTAGGAAAACCTCATCGACCAATCTGATTAGCAAATATTAATTAACTAATTCGGTGAAAATGTATTTAACTCAAATGAGCCACAGATGTAATGTTCCATTGTACACTTTATTTAAATATTTATCTGGGCAATTTGGTCAACATCTTAATATTCATTATACATATGGGCCTATTCTGGAAAGGTACATTTGGTTTTCCAGTTTGCCATCTCTGTCAAGAGTTATCCTGGGTTATGTAGCCTGTGTCATTAGTCGTTGACTAGTTAGCCTTTTAATTGTGTGAAAGAGAATGATGGGTAGAGTACGAAGAGAGAAGTTTCTGGAAATGGTGTTAAATTTTGACATAACTTCCTAAGCCATCCTCTCATTCTTTGCCGACCTGGACTACAAGTTCAAGTGCATAGATGTGCTTAGGAAGCCGACAGTGCCCTGTGCCCCCAGGGCCTTGGAGGTAAAAGTGTGGGTGCACTCAACTCCCACAGAGCTGACTCTGAGCTCACTGCCCAGACAGTTGCAATAAAACCCTCCTTTCACATGAAAGGAAAAAAGAAAAACATAAAACAACCCTGCTCTGTACCATATTATCCCAGGCAAGTGTAGGAAATCAAGTCTGAGTCACCCATTTAAATCCAAAGTGCTATTTTTAGTTGGCAGTGTCAGCTGTTATTTGACATTCATCCTGATGTCTAGGCCTTTTGGCCAGAGTTCTAGTCATTTGCTGATCATTAATGGAGTGGATGAGACAAGACTTATTAACAGGGTTCAGTTTGAGGGTACGAATTGGTGGCATAACGATCTCACCTCTTTTCTGCAGAATGATCAAAGCTCAGCAGCTAAGAGCCTGTGAACAAACATGACTCCCACCCACATCTTCCCATCTCCACCCTTCCAGAAATAGGCAGGCTTTTATCAAAGAGCTTTCTTGTTCGATGCTACTCTATAAACATAATTTGGGAAAGGTACTATTTTGAAAACCAAGACATTTTTAAAAGGGGCTTTTTTCAAAAATGTAAAGCTGGACTTCACTACTGATGTGTTTATATTCACGGATCACTCAGGCTTTCTGTGTCTCAAGCTTTGTATGTATTCCCAGAAATTTGGCAACCCCTTCTTAGGGAAGCCTCTGGAAAATGTCTTTTGTCCTCAGGCCATACAGCAAGATCCTAGAATCTGGGGATCAGGGACTACAACTCGGAAGGGACCAGGCTCAGAACCCTCTGGGGTACTAGGCAGGAGGTAGGTCCTTCAGCCCCACTCCTTGAGGTTATGTTTACTGCTAACCCTTAGGCATCCACCATGCCTTTTGTTTAATCTGGTAGATAAAGCCTTCCTCTTGTTGATTCTCATGTTCCCAGATTCCAGCACAACACACCTGCTGACTGCCAGGAAGTGCTTTTCACCCCAGGCTGACCAGTCAAGGGAATAACCACAGTCTGGGAACCAGACAAATTCAACTGCATGTCTGAAGCAATTTAATTTATCCTAATACATTTTCACAAGTGGAAAATGTGGAGGCCAGCACTGTATAACTTAGTAAATTCAAAATATGGGCAAAAACAATCAAATCTGGTTTTTCCCTGTGTGTCAGATGATTTTTACCATATTACGTAAATGTGTTCAACCAAAGGCAAAGGCTTACGTTCTCTCAGAGCTTCGTTATCATCAGGCATTTGAGTTACCAGTAAAACAATTTGGTAATATATGTCAAAAGCCATAAAAACATGACTTTTTTGTGTGCAAGTGATTCCATTTCTTGGCATTTTTTGAAATATATCCTCAGGAAATCACCATTGCACACAAAAATTTAGATGACTGAACAATCATCTTGAAACAGACCAAATGTCCAATAAGAGGAGATTTAGGATAAGTAATGATTAATTCATGTCACAGAATACAATGCAGCCATTTAAAACCTGTATCTGTGAAGAATAGTTAATTGCATGGAGAATATTCCATATCACACCCACAAAAATGATGGAGAGAGAGAAAGAGAGAGAGGGGGTTGAAGGGTTGATGGGGCGGGGGTGATGAGATTGGAATCTGGGAGACAAGAGAAGAATAGAATGTGAACAGCTGTACTTCTGATATGTGGGATCACAGGGTAGGGGCAAGGTGTGGGCTATTCCCTGGAATGTCAAGATGAGCACATATGCTCTCCAGAGGACTTGTCTACTGCTCTGTTGGTTGGTGTTGGTAAGCTATTCCTGAAAATTTTAGAGTACGGAGAAGCAAGGGTAAATTAAATTATGAGCAAATGGAGACCACATTTCCTCTGCTCAGAACAGGAAGTCACTCCACTTACGGGGCATTCTTGACATGTTTGATTAAACTCTTCTTTAATTAAAAATTAATACCAATGAAGAGTCCTTCATCTCCAAGTTTTCTTATAACCACAGCACTATGCATCGTCTTTCCTTCCCAAGTGCACTTCTTGAACTATCAAAGTCAACTTGCTTGTAATCTATTCACTTTTCAGCTCATTGAGACTGGGCTTTGACTTGCAGCACATCTTTGAAATTGCATTGACAAAGATCCTCAGGTGGCTTCCTAATTGACAATAGACTCTTTCATGTTCTCAACTACTTGGACCCACTTCCAGTTTTAACAGCATTTAACCATTTCTTGTTGAAATTTTCTGTAACACTCTTCAAAGAGGTCATTCTCACCTGGTTCCCCTTCTCTTTCTCTCTTACCATTTCTTCCGTTTCTTCTTTGCTGGCACCTCCTATTAGGCCTGGCCATTTCCACTGACCTCCTAAAACATATCTCCTTATCTTTCAAGACTTAGCTCAAAGTTTAATACCACTGTGGAGTCTTTGTTCACCCACTCAGGTTACCTACTGGCCTCCCCAGAGGTGGACTGATGTGCAGGTTAATTAAACTTCAGCATCAGAGCCCTTTATTTGCAAAGACTTGGGCCTCATATGTTCATGAGGTCCAAGATCTTTGTAAAATTTGCAGTTCTAATCTATTTTAATTGTGACAGGTTAAGTCTAGGGTTTCTTTCTACTCTGATCAGTCCCTGATCCCCTTTGTACAAGTCTCCTCAAGTTGGGTAGCTTGGAATGGCTGAGAGCACTTTGGGTATTCAGCTTAGGGAGAGTTGAATTAGAGAATCACTTATTTGGCTTTAATAAGCTATATTTATGTGGTTTATAATCACTTCAAT
The DNA here is from genome assembly GCF_000951045.1 of Mandrillus leucophaeus. NCBI lineage: Eukaryota > Metazoa > Chordata > Mammalia > Primates > Cercopithecidae > Mandrillus > Mandrillus leucophaeus. Next base: position 2,713,113 of record NW_012101443.1, read on the forward strand.
GTCTAGTGAAGTGACACTAGCTGTCTGGTGTAGCATTGGCTTCAAGGAATACCTCCTACTGCCCATGGGGCTGCCCTGTGCTATGACGCTCAGGGGCAGGCAAGGCCAAAGGCTACATCACAGTAAGAATGGCCTGATGTGCCTAGCACTTTGTGAAGGTACTTAGGTGAAACAAGGTTTTAAATCTATTGAACTTCTTTCCAATCTTTAAGTATACAAACCTGTAAGAGAATGATTTGGCTTTCAATCAGATCTAATCAAAAATATCAATAATTAAAAAAACAAAGTTCAATGAACCATGCTGGAGGAGAGGCTGAATTATGTTTCTGGTCTCTCTATAGAAAACTATATTTAAAAGTCATTGTTACATGAAGATATTATCAAAGAGCACACAGCCAACATATATGAGGAAAAATCTAACAGAGGTCTGTTAGACAGTTTGTTAAGAAAAATACCATGTAGGGTTTTTTTCCCTCTGGATTTTGTGATGCTTATGGTATCTGTTAGATTTTTTTTTAGTTTGAAATTTGTTGTAATTTCTTTCCTCAGTTTGAATACAAATTCCCTTTTATACTTAAATTTATATTTGTAATTTAACATTTTTTTCTTAAAGAGAGTTCTGCAAATCACACTAACTTCAGGTTGCACAAAATTGAGTGCCCCTGGCCTCCGCTACAGACCCCAGATAGCAGCCTCAATTCTTCACCTTGTAGCTCCATTGCTTAGACCAGGCCCAGATGCCCACTGCATGCTCAAAAAATGTTTGCTGAAAAAGATTCATCTAAATATTGATATTTAGATTAATACTTAGATAAATATTAAATATTAAAAACATTTATCTAAAATATTATGATGTCACACTTAGAGTCCACTTGATCTTAATGAACTCAGAGAATAATAGCATTAGTACACCCTCAAAATCCAATCCCAGTTCAGAGAAATGGCCTTCAGTTTATATGCTCCTCTGCTCATATAGTGCTTCCTCCCACTGGATCTCATTTAATCTTTACCATATCCCCAGCTCCTAATAATTTAGAGACAGAATAAAGGAGAAGAGTAGGAACATCTATCATATGTGACTCACAGTATAGTGTGCAACAAAGTAAAAAAGAAATTAAAGAATGATGATGGAAAATATCTGCCAAGCACCCCTTGAAACAGTGGGTTCCTGAAATTCCATTATCTGCAGAGACTGCCCAGCAGTTAGGAGAAGAGTCAGGGCCTAATGTCTCATCTTCAGAAACATCAACTCCTTTGCTTTATGACTTTGCTTTGCCTTAAGGCTTTGCTATTTCAGGTGACAAACTCTACCCAGAGGGCTAAATTATAGCTACCCAGCCAGTTGCTCAGTCTGCAGAGTACACACCCAAGTCTAGCTTTTTCAAGTTTCAATCTACCTCTTGCTGGTCTTCTGGGGAAAAAACTCTTTACATGGGGTTCCAGATACACTTGCCTTAGGCTGAGTCTAATATTGATTCCTTTCTTAAGTCATTGAGTCTTAATTCTGTAGTCATGGCTATTTAATTTGTTCCTTTCTCTGGGTTTTATAATCAGAATCCTATGACCTCACTGCAACCTTGACCTCCACCCTCATTCAAGTTCTTTATTGTTTTGATGACTAGTCTTTCCCTAACATTTAGGTTTTCAAAACCATGGAAATATAGTCCTATTCTTTTATCCTTTGTAGATGTTCGTCTGACATCTTTATCATCAGATCCTCTACCTTGGCATCCCCTCTCTCTAAAGATATTACAAGCAAATTTTCCAAACATAATTCACATTTTGCTGAAATATAGCTCCTCTGGTTCAATCTGCTTATCCTCCATATTCTGATCCTGTCAGTCAACTGCTAAATAAATACAAAACTGACAACCCCAAGCCCATGTCTACAGTCCACTTATCCACTATACACCTACTTTCTATGAGAGAGAGAGAGAGAGAGAGAGAGAACCCACAGATGAGCTCAGGAGTTATGAATCAAGGAAAAGGCCTGGGATAACCCAATTGAGAAGTCAATAAAAGTAAACACAATATAGTCAGTATAAATAAAAGAAGAGGCCATGGGAAAAACCAGCCATGAAGAAGGCAGAATCTTCATCCAACATTCTAAATAAAATAAAAAGAAGATCTGGAAAACCAAGTTGTGAATGGCTTTCTAGAGAAAATTGAAAAATAAATCTAATGCCTTGAAGCATAGGACAGATACTTGAAACAAGGAGCAAAATAAAGAAAACATACAAGTATATATCTCAGTGGCAAGAGAAACATTATCTTCTTCGTAAAGAAAGGCCAACTAAACTGAAGATACAACTTTTGGGACTTTGGGGTCCATATGGGAAAACAGTGAAGAAGAAAATCCAATCACCAAGACAGCAATGTGGGCAGATCACCTTCATACCTTGTAAAGAATAGCTTTGTAGATCATTTTTTTTAATGTGCTGCATTTTGAGATCTGATATTTAAAAGAATAATAACTAGATTAAAATAGAAATGAATTAGCACAAGAAATGTAAAAGGTTAAAAAGAGAACACTTAATACATTAATTCATACGAGAATTACTTGGAGGTGGAGTCAGAGTATATTCAAGTCTGAAGATATAGGGACAATGCATTTCAAATACATTAAGAATATTTGCTTCTTGTTTTGGAATAAATTTGGGACAACTCCAATGACCAGTTACTCATAATTATAAGTTTTTCAGAATCATAAATTCAAAACCAATTAACAATAGTCTCAACCTGGATTTCTCCCCAGTTCCCTTGATAAATTGGCTGTGGGTGTCTCTTGATAGAGAAATATAACCAAGTTCCATTCGAAGTTTTCAGAGGCTCTGACATTCTGCCACCAACACACAGGAAGCAAACAGGTTTTTTTTCTACTGGTGTTGGTGTACTTTGTGCTCAGAGAATAGAATATCCCAGGGGAGTGTCAAACCATGAGAAAAGGAAAGACACTAAAATCTGCATCATCTGGTCTCAGGCATGACTGGAGGATGGTGTTTTGCATATGCTGATAGTGTGTTTACACTAGAAAACTTGTCGCCGGGCACGGTGGCTCACGCCTGTAATCCCAGCACTTTGGGAGGCCAAGGCAGGCAGATCACGAGGTGAGGAGATCGAGACCATCCTGGCTAACACGGTGAAACCCCGTCTCTACTAAAAATACAAAAAATTAGCCGGGCGTGGTGGTACGCTCCTGTAGTCCCAGCTACTTGGAGGCTGAGGCAGGAGAATGGTGTGAACCCAGGAGGCGGAGATTGCAGTGAGCCGAGATCACGCCACTGCACTCCAGCTTGGGTGACAAAGCGAGACTCTGTCTCAAAAAAAAAAAAAAAGAAAAGAAAACTTGTCCTACTCCAAGCCAGACTAAATGTGCACATCTTTGACAAATGAAAGGTTCCACTTGAGAAGACAGGAGCCTCAAGATTTTACTGTCTCCAGGTCACTAAATCTTGGTATCTTGGGGTAGACAAAGGCCAGTGACAATATCCACACCATTCTTCATCCCCCTTTTCACCCCCTTGCTAGGACTACAGAATTTCCAGGGACTGGATATCAGTTGTTAACCAAACACAGGGACCATCACTGCTTTCTGTCAATTCACAAGGAATCCCCCAAAAGTAATTCTAGCAGTATGAAACAGCAAGAAAAGTAAGACAGAAGGTGCTTTTCTTTCTGTTTATCCTAGAAAATGGTCCCCCAAAAGGATTCCCGAAAGCCATTGTACAGGATTGCATGGTAGACAGATACACTCATACCAGGGAGATGTGTTACACTTTCCTGATTACAAAGAAACATACCCCTATTCTCTTCCACCTCCTAACCCCATTCTTGTGTCTGCTTGGTACTCCTGACTTTGGCATATTTCCCTGGCAGGGGAGGCAGTTTGTATAATCTCTGAAGTCTTGTCCCAGGAAGAGACCCAACCTTACAAAAAGAGTTGTGTTTCCTGAGGAGGCACTGAATAGCCTCACTGTTTTCTCAGGAAGATGCTTATGTGTCCACTTTGTGCTTAATCAACCACAGGCCCAGATAATTCAAGCAAAGAGGTACTGTAAAGAGTTCACATCTGAACTGTTTTGGACAATTTACTGGCAAGAATAGAAGTGTTCCAAGTTAGGGCTATTTCTCACACAAGAAAAGCAGGCATTACTTGGTTGATACGTCTCCCAACAAGCTCAGCTTTCACTTCTTTAGCTGCAGTGAAGGGTATTATCTCCATGAGCCAAATTTCAGGTAGGTACTGCGATAAGAGCCATCTTGGTCTATGAGAGCTCATCAACACAGGTCCCAATTGGAATTTACACATCTTGGGAATACTTTCATTGATGAATTGGAGCCATATTACTTGAATCAAAGGGAAATATCTAATATTCTAAAAATTTAAACTAGCTCTGATAGTCTCACAAAATTGATATTATTTCAATACAATGTATCAGTGAAACCTAATTTAGATAGGCAAGATTCAAGATTAAGATCACTGGTATTTTAAAAAGGTGACCCCTAAATTATTTGACCCTCTTTCTATTGAGAGACAGGTCTATGTCCTCTTCTCATAAGTCTGGCCTTTATGACTGCTCGATGAGCTGGATTCAGAGAAAGAAACACTATGCTAGTTTTCGTACCCAGGTTTCAAGATGCTGGGTTTTTATGATCTATCCCTTGGGATGCTCATACTTGAGATCTAACCACCATGTTGTAAGGAAGCTCAGGCAGCATATGAAAAAACCCACTTGAAGACAAGCAATATCCCTAGCCCACACTCTCACTGACTTCCCAGATAACAGTAACAATTTGCCAAGCACGTAAGTGAGCCATCACGAAAGTGAATCTGCCAGCCTTCAGTCAATCTGCCCAAGCTGACCCCCGTGTTGAGTAGATGAGTTGTCTTTGCTGAGCACTAAAAAAATTGTATTTTCATGAGCAAAATAAATCCTTTCTTGTTGTGGAAGTGTTTAAATTTTAGGGCAGATTATTGTGAAGCAATATATATACTGATACAGTCAACTTGCGACAAGGTATTTTTGCAATACAAAGATTTAAAATAGATAAGGAGGTAGGACAGATAATCTTGTAGAAGCTATGGAGGATACAGCCTTGGCCAAGGGCACACCACATGGCAGATGTGGGGAGACTCGTGGAGATTTACATGTCAGGGAAAGCCAAGAACAGGAGGGTGGGCAGAGAGAGACCCTCGACCAGTACAAGTCAAGAAAGAAAGATTAAGGGACCATCAGCTACAAGATACCAACAACAAAATGAGCCTAACTCTCCAAAGCAGGTGGCAGCCAGGGCCCACTCAAAGTCCAGCACCAGGCTAAGGGTCCTCTTCTCCCATGCATTGAGGGTACATGAGCTGCACTCCCATTACCCAGATATCACCTTACACAGAGTTCCAAGAAAAGGGGAGACATTCAAAAGCCTAAGCAATTACCTCAAAGCATTGATTTAACTCTAAGGAGACAGTTTAAATGATAGAACCAAATTGAACTGAAATTAGTGTGTATATGGGAAGTGGAGAGAGTTACCACTCAGTAAGCTGGAGCCTCCTGAGGATTTTGTATCCCATTGACCAGTGTCTGTACTAAATGCCTACCTAGCCCTTGATGCTTTCTTATTCTTCCTACCACAGAGTGATTTGATTTCTTTTTTGGCAACACTATTCCCCAGGCTTGCCCAATCATAAAATATCAACTGGAGAATTTATTAAAAATATAGATTCTTATATTTTATATACAGTCCCACCTAGCTCTAACTGAATTAAAATCTCTAAGGGAGAGTCTGGGAATCTGCACTTTTTACAAGCACTTCTGTTGATTCCTGTGCTCAATCTGACAAACACTGTTCTAAGTTCTAGCTGAGCTTCACCACATTAAATATGATCTTGCTCTAAGGTCTCTAAGTCCTGCTGCCTGACAGGCTGCTCCTGGCTGTGTTTGCAACTACTATGGAAATATGGTGTTACTCTTCTTGGACCACAATTCTTCCTGATTATATTTCTTTCCTTCAAATGTTTGGAGTCAAAGTGTTATTTCATCATCATGCTTACACACAGCCAAATTAAATTATGTCAAATTTGGTTAAAGATTTCAAGCCCTTTAAGTCGTGCAGATGAATCAACAGCTTGGATGGCTGCATTTCCATGCGTGAACCTGGCCATCCAGATTGGTTTGGGGTGGATGGGGCCAATCAGAGCAAAGCTAATGGTTTGTGTTCTCTGTTGAGGCAAGGAGTGCCCTTTCTCTACCCCAGATGTGAACAGGGGATGCATATATCCCTGTTTGCAGGGGTATTAATTATAACCTTTGGGGGAAAATCCCAGAGTTGAAGGTGATTCTACGTGTTTAATCTGCTCACCAAGAAAGTTTGTAATTACTACACCACACAGAGAGCAACAACCTATGATCCTATCAGACACAGTCTAGACCCTGGAGAAAATAAAGGTAAAGTAGCCAGGAATCCTGGTAATTTACAGTAAAGAAAGAAGATGGCAAGAAATGTGCATGACCTGAAGGCAATTTAAAGAGAATCTGTGGCTCATACAGGAAAAGCCCTTCTCTTCCGGGCACTGAGTCATCAGCGTCAGCCTCTGGAGAACAGTGCAGGGGATGTGTAGTCAACTGCAGATCAGCTGGACACAGCAGGCCCTTTGGATAATGGACTGTTTGGAAAGGCGGACAGAAGGATGAGTAGGATATGGTCCCTGTCCTCCCATTGTCAACAAACTTTTCAGCCTATGTGGGAAGTGGCCAGGGTGTGATCACAGTCCTGTGGGGGCACCAGGAAGAAGCCACCTGCCCTGCCACCAGGGATCAGGAAGGGTTCTATGAACGTACCTGATTCTGAGAATGAGTAGACTTTAGTTGTTGGATTGTTTGCATTGTTTGATTCATTTTGTTTTTGTATTTTACCATGTTTTACTATGTTCCAACAAGGATTTGAAGCAATTTTGAGTTGGGATGTTCCAAGTGGAAGTGCACCGAGAGCAGAGAAAACAGCAGGAACTAAGGCATAAAATCATGATAAATGAACACAGCCAGAGTAGTAAGTCAAAAGGGGCAAGTGGGTCAGTAAGACTTGTGGCAATGATATTGTTAGGAGGTGATTTCACCCAGCTGGGCTGGGCACAGTGGCTCACACCTGTAATCCCAGCACTTTGGGAGGCTGAAGTGGGCAGATCACTTGAGGCCAGGAATTTGAGACCATCCTGGCCAACATGGTGAAATCCCGTCTCTACTAAAAATACAAATATTAGCCAAGCGTGTTGATGCCCCCCTGCAATCCTAGCTACTACCAGCAACTACCTCAGGAGGCTGAGGCAGGAGAATCACTTGAAGCTGAGAGGCAGAGGTTGCAATGAGCCGAGATCATGCCACTACACTCCAGCTGGGGAGATAAAGCAAGACTCTGTCTCAAAAAAGAAATAAAAATAAAAAATAAATGATAAACAAAATCTTCAAGGCTGAACACATATGGGATGTGATGACTTAAAGGGGGAATCACTGAGAACAACTCTGAAGTTTCTAGTTTTGGCACACACTAGATGGAAATATAATTAGCCAAGATGGAAAATACAAGATAACCCTTAGGTCAAAGAAGAAGGGAGAGTCTCTCTTAGTCTGTTTGTGCCTCTACAACAGAACACCTGGGTAATTTATAAAGACCAGAAACATATTGTCTCACGGTTCTGGAGTCTGGGAAACCTGTGATCAAGATGCCTGCATCTGGTGAGAGTCTGCTTGCTGGGTCCTCACACAGTGGAAGGAGAAAGGAAAAGAAAGAGCAAACCCACTCCCACAAACCCTTTTTATAGCAGCATTCATCCACTCATCAGGGCAGAATCTTCATGACCTAAACACCTCCCAAAAGGCCCTGCTTCCCAACACTGCTGCATTGGAGATTACATTTCCAACACATCGATTTTAGGTGACACATTCAAACAATAGCAGACACCCACGCAGGTGTGAAACACTTACTTCAGAACCACTCTGTTCAGAACTGAAAAATATAGGTTACATAAAAGAAACATCTTGGAACAGCTACCAGCCACAGCTGGGAGCTTAAGCTCCAACCTCGGGAGGGAGCAGAACAAGGTTAATTTCAATGAGAACACAAAACTTCAAACATAAGATGAATATAGGGTAGGAACTCAATTTGCACAACACCTTTAAGACCCAGGGACTGCTTTTCTGACTACACATATGCATCATTTCATCCTCTGTTTCTTTGAGTTTTGGTGTTGCAATTGTTTTATTTGATTTTGGTTAAACAGAAAATGCTCTGAGAAGTGATAGGGTACCAACAGGCTGGGAGACAGCAGCACTAGTCTCTCAGTTTCACTCCAGAGAGGAGCAAGGAAGGGGGACAAGACAGTGGGAAATAATGAACAAAGCAGCTTGGACTCTGGAGCCCAAAAGTCAGCTGAGGAGCCATGGGAACTTGTCGTACCTGCCAATCACCTAAAGCATTAACCTGTGAAAAGACTGTGCCCCCCCAGTCCAGGCCTCTGGATTGCACAGGACAAACCCCGTCCCAAAATACAGCACAGAAACAAACCGTGAGCATACCTCAGCTTTACTGCTGAGCATATAAACCACTTTAGAGAAAAACAGTGGTATTTTGTATAAGAAATTGGCAGGACCCACGGTGTTGACAGTGCGCTGAGAGTTCATGTCCGACCTCACCAACTCTCAACCTATTTGAGTTTCCAGCCCCTCTGAAGCTTGATGACTACACATCACTAAGGCCTCTGATTATGGAAACATTTTCTCTACTGTGTCCTCCGACTGTCACTTGAATTGACTGGTAAAATTTCAGCAGACAATAGTGAGACTGTCAACAAAAACAGTAACTTTAGCGATTCCAGAGAGATCTCTGGATTTACTTGGAGGATGTCAAGAGTTCAAGCGTGGTGGAGGGGTACTGAGGAAGAATGGCAACAACTCGAGCAAGACATATTATCAGAAAGAATTGTCCTTTCTGGAAGAAAAGAGGTATCTCTGGGTAAGTAACTTCCTGCCAAATATATAATTAAATCATAGAATAAATCTGTAGGAACCCATTACTTCACTACCTTTGTTAATTTTTCATTCAAATATTTGAAGCCTAGGCAGGGTCCTGAATGTCTAAGAAACAAGGACTGCAGCGGTATTTTAAACAACAGAATAATGGGAAATAGTGTGTTTCAGCATGAGAAACCCTTTAAGGGAAAACGACATCAACGTGAGTTTTCTGTGATCACAGAGCACCAACTCCGGATAAGAGCACCCATCCTGAAAGGCCAACCCAAGTTGGGAAGAATTGGATGGAGCCCTGCTCAAGTGGGGTTTAATGTCTTCCCTTACCATCTCTGTTAATACCAAACTTTCATCTGTTGTTAGTGAAACAGAAAGGAGGGATATTTAAAATATTTAATAAATAGAATGACAAGGTCTGGGCCAATCTAAAATATTTAATAAATAGAATGACAAGGTCTGGGCCAATCAAAATGGATGAGGGAAAGTCTAAGCATGGGGGCGGAGTGTTGTTTCAATAGCCTTGGCAGGAAGCACTAAGAGGCCAAACTAGGTAATGATGGTGGGAATAGAGAAGATGGTTTGAATGCTTATCCATTATTCCTTTCGGTGGGTCCTTGGTCTCACTGAGTTAAAGAAGGAAGCTGTGGACCCTCGCGGTGAGTGTTACCGCTCTTAAAGATGGGGTGTCCAGAGTTTGTTCCTTCAGATGTTCAGATGTGTCCAGAGTTTCTTCTTTCCAGTGAGTTTGTGGTCTTGCTGACTTCGGGAATGAAGCTGCAGACCCTCGCAGTGAGTGTTACAGCTCATAAAGGTAGTGCGGACCCAAAAACTGAGCAGCAGCAAGATTTATTGCAAAGAGCAAAAGAACAAAGTTTCCACAGCATGGAAAAGGACCCGAGCACAGTGCAGCCACTAGGGCGCTTGGCCAGCTGTTTTATTGCCTTATTTGGCCCCACCCACATCCTGCTGATTGGTCCATTTTCCAGAGCACTTATTGGTCCATTTTACAGAGTGCTGATTGGTGTGTTTACTATCCTTTAGCTAGATACAGAGTGCTGATTGATGCGTTTTTACAGAGGGCTGATTGGTGCATTTACAATCCTTTAGCTAGACACAGAGTGCTGATTGGTGCACAGAGTGCTGATGGGTGCACTTACAATCCTTTAGCCGGACACAGAGTGCTGATTGGTGCATTTACAATCCTTTAGCTAGACACAGAGTGCTGATTGGTGCATTTTTACAGAGTGCTGATGGGTGCACTTACAATCCTTTAGCCGGACACAGAGTGCTGATTGGTGCATATACAATCCTTTAGTTAGAAAAGTTCTCCAAGTCCCCACTCCACCCAGGAAGTCCAGCTGGCTTCACCTCTCAGTGTGAAGGACATTATGGCATATGCTTAACAGCTCTTGGTAACTGACTGGAAGCACGTGCAATGACGGGTCAGAATCAAAGATGATGGCAAAGCTGTGAGCCTCCATTCCAGGGAGAATGTGGTGCCTTTAACAGAAATTAGTAATTTAGAAAAAGTCCAGGTTAGGGTCATGTTGGGAGGGGATAAAGAAGGAAGGACTCCAAAAAGGGCGTTTGATTTGATAGACTAGCGGAGAAACCAAGGGGAGGACTGCAACAGAGAGTTGCAAATGTGAGATCAGAGGTGAAGAGAAAACTCGGAGATAGGGAATTAGCTCACACAGACTTAAGATTTTACTGAGCATAAAAAGACATAGCTTAGTAGCTGCTCTGGATACTTCCATAGGTGGATTGGGACCCTGGTGCTGGTGCCCACTTGCTCATTTACTAAAGCTTTTTGGTCCTTCTTGTCCCTCAGAGAAAGGTGAGTGGGGCGCATGGAAAGTGTGGCTTCTGAGCCTTCTAGCTGGGCTGCATTGTGCAAAGTGGATCGGTAAAGAGGCAAGACAGAAGAAAAGGACAAGAGAAGAGGCAAGCTTCACCCAGAGCTTTTCTCAACCACCAGAGAAGTACATTTTTAAGGTTTTTAAAAGTAGATTTGTAAATCAGTAAAAACGGAGAAAATATTTTACAAAACGAAAACTTTTACATGAAGAAAACACTTAACGTATCACTAGGAAATGCTAGATTTTTCAGAGAAGTTTTAGTCTAATCCAAAAAGCTCAGTATCAAACTATCAAACTATCCAATAATTTTTTTCCCTCTTAGAACACAAGACAATATTAATCAAAAATTGGTATTGTCATTATTAATTTTTTAAATGACTAATAATCATTATAATAATAATAATAATACAAATCTCACCCCATCAAGTAGAATCTTTTTGTATTTTGCTTTAATTGCATTTACTCGTTAGTAACTTTATTTATCTTTGCTGGGTATTAATTCACTATTTATTTCATCCTTCAAAAAGATGTCTTTAATTTTTAAAAATGTATTCCAGGCAACTTCTGGACTGGACATTTAAAAAACTAAGAGTTCCAACAATCCCACCCCTACACAACAACTTAGCTTGTGTGACAAAACACTTATCTAATTAACCATTCCACTTCACCAAAAACAATTATAACCACATTCACTTGGATAATTTTCTTTTCTCCCAAATTTACTTACATTTCAAATAAAAAGGGAAAGTAAAACAAAGTGATCAAGTGTTCATGTTCTGGAGTTAGAGTCCCTCAATTTCAATCCTGGGCCCTGTATTCATTTCCTAAAGCTGCTCAACAAATTACCACCAACTGGGTGGCTTACAATAACACACGTTTATTCTTTGGCAGTTCTGGAGGCTAGAAGTCCTAAAGGAAGGTGTTGGCAGAGCCATGCTCCCTCTGAAGGCTCTAGGGAAGAATCCCTTCTTGCTTCTTCTGAGCTTCTGGTGGCCCCAGACATTTCTAGGCTTGTGACACTGTTACTCCAATCTCTATCTCCATCTTCCCTTTGTGTGTCTGTGCGTCCATCAGTCTCTTAGAAGGGCACTCACAGTGGATTCAGGGCCCACTCTCATCTAGCATGACCTCATTTCTAGAGCCTCAATTTAATCGCATACAAAGATCTTTCTCCAAATAAGGCCACATTCACAAGTACCAGGAATTAGGATTTGGACATATCTTTTTGTTGGGTTGGGGGTGCAGCAAAATTCCACCCACTCCAGGACCTACTACCAACTGTGTGACCTTGGGTCACTTATTTTACCTATCTGTGCCTTTGTTTCCTTGTCTGCAAAATAGATATGGTACTAGTACCCAATAGTTATATAAATAAATAATACATGCAAGCCACTTAGCACGATACTTGAAACATAAATATTAGATTATTCCTATTTGCTTGGTATAATAGAAGAAACACATAAGCAAAGAAAAAAACAAAATCAATATGACACTGCTCCTTTAACATGCACAATACATTTCTATAGTATGTATTTTTCATTTTAAGTTTTATATAATATTTATATCATTTCTGAATTACTAAATACTTGTGAAATAGAAAAAGATGTTTGAGAATAATATTAGGCCCATTGTATTAGTCTGTTCTCACACTGCTATAAAGATACTACCAGAGCCAAGTGTGGTGGTGCACACCTGTAATCCAGCACTTTGGGAGGCCGAGGCGGGTGGATCACTTGAGGCCAGGAGCTCAAGACCAGCCTGGCCAACATAGCAAACCTCCATCTCTACTAAAAATACAAAAATTAGCTGGGTGTGGTGGTGCGTGCCACTCCAGTTACTCAGGAGGCTGAGGCACAAGAATCACTTGAACCTAGGAAGCGGAGGTTGCAGTGAGCCAAGATCATGCCACTGCACTCCAGCCTGGGCAACAGGGAGAGATTCTGTTTAAAAAAAAAAACCAAAAAACCAGAGACTGGGTAATTTATAAACAAAGGAGGTTTAATTGACTTAGTGTTCTGTCTGGCTAGGGAGGCCTCAGGAAACTTACAATCGTGGCGGAAGGGGAGGCAAGCACCTTCTTCACATGGTGGCAGGAGAGAGAGGTGCAAAGGAGGATCTCCCAAACACTTATAAAAACCATCAGATCTTGTGAGAACTCACTCACTGTCATGAGAACAGCATGGGGAAAACTGTCCCATGAAACAATCACCTCCCTTTCTCTACATGTGGAGATTGCAGGTCCCTCCCTCCACACGTGGGGATTACAATTTGAGATGAGATTTGGGTGGGGACACAGAACCAAACCATATCACCCATGTTGCAACTTAATAAACTGAAGAATTGTGTGGTTAAGTAATTGCAATAGTTAATAGCTAAGCTAGAACTAGAACACTGGTGGTCGGGCTGTACATGCAGCACTCTTTGTACTATGGCAACTTATCCCGGCAAGTTATTTTATATTTTTGTGACAAACCATCCTCCCACATGGGGCCCTCTATCTGGGTATAAAGAAGGGATTGTGGTAAAGATCTTGATTGAAATATACCTCTGACCCCTTATCTGAAGAGATAAAAAGGGAAGATGAATTAGAAAAGGGGGAGGGAAAAATATGCAGTGATTAAAATGTGGGCTTTATTTTAAATTTCCTTTTCTTTCAAGTTTTATATTTAATACTTCAGTGCGTTTGGTTCAAAATGGGTTACCAAGCAACGGCTTCAGGCAAATCACCTCAGATCTGCTCTCCATTCCCCCAGGGTTGTGGGGATCCGAAGCACAAGCAGATGTCTGGAGGGAGCTATTAGGCATGTCCTCCCCTTCTTAATTTCCCCTTCTTAATTTCGCTCAGTAGCAGCAGTCACAGCCCAATCTCTATCACCTCAGCAAAGGAGGGGGCAGAAACAGGTAAGAAACTGGCAATAAAAGGGCAACAGGAAGAAAGCTTTAATCTAAGCCTTTGCCAACTGTGGTGAGGACAAACCCACTCCATTTTGTTCCAAAGGTATTCTTTGGAAGGAAAAAAATTAGATATGTTGAAAGGAAAGAACATTAAAAAGGGATTTCAGTGTTTTTATCCAGATCACTCAGCCTCTAGTTCTGAAATTCTCCTGAGAGCTCTTGCTAGAAGTCAGAGTTCCTTCAACAGAAAAGAAGAAAAGAAAAAAAATTAAGGGGGAAGTGGTGAGATAATTAGGTAGGAACACGCGCTTATAAATTCTATCCCCAAAATACAGAGTGTGAATAATTACATAAGGAGATGAAATATGAGTAAATATGGATATTACAACCTTCTTTGAAAATAGGCCTTATACTATTTAAAGTCATTTTAATAAACTTGTGGTTTATTCTGTAATGTATTTTCCAAATTGCTGTAGAAAGCCTGAAGGCACATGTACAATGAAATCATTCAGCAAAGATTTTAAACAATTGATAATAGTAATAAAATGAAAACTGGCTGTGCTTAACTGTAATTCACAGTGAGATAATTCTCTGCCCTTTTATGGCATTTGTCTCGAAGTGACTGACCTCTGGGTAAGGATTAATGAAATCCCACAACTGGAATGAGAGGCAAAATTCCAGACAAGTACAATTAAATCCTGTTATAAAGCACCGTTTTATTCATAGATTGGGTTACACCTGGGTCAGATTATGCCCCTGGTGTACATGAGAATGCAGAACACATCCTTCATTCTGTAACCCCGAATGCGTATAACACAGGATTATCCTTTGTTCAGGAAAACTGATTTAATGACTGACTCGAGAACGTTTTGCTTTTCCTCATCAATTCCCTGCTGCCTTATAGCTGCTAGTTCCCAGATGATGTCCATGTAATCTCGCATTCAAAATATTACAAGATTTGACAACATGATACAAGAATTAATTTCCCAAACTCAACTGCTCCTCATTTCTCCAATCTGTCTTCAATAAAAGAAACAAACAAAATGTCCCATGTGCTGCAGCAGCTACTTCAACTAAGCATTAAGAGACTGGTCTTTCTTCCTGCCTTCAGTACTGGGTTTTATTTAGTTACGTTATATTTTTGGAAACTGTATTTTTTTAAAGATATGATTTCTTTATACTTGTAACTTGAAGTCTGCAGGGTATATGTCCTCTAGTAACTGAACTAAGAGCCCAAAGCAGGAAATGGCCAAATAGCCGTCAGTTGTGATACTAGGGCTTTGAGCCACGACAGTTCTCAATTGCATTTGGACTGGGAACCTTAAAATGGAACACAGCCCATTCAGGTAACTCTGTGCCTTTTTATCAGCCACCCTTTGGGCCTTCATGTCTCATTTTCTCTCGCCAAGTTAAACCTGTTGATTAGTTAGACTCCATTAACATCATCCACCATCTGCAGAACATGCTTCTCAAGATCACGGCAATATCAAAGGACTTCCTTGCCCATGTGGCACAGGCCCAAAGCCCAGGTTAAATGAAAAGATTTGACAATGTGCAAATAAGACACAGAAGTCACATATGTAGCTTGCTTTGGCTTCAGATAAGCTCTGACTGAGCCAACCCAAATCTGAAGCGATCTAGAGAAGGGTTTTCTGAAAAGGCTTCAAGGAGGCCAGAAGCTTTAGGATATGTTTTAAATGTTAAAATTTCAAGGAATCAAGAGACTGGCTTCATGAGAAAAGGGTATGCTAAGGGCTGGAATATATTTTCAGAATGTCATAAGCACAAGGAGGTGAGCTACGAGCATGCACCAATGTGCTTGGCTGAAGGAGACAGAAGTCCAAAACAGCTGTGTTTTACCCAAAGCCTCTCCAGAAAGTTGATAAGCAAATATACCCTTGAAAGAAAAACTGCTTTTCTGTTGTTACATTTAGTGTAGCCTATTACAGATCCTCAGATGCCTCTTCTGACTCAAATGATAAAACAATAGATAATATTTCCATATTGCTAATCTCTAAAGGACAATGTCATTTTGTCATTTTGCTCACATATTAAAGATAACACAGACACTGTTATAGTAGGTAGGTAGTCAGACATGAGCAGAGCAGGAGAGGGCCCCCGCCAACCAGGAATATCAGGCAACCATCAGGTGATGTCAGGTGGTTGTTAACTATCTCTCTAAAATAATTATTGGTTGCAGTTGGCGCCAGGGAAAGGCAGTCTCCCAGGAGAGAGAAAAAACCAGAAGTGGGTGATCAGCAGCTTCCTGATAAGATCTCAGGAGTTGGGAGAGCAGGCTCACACATGCTCATTAGGAGGTAAAATGGTGGAGTTTAACTGGTATACGACCTTCGAGGAACATTCGGTTGGTAAGGGAAGTGCGCCTCAAGTGAGCATGCATACAACTTTAGTAAACACACTGCGCATGATCCCCTCCCAAGTGCTGGCCGGCCACTGCTCATACAGACAGCCCACCCCAAGGGAATAAACGCAAGATCCCAGAAGCATGCCAACATAGAAAACCCCAAGTCCAAAGGTCAGAATGCACACTTGATCTCTCAAGCCACCTGCTTGGCTCTCTTCCAAGTGTACTTTACTTCCTTTTATTCCTGTTTTAAAGCGTTTTAATAAACTTTCACTCCTGCTCTAAAACTTGCCTCAGCACTCTGCCTTATGCCTCTTGATCAAATTATTTCTTCTGAGGAGGAAAGAATTAAGGTTGCTGTAGATCCATAGAGATTCACTGCTGGTAATACACTTTGGTGCCACATGACTCGGATGCATTCTGCCGCTAAAAAAAGGACTTCATAGAAGTGTGTAAGCAAGGAGCTACCATAAAGATGATGCCCAAAGGTAATGCCTTAAACATGAACATAGCAGGTCAGAGAAGATTCCAGTTCCAATATTCCAAGGTTAGACATGATAAGAACACTGTATGCTATTACAAAACTTAAATCCATGTTTCTAGAGATGACACCTGCATTCAGCCCTGGCATTGCTATCTCCATAGCCAGAGCACAAATCCATGCCTCGGGGTAAGCCTATAGAATTCTCCAGTCAAACTTTTTTTGCCCACTTTTTTGGCCCACTTTTTAATGGAGTTGTCTGGCTTTTTTGTCTTGTAAATTTGTTTAAGTCCCTTAGAGATGCTGGATATTAGATCCTTTGTTGGATGCATAGTTTGCAAAAACTTTCTCCCATTCTATAGATTGTCTGTTTACTATGTTGATAGTTTATTTTGCTGTGCAGGAGCTCTTTAGTCTAATTAGATCACATTTGTCAATTTTTGCTTTTGTTGCAATTGCTTTTGTAAGCCAATTTTTATATCCAAACAGCCACCCTCCTCCTAACTTTGGACAGAGCTTACTCCAGAAGACAGTCTTGGAGTAGAACACCATGGACCAAGTAGTTGCCAAGCATGCCCACTGCCCTCGATTGTACATATGCAAATACTTTCTTTGCCTTTTCAGACATTAGCAGAAACTGTTGAATAAAGGGATAAAGGAGGTGAGAATACTGGTCCTTTATCAGAGAATGAAATAAGCACAAAGACAAAATCAGAAAAGTAGAAATGCAGAAAATGACTGTTTCTTTGTTCTTGCCTCTTTTTTCCCCTCAAAAAAGGGAGGATGCGCCACTCCCTCCATTTTCTAAGAAAAGAAATAAAAACCGAGTGGCTAACTGATGTGCCTTCTAAGGATAGTGCCAGCAAGAATAGAACGCAGACCTCTTTCTCTGAAATTTTGATTTGCATGAATTCCTCATCTTCACCTTGAGAAAGGTTCTCTTTCCCATCTAAGCCTCAGAGTAAGATACGTTTGGGCTCTGATTTTTGCATAGCATCTGTTCCTAAGTGAGAATGGCCACTGGAGTTTGGAAACCAGAAAGCAAGAGAAATGGTGTCAAGGGACACAAAACTGTTTTAAAAAGGAAAAACCACCAAATCTCTCTCTCAGTCTCTCTCTTTCTGCTCTCACACACACAGATGCTCAATATTGGCAATGTTAATATATCTTCTGAAGAGACAGAAATGAATAAACCTAACAGAATTCATCTTTAGAGAAAAACAGATGGTTATATAATATGGCTTTTGAGTGAGAAGAATTCCTAGAAAGAAAAAAAAATCAATTGACAATGCAAATTAATTATTGCCACTCACTGCCTTTTTTTCTTTGCACAGAAGATAATTAAGATGACACCAAGGAAAACTGGTTCACAGAAATCAGACCTAACAAGTCAAACAGGTTTCTCCTACGTAAAACCAGTGCTATTGGTGTCCTCTCCCCACCCCCGACCCCCCACCATTCTATCTTCCTTCCCTTCCTTCAGCAGCCATTTCTGCTGGGTGTTGCTGAGCTTTTTGTTGAGTCAGCCTGGCATATCTTTCATTTGGCAGGCTTCTGACAGGCGGGATTGACAGATCTTTGAGACTCACTCCCATCCATCAGCCTGAGAGGCTTCACAGGGCTAGCCTTCAGTGCCTGTAACAGCATTTCCCCAGGGCCTGGCACACCAGCCAGGCTAATATCAGGGAAAAGAGCACGTGGCAATTTGCCAGGCATTGCCCTGCATCCTCATGCACTCACTTGCCAGGGTAAATGGGGACTGCTCCAGGTCTTGTGTTGTAATCTGGAGGAGGCCAGCCTCAGCTTAGTTCACATTTGCGGTGTGCACAAACACATTCATGCACACATGGGTGCACACATACATAGGCATGCACAGGCATGGACGTGACAAAGTGAGCTTAAAAACAATAAATTTTACATATTTCTCCTTTTTTTCTTATTTATTTAGCAGAAAAGAATGCTATCAGTCTCCTTAGATGGAAGTGCCTATGACACTTGCCATGCTTTCCTTTTTCAATCATCAGCAGAGAATGTCTATTCTTTGCACTCAGACTCTCAGCACAAGATGCACAAATGACGATTCCAGAAAAGTGATCAGGACAAATGTGTGGGGAAATAAGACTGTTTTTTAGTTCAATCTCAGTGAATAATGTTTCTTCACACTCCAAATGTGGGTTAACATGGCAATATTTATCTGCTAGACCCTGTGAAATTGCCTCCCACCCACTCCCTATTCCTGGGTTTCAAATTCTTATTTCCACAAAAATCTGCAGGTCAAACTATTTGGAATATGGAAGAATAATATTAAGGTGTAACTTAAATCTCAATGGTTTGTTGAAACATTGCTATTTAGTAAACGTGTACTTGTGGAGGAGGACTTCAAGGTTTTTTTCGCTTCAAATCCAAGTGAGATTTTAAAAAAAAGCTAATCCCCATTGTTTATTGTCAGAAAATCATCGGCCGTTTATTAAAGAAGCTGATGCAAGAAAATGACGTTTGCCCCCCTCAGATGTCAACCAATGGAAGCAAAGTCCACTGTTTGACCCCTGAGTGTCCTGGTATTTAACAAAGATTTCTGATGCCTTTCTTTAGAAAGGTGAACATATCTACCAGCAGAATGTAGGTATTAAACCTAGTGGTCCTTTGATAGTAAGAATCACCCAGGTGTTTGTTAAATATACAGATTACCAGCATTCTTCAATGACATTTCCCATTCAAACAGTGTGTATCTGGAGCCTCAGGCATCTAAATTTTTAACAAGCTCTTTAGGTGAAGTTAAGTAACTTGCCTAGTAGCACATTGCTGGCTAGAAGTCAAACTGGAGCTAGATCCAGGTTTTTTGACTTTTAGACCAACAGTATGGACAATTCTGTGATGTATCAATTTTATCATGGAAAAATAGCAAAGTTGTCAGACAAAGAAATACAGGATGGTATACCTTTAAGGCAGCTATATTTACATGAAGCTTAGGTGGCAGTGCAACTTGAGAGTACTACCGAGCCATCACTTAAGGTTCTAGTTTTGAAGACCATATGCTATCCTTCTAATTTTAGTAACTATTTTTAACTTTATAAGTTTGTGATAAAACTAGGCTATCCCCCTATATAAATCCCCCAAATGCAATGGTCAGGATTTCACAGTCCAGTCATCACAAAATGTTCAGAAATCCAGCCTATTCTACTTCAAATCTCCATTTCTTCTTTGTCCCACTTTCTAGGTTCTCTGAGAGTTCATAGGTATCTCAAAGGAAGGAGTCTAGTTTACTGTATGCCAGTAGGGAAAACATATCCATGCCCCTCCCTCGCAGTATCTACAAGTCCAGGACAGAGTCTTGCTTTCATCACAGTGACAATTCAGGGGTGATCTGGGCCATCCTCAGTGTTACCCACAATAAAAGAGGCTCCCAGCACCTCTGGGTATGGCTTTTTCGGTTGAAGTCCATGTGATTTCCTCTGCCAGACCCTGGGGCTGTCCCAGGATGGCTACGGACAGGATCTGGATGGAGCTGGGTGGCAGAGATGGACTCTAGGACACCCCACAATAAAATATATTTTGAGGTCAGCTCAGAAATAGAAGTGTTTTTATAAATTTCTTTTCAAATTTCAGTTTTAGTTCTAGCTCCTTGCAATAAAATTCCCTACTCCTAGGACTTCTAGTCAGTATCAATTTCATACAAGAAGTCTCAGCCTATTTCTTATATGTATATTCTCTTCTTCATCTGAACTTGGGATGCTCCCAAACGATGCCCAAATTTGGTACATTTAAATGAAGTCAAGCAGGAGGAATTCTCAAAAAAAAAAATCATTTTATCCAAAATAGCAGTAAGCCTCATATTGGAAGGTCACCAGCAAAGACTATCAAAAAAACAGAATTTAAAATTCATAGTTAGGACCTACATGATATGCTTTAGCAGCACCAAAATTTATTCCTGAAGCTAAACTATTATTTTGTGTGACTGTTCTGCAACCAGTCATGAACTTCTTGGGGACAGAGACTGTTTGTTCTTCATTATGTGTCCTCAGCACTTAGCCCACTGACAGGCACATAGTGAAAGTTTAACACATGTATACCGAAGAAACAGATTGCGAAAAGTTGTCTTTTCTGAATTGTGCTGGATGCAAGTTCAGGGAAAGCGAAGGCAAAAGCCAAAAGCACACACTATTGCTGACTTTTGAAAGTAATGGGTTGGCCAGGTGGGGTGGCTCATGCCTGTAATCCTAGCACTTTGGGAGGCCAAGGCGGGTGGATTGCCTGAGCTCAGGAGCTTGAGATCAGCCTGGGCAATATGGTGAAACCCCACCTCTACTAAAATAAAAAAAAAATTAGCTGGGCATGGTGGTGTGCACCTGTAATCCCAACTACTCGGGAGGCTGAGACAGGAGAATCTCTTGAGCCCAGGAGGCAGAAGTTGCAGTGAGCTGAGATCGTGCCACTGCACTCTAGCCTGGGCGACAGAGCAAGACTCCATCTCAAAAACAAAAAGCAAAAAAAGAAAGTAATGGGTTAAAAGACTACAACACCATATATGTGTTGTAATGAACCTAGAATGTCCTAAAATATATTAAGATTTGGGCCCTGGTGGTGGAGCCAGGGGGAGCTGAGAGAAGCACTCTGCAGAAAGAATCTTCTTGTCCTTTGTTAACTGTAAAATCCTCAGCTCTCCCGGAAGTAGCCCTCCTTTGGTGGAACTCCCTGTAACATAAGGTTCACTTGGGGCATTTACCAGTAAGTCAATGTTCTCTGGGCAAGAACAGCAAGCAAAGTAATGCTAAGCCGATGGGCCTCTTAGGCCTAAGGAATTCAGGGATGACTACCTAGGTGGTTCAGTGGCAGCAGGAGCTGTGGGAAATGGACAAATGGACAAAACTGGTGTGAATTTTTAAGCAATACCCAACTTACCTTTCTTGGTGACATTTTACAACATGCGGCTTTTTTGCTTGATTTACAGCCACATCCAAATCACTGCTGAAGCAGCTCCTCTGCTTCCTACTCCTAAATGCTAAATACCTTGGCAAGTTTGGCACATTCTTTACCGATATTACTCATAGATCTTTTCACTAGAGATTTGACATTTCTTAAGTAATGCCTGAGACGACAAATTAGCTTGGAGTCAATCTTCCCATCTATTTTTATGCAACGTTTGTTTCCATTTGACTATAAATAGAAAAAAAATTGGGGGAAAAGATAACTAGGAAAATTGATTTTTAAAATTCTCGCATTAAACCGGGTTATACATGGATGGAAAACTGGGCTTGAAGGTTGACATTGAGCAAGTTACTTAGTCTCTTGCTGTCTCAGTTGTATCATCTGTCAAAGAGTAAGATTGGATTCAATAATTAAATTGTCATTTTAGGATTGGCACAAGGAAAATGAAATTTCCTAGCAGCCTTAAATTTTTTTAAATAAAATTTCTATTAAATTTTAACATATGTATGAAGAAACGTGGCATATTGGCCAGGCACGGTGGCTCACACCTGTAATCCCAGCACTTTGGGAGGCTGAGGCGGGCAGATCACCTGAGGTCAGGAGTTTGAGATCAACCTGACCAACATGGAGAAACACCATCTCTACTAAAAATACAAAATTAGCCAAGTGTGGTGGCACATTCCTGCGATCCCAGCTACTTGGGAGGCTGAGGCAGGAGAATTGCTTGAACCTGGGAGGCGAAGACTGCAGTGAGCCAAGATCGCACCATTGCACTCCAGCCTGGGCAACAAGAGTGAAACTCCATCTCAAAAAAAAAAAAAAAGAAAGAAAGAAAAGTGGCATATTATGATGATCTTGCTTAATGAATTATCACAAAAAGAACTCAACTATCTAAGCACAACCCTGATGAAGAAATCAAACATTACTAGCATCTCATGCCTCTCTCATGGCCCATCCAATCCCCACCCTGCTCAGCCTTTTCCAAACATAAACACTTATCATTACTTCTAAAACCACAAATTAGTTTGCTTTTGAACTTTAAAAAAATGAAATTATACCATATGTTTTTTAATGTCTGTAAGACATATATTGGTCTATAATTTGGCGCTAATCAAAATTCAGATTTATCAACATAGGTGACCAAGGTTTTGGGCCTTCGTGCCTAAGCCTTTATGTCATTCAGAATTACTCTGTATGTGGGGAGGGAAGTGACTCTATGTATTTTGAGCTGAAAGATATTTAATGTACATAATTAGAGTTTCACATAACCATTGAAAGAGCTGGGGAGGCAAAGGTCAAGAAGGCCACTTTAGGAGACCTTGTGGTATAGGGATCACAGAGAAACCACCGCTGATGACATCGGCTGCCTGTCCACGGGAACCCAGAGCCAAAGGAAGCCCTCAGTGAAAATCTCAGCTCCCCAGCCAAGACTGTTGCAAGAAAAAACACATTCTCCTTCTCTTCCACCTTTCAAATCTCATGTGAATTCTTCCTACTGGCAGCTTTAACCCAGAATCCGATTCAGGAAAACGTTCTGTGACCTAGGGAAGAAGAACACTGAGAAGGGCAATGAAGACGCGGAGCTAAAAGCAGGTAACGTGGCCAGCACTTAGTTATAAACTAGCTGGTGGAAGCAAATTGACCTCTCTGCATTTCTAATCTTCTAGTCTCTCCTAAATCTTCAGATCCATTTCCAATACAAATCCTATAGTGCCCTCCTTAGGGATATCTTAAAAGCCTGCTTCTATTTTACTTATTTTAAAACCAGTGAGTGACTTAGAAGGTCTTCTCTTTTATTGCAGATGCGCAGGGCAGCTTCTGAAGATCAGCAGGCTTGTGCAGCATCATCTGAGGGTCCCCAGAATTAAAGCAACATGAAACTCTTCATACTGAGCATGGCCACTTCCCACTGACCATGACTCACAAATGGTGAGGCCACCTGACAGCGTTGAAGATAATTACTATTCCTCATCTTCTCCTAATAGAAACTATTTTCTCCCCTAATCTAGGTTTCCAATTTTAGAAGCTGCTCTGTCCTCATAAAAGAATTACCAGGAAGGTAGGAGGTTTGTTTGCTTGCTTTTCTGTGCATCTAAACACCCTGACAATCTAATCTCTGGAGAGGCTCAGTAACCAGGCAACACAAGTCATGCTCCAATTGTGCGGTCCTCAATCCACTTTTCCTGTGCTATTCCAGTTCAAAGTAAGAATACCAAAGGAGAGCTGCAGAAGATAAATGTGGATCTTTATTACTACAAGTAGATAACTGGGCCTGCCCACTCTTCTTATTGCTGATTAGAAATTCTGAGGCAAGTGCTTTTAAAAAGACTAGAACAGCACATTTTACCTAAGAGTAAGATTAAAGCTAGTAACCTGTTTTTCTTACAAGAAAGAAAATGGAAGCAGATAGCTTTTGTCTGGTGACAGTTTATTTTAACCCAGATGCTTCCTCCATTTGTAATTTGGCCTCATTTGTGTTTTCAGAAACATTGCCAATTCAGACGGGTTTCTTGGGTAAGGACTTAATGGACAAGGTTAAACACAGCTGTTCTGGTGCCTGAACTCCTTAAGAGTCTAGCAGGACCGGAGCAAGTAAAATAAACTCAGAAAGGGTTGTCTGGATCAGTGTTTCCAGAGACAAAATGAGTATAAATGAGTATGGAGTCAATAGGCCTCCTGGGCCAAGGTCAGAGGCAACCTGGGGACGTGAATTAACAGTGGAAGAACACTGCCTATAGTACATTTGCTATGAGACAGCACAGAATTGGACATTCTGGCCTTTAATCATCAGGCTATCGCAAGGAAAAGTGGTCCAGATTTAGTACTGTGTCAGCACTTTTTATAATAAATGCTTCATTTACTAGGAATTTAGCTATCGAGTTACAGATCATAAAAATGACACTCAAATGCAAGGTCAAACCGTAAACATTTATAATTCCTGTCTATTACCTAAAATACACAGTCCTAATTATCCAGATGAAAGGGGTAATTGTTTTCCCAAACATTGCTTCAATCTCCCGTGATTTACAAAGTACTTTTACACACATCATCTCGTCACAGTGGTGTGTATGCCCTTGTTACACAGATGGATTGAACTGGAAATTGTTTCATTTGTCAGTTTTAAGTATCTTCCTTTTCCCTGTGGGGGGTTTCTGTAAGGTCTGATGGACGTATTATCATCTGGATCTTCCAGGCACATGGCACCTCTAAAGAGGCCGACGAACTAGCGCTATCAGTTCTAACACCTTAGGCAAGAATCCCTCAATCTCTCTGGGTTTCAGCTTCTTCATATGCGTACCGTAGATATGTTGTCAAAATTGTGCTAATCTTCACCAACTAATAAATGACAAGAATGAGATTTTTGTGGATATAGGACTTTAATACACAGTGAGAGGAATATAAATCAGCATGACTTTTTGCCAGTGTTATGTAATAAAATTTAAAATGTACATACCATTTCATGCAGAAAATTTATATCCAAGAATCTATCCCTATGAGGTAGTTACATAAATATGCAAGTATACACAAGATGTTCATCACAATTAGAAACAACCAAAATGTCCACCAACATGAGACTAGTTCAAAAAGATACGAGGTATTCATGCAAGAGACTCTATGCATTCACTGAAAAGAATTATGTAATTCATATTCGTTGACTCAGATAGAAGCTCCATCACATATTTTCAAGACAAAAGGAATTACAAAGCAGTGTGGTTGATATAATCCCATTTATGTGCAAATCAAATAAATTCCAGATTTCACTGTGGTTCAATTCAGCACAGTGTCACATTCACAGACATAACCCAGCAACAAAAAGGCATTACAGAGTGATTTCAGCCTTGGCTCTCCATTTTCAGAAAACATTAAAGAACGTACAATTCCTAACCCATAGCACCACATCTTAAAATAACATCTTAAAATAATCCCACCTTTTTCATCTTGTTCTCTAATTCTCACATTGTAATAGCTCCTGAAGGCTTTCTCCTCCCCAATACTCTTTTCTACTCTCAACCAAAGACATCACAATGATACCCAAACAGATCAGCCACTTCTCTTTTGTCCCTCTTCCTTCTTTCTTTGTTTTTTTTTTCCCTTCACTGATTACCACAATCCAAAAAATAAGGTGGAGAAAGAAGAAAATGCTAAGTAGACAAAATTTCCTTTCCAGAGAGTAGGAGAAAAATATATATATATGCATATACTACAATGTCTTAACCTTGTAGCAAGCGCAAGTTATTTAAGTGATATCTACTGCATATATGCCTAGAAGCATCTGCAAGGATGTTGACAAAATTCTTAACAATAATTATCTCAGTTGGGATTTCCCTGTGGACTTTGCTTTTAATTTTATATCTCTCCTTATACATCTTTGAGTTACTCATGATGAACATGTTTTGGTTGTAATCAAAACCACGAAATAAACTCATGTCAACATGTAAAAAAAGAGGTTGTAATGATGCTCACAAGGAACAATAGACATGAAAAAATATACAATTTAAGTACAAAATATAAGCATTTTAAATAAATACTATTGGACTATCTCTTCCAGTTTCCAACATAAATAAGCTCCATTATTTTGGAATTATTTTAATTACTCCTACATGTTAGAGTTGGTTAATTTCTGAACAACAGTCAAATACTCCCCTATGTTGCTTAATTTGTTGTTTTATTATCAATCAGCTCTGCTTAATTTGCGAGTGCACTGGGTTATGACTTGTACAGCATTTAATGATTTGCAAAATAATGTTAAGTATTTTAAACTCATTGCGATCATTTTTATTCATGTGCTCTGGAAGCCATCATTCTAAGGGGATCTCTTTGGAGAAGAAGGATTTGGGGTATGTATATTTGTATACATTTCAATTTCTCCACACCCACACATCCTGATACCTCTTTCTAAATATATGGCACTTATTTATTTTTATGATTCATGAGCCAGACAAATTTTCCTCAAGATCAATGTACTTGCCTGTGCAGTTCCCAACATTCTGACTCATGAATCTCCTCTTAGCTGGGGAAATTCTGAAGAGAAGTTTGCAACACGTTGCCGTGGGGCCCAGTCACACAGCTGCTAATAATAAGTGCCAGGCGGCGGGTGCACCTTGTTCCTGAGAAGTGAGCTTGTCAGTCAGACTCCCCACCCAGAAATGCCAAATGGCACCCTTGCTTATGGCTGGAAATTACATCCTGGGAGTTTCAGAAAGCAGAATTTGTCCCTTAACTACTATATTTACACCTCAACACTTCTTCAGTGTTATAACTAAATACCTGATTCAATTCTAGTCATAGACAACTTATAGCAAGTCTCTTTGTGAGGAGAAAAGAAATAACCACTGTTCAAAAATCCTAAAAGACCTTGAAAAATTGGAAAAAGTGATTGGAATCAGGCTTCAGCAGGCTGGCTATAGAACAGAACCTTCAGAGTGGGGAAAGTACCCAAAGTAAGTGGAAAATGGCTATTTGGTCCAACAAGAAGTAGGTGTCAGGAAGGGACTCCACACTTCAGTGATATTCTATAAATATTAAGTGATATTTTAATACATTTAGCAGGGTATATCTATTGGCTTTCTTTTTATTCTGGAGAAGCTTGTATTTTTGTCCTTCAAAGGGTCACTTGAGCATCCCTCAGCATCCCTCAGTAATGTGAATAAGGGTGAGTAAGCCCCATTGAACTAGAACTATAATCTGATGGGACTCCTTTACCTCCCATTGTTTAGTGTGACCTGGGAAATATTGCTTCACTTTCTAGTAGGAAGTAGATCAACCTGCCCAGAAACCTAGGCCCTTCTACTCCTGAAGGAAGAACTTGGTGGGGTTATCACCTCCTGAGGGAAGCCTCCTCAGACTTCCCTCACTAGATGATTCTCCTTTTATGTAATTTCACCTTATAGCACTTCATCCTTGCCTTATCACAGTTGTGGCTTTGCATTTTACATTGTTATTCTTCATTTAATGTTTTAATCCTACCCTGGGCTTTAAGCAACATTACATCAGGCCCAAGGTTCTCTTTGTTTACTATTATATTCCTAATGCCTCACACAGTGTCTGACTCACATTAGCACTCAAAAAATCCAGTACCTGTTGAACAAATAAATGCATGAATTGAGAAGATCTTTTTAGAATAATACCAATCAAGCTCCAGGGACAGAGAGCATTAATGTCCAAATTACAGGTATCACCAAGGTAGAAAGACCTGACACCAGGAGACATGCCCTAGATTTGAGTTAGAAACAGAAAATGAGGTGGTTGTTTAATTTCTATGATGTGGAAGACACTAGAACTGGTCCTGATCCATTGTTTCTGGGAAGGCCTGTGCTAGCACCTGGCTGGGTATATAATGAACAAAACAAAACAAAACGAAACCCATGTCTGTGGATGATAACAAGGGCTTCACACTTTATTATGGTCTAAAGTGATCTTAACTGAGCAATGGACAGGAAGTGACCTTCCCTTTAAGGATTGCTCCAGTCAGGAAAAGACTTTCTCGAAGCAGAAGATTTCACCCAGCCCCACTTCCATGTTCCTGGAAAGCATGCAGTGTTTAGCAACAAGAGCAGGCAGAGTCAAATCAATACACAAATCAGGCTTCACCTCCCTGCCTGCCTCTTCTGCTAGAGGGATCTAACATGTCACCTTACCCCATTGAGGTGCTTCACATCCAGTGGGTGGTACCCCATGGACTGTCACCTACCTTCCACTCATTTTCACCTGAATCCACCCTACAGGAGATAGCACCTATGAAAGTCACCACATGGGCCGGGCGCAGTGGCTCATGCCTGTAATCCCAGCACTTTGGGAGGCTGAGGTGGGTGGATCACGAGATCAGGAGATGGAGACCATCCTGGCTAACACGGTGAAACCCCGTCCCTACTAAAAGTAGAAAAAATTAGCCGGGCATGGTGGCGGGCACCTGTAGTCCCAGCTACTCGGGAGGCTGAGGCAGGAGAATGGCATGAACCCAGAAGGCGAAGCTTGCAGTGAGCCGAGCTCGTGCCACTGCACTCCAGCCTGGATGACAGTGTGACAGCACAAGACTCCGTCTCAAAAAAAAAAAAAAAAAAAAAAAGAAAAGAAAAAGAAAAAAAAAGAAAGTCACCACATGAAGGAATTGACATCTTTATAACTGAAAGGTCAGTTGGTTTGAAGCCAGTGGCACCGAGTATAAACCAGGCCACCCTCAAAGGACAATTTGTACCCTATATCCTGATGCCATTAACTATTCTTGCAACAGAGAACTTCCATCTCTGTATTTCCAGCAAGCCCGACCTCTGCTAGGAGCTTTTTTCCCTTCACCACCATTGTCCACCCACATGACTCAGAACAAGACTGAATTTCTCCCTTGCCAACACTTAACTGATTCCAGGATACAAGACAGCAATGACATTAGAGCTGAAAGAAGGAGAGACTGAGTGTCTGGACTGTCTGTTTTTATAGCCATTTAAGAACTTGTGTACCACACCCTAAGAACTTCCAGTGCAAGTTATTTCCACCCAAAACTAGGTAGAGAAGCAGTCTTGTTATATAAAGACCAAATGATAATATATCATTAAGCTCAGTCTGCCACTCACCAGTGTAACCTAGTTCTCAATCTTATCTGTGATCATCCAAAAATATAGATTGAATCTCATCACCCTTTGGTTAAAATTCTCCAGGTAATTTTCATTACCTACAGCAGGGGTCCCCAACCCCCGGACCGTGGCCTGTCGGTTTCCATGCCAGTCCGTGGCCTGTTAGGAAACAGGCCTCACAGCAGGAGGTAAATGGCGGGCCAGTGAGCATCACCACCTGTGCTTTCCCTCCTGTCAGAGCAGTGGCGGCATTAGATTTTCATAGGAGCACAAGCCCTATTGTGAACTGCACATGTGAGGGATGGATTTAGGTTGCACGGTCCTTATGGGAATCTAACTAATGCCTGATGATCTGAGGTGGAACAGTTTCACCCTGAAACTTCCCCCCTACTCCCTCATGCCCCCATCCCTGCTTCATACATCCTTGAATTTGTATTGATTGTACAAGTTTTAAAAATTTCTTCTTAGATATTTTAAGTTTAAAATAATACGTACTCAAAAATTCAAACAGTATAAACAGTACAAAGAAAAAATATCATGTTCCCCTATTCTATCTCCACATTGGAGGTAAACTGTTAATGTTTTGGTATGTGGCCCTTCAGATCTTCTTCTGTATATAAACTCGTATGTACTGGAGTTTCATCATAACTTAGCAAACCAACTAATGCAAACATGTAAAAAACACATAGAAACAGATGGAAGGACACATTAATACAAAGAGAAAGCAATATATGTCTTCCTCAGTAAATCATCTGCTTCTTTGATAAGAGAAGCATGCCTTGCTATTTGGTAAATCTCCAGGGCCTATTAAAATTACAGTATAGGAGCTCATTAAATGTTATATAAACAAAAAAAGGAATAAAAAATGTCTTTAGTAAAGATCGATCTTTTCTTAGTTTTAATGTGCACCTGAAAAATATGCATTTTATGTGCCCATTGATACAGGGGACATTTGTCAAGCATCTGCTGAATGCTAGACATTGTGGCCCCTATGGCCATGAATTGGGGCAGGTATATACACAATAATGACAAATAGAGGTAAGGGCCACAAGAACATCAAAAAGGAAGTCCCACAGGCAATCAGAGGTAGCCAGAGAACATTTCCAGAGAGCCGTGTAAGCTTAGTATAAGTGACCTGCCAGTCAACTTTGAGGTGGGGGTACAGACGAGACTTGATTAGTAGTACATAGTGATTTTCATGGCCAATTTCAGGTAATCGATATAGTTAAGAATCAGTTCTCTTAAGTCAATACAAGCCTTCTCCAGCACACCATTGAATCAGGTAATGCCAGTCACCATTTTGGAAACCCCCTTTCTCCTGTCACCACGACCTTCCAGTGCCACATCATTTCAGCTACTGCACCCCTCCCATGCACTCTGCAAGTGAAACAAGGTGTTCTGTGGGATGTCTGGGCAAATGGAGACTGGGGACAGTAGAGAATTACTTCTAGACCTGATTCAGTTTATGGAAGACAGCCCTCCCCAGGGATATATGCTTTTTGTCTATCTTACTGGCGGCCCTCAAGGTGTCCATTCCCCTGTCTTTTCCCTTTCGCATGGCTTGAGCTGATGAGTTCCTCACCAATACTTCCAACCCAGTTTTGTTTAATGAGCCAGAAATCTCTCAGAAAGACAAGGAAAGCCAGTGGCGACTGCATATTGTAAGTAGAGTTCCACTCTAACCAAGTTCACATCCCCTGAGACTTCAACCTGTGTATTTATATATCAGATTTACAGTGGAATACGTGGCCTGGAGTCTGAGAGATGAGTCAGAGTGTATTTTAAGAAGTATTGGACACATCTTCAGATTATATTTTTCTTTGAAGCCAAGAACAAAGTGTACCAGCTATGCCATGAGAAGTTATCATTTCAAGATCCTGTTTTGAGAAATCATACAGTATAAGTTTCTAGAAGAGGGACTTTACAGGAATTAGTCCATATGAGTCCAAAATATTTTCAGTAGGAGTATTTGGGTTTTAGCTCCATCGTTTATCACAAATCTTGAAAAATACAAACAACCAACAAAAAAACTCACATCCACCTCTTTGGGAGCTTGAAATGTGTTTTTCCAAGTAGGGCATCAACCTATAATATTCTCATTCCTCAGACTCAGACTTGCAAATGAGTGTGAGATTCTAATTTTACACTCAAAATAAACCGTGAAAACTAGTATGTCAAAAGAGGTCCCTTGGAGAATAAATCATGCCTTCGAGAATAAAAACAAAGGGTGGGGAATTGTGGAGACAAAATTTAATCCAATCCAGTTAAAGTCAATGAAACAGTATTTTTTGTTGTTTAAATTAAGTGTATCAGTGTACTATCCCAGAAAATTACCAGTGTATTTTTTCTTTTTCCATGGAAGATTTCAGACATGCGGTATTATTAAAGTAATTAAATTACTGACACGGAAAAGAAAGCAATGTTTTAAGATGAAGTATAATGCATCAAAAACCAAAGGCTGAAGCAAGAAATAACTCAGCACAAGAAATAGACCCAAGCAACAGATGAAGGCTGGGCTGGATAACCTTTCACACAATTCCCAGCCAGGGTCAGCTTCATGAACATGCTGCCAGTGCAGTCTTACAGGGCCTCATTCTCACAAGGGCCCCGTAACGCTCTGTGGTTGTCATTTTGAAAATCTCCATTTTATCTTTGAATTTGTGTTTTTGAAATGAAGTCTAATTAGGCAATGGAGCATGTGCTGGTTTCTTGGAGCCTTAGTTCACAGGAGGGCCTATCATCTGCCACTTCCCTGGGGAGGATTCTCAGCCGCCCACTCTTCCACTCCCTGGGGCCTAAGGCCATGCCCAGCCTCCCCTTCCTGACCCTTCCTAGACATGGCTGCCGCCCTCTGGCCCCTTCTAAGGCTGGACACAGGAAGGATCTGAGTGGAACTAGTGTGTCTGGGCCAGGGTGTGCTGGTGGCTAATCCCACCCTAGGCTGGCAGTATCACTGTGCATTAGGAAGATGACTTGCATCTTATATTTCATAGGGTGAACTGCATGTGTAGGATATACTAACCTTAGTAAATTCCAGAAAGGGTCCTTGGCAGTCTCTTTCATTCACTCAATCAATATCTATTATGTGCCGGATATAATGCTAAGCCAGTCAGCATACATTGTGAAAGGGAGATTAGGGTCTGATAGAAGAAAATGGAGAAGAGGAGGGAGAAATAATGTCCACACAGTGTTATAGTTGAGGAATAGGAAAGATACAGTGCTGTCTCAGAGAAGAAAGTGATGCACCCTAGGGACTTAGAGAAAGGTCAGAGAATGAACCTTGGTTGTGAAGGATAAGTGGTAGTTTGCCAGGCATGGGCATGGTGGTGGTAGAGTGGGGACAACTCAGGCAGACAGGGCAGTAAGCACAAAGATGTGTCAGGAAAATTAGAAACACATGCTTGGAGAACTTTCTAGGAACATGCACTATTTTTCATAATGACTGAGAAGAGACAAAAAAAGGAAGGGAAGGGAAGGAGGGAGGAAAGAGAGAGAGGGAGGAAGAAAGAGACAAGAAAATAGAAAGAAAAAGAAAGAAAGAAAGAAAGAAAGAAAGAAAGAAAGAGAGAGAGAGAGAAAGAAAGAAAGAAAGAAAAGAAAGAAAGAAAGAAAGAGAGAGAGAGAGAAAGAAAGAGAGAGAAAGAAAGAGAGAAAGAAAGAAAGAAAAAGAAAGAAAGAAAGAAAAAGAAAGAAAGGAGAGAGAGAGAAGGGGAGGGAAGGAAGGAAGGAAAGGAAAGGGAAAGGAAGGGAGAGAAAGAGGGAGGGAGGGAGGGAGGAAGGAAGGAAGGAGAGAAAAAGAAGGAAAAGAAAGAAAGAAAGAGGGAGGAAGGGAAGAAGAGAAAGAAAGAAAAAAGAAGGGAGAGAAGGAGGAAGGAGGGAAAAAAGGGAGGAAAGGATACAAAAGGAATCAGGTTTGCTGCTTGTCTGGAGTTTGAGTGTGGAATTGGGATCCAAGAGACAATCAGAAGCTGTATTTTAAAATGGAAAGCTAGTGTACAGATTTTGGGAGAAGCTGGATGGAAAACTTCACTTTTACAAAGTGAAGTTAAAAACGCTTAAGGCTCTCCAGAATCTCTCTGAGGTCTTCAGGATAAAATCTAAACTCCTTTGGTGAGGTGCATATCTGTTTTTGGTTTGGTTTGGCTTCGGTTTATTTGGGGTTGTTTGTTTGTTGCTTTGCTGTTCTAGCTTCTTCTCCTCCTCCCTAACTTTTTGAAAAGTTGCCATTCCCCATTGTGCATAGGTTTGGTGGGGTAAAGTCCAAGACTGAAACTGTTACTGTACTATATTTTCTAGTTCCCATTTCTTGGCATTTTAGAGCTCCCTTGGTTTCTGACCATTGCCAAGCCCTTGTTCTCAAGCCTATGATCAGACACGTTAGAAGCATGATGTTCTACTAATAACCTTTTATGCACAGATAAACCCAGTCCATTTCAGTGGCTTTCAGTCATTTTGACCATATGTATTTATTTTCAATTGCTGCCATAACAAATTATGCCACATGCTTGGCAGCTTAAACAGTACTTATCTTCACAGTTCTGAAGGTTGGACATCCAACATAGGTCTCACCTGGCTAATATCAAGGTGTTGGCAGGACTGTTTTTTTTTTTCTGGAGACTGAAGGGGAGAATCCATTTCTCTGCCTTTTCCAGCTTCTAGAGGCTGCCCTTGTTCCTCAGCTCATGGCCCCCTTCCTCTACCTTCAAAGCCAGCATTGGTGGGCTGAGTCCTTCTCACCCTGCTGCCTCTCTAGTTCTCTGTAGTTTTAATAAAGGTTTTGGTCTTTATACAAATTATAAAGATTCCAGATTATACCCACCTGGAAAATCCAGGATCATTTCCTCCTCTCAATGTCTTAGATACATCTGCAAAGCCCTTTTAGCAATTTAAGGTAATATATTTGCAGATTGCTAGGTTTAAGGCTAGGACATCTTTGGAAGCCAGATCATCCACTACATGAGGTGATCGAGCTTTGCATCATGACTGTAGGATGGTGACGTAGGATGACTCTGAATCATGCTGTCCACTGATGTGATGCCCTGAGAAGAGCAGAGCATTGGGTCTTCAGCATTGCCACTGAGGATGCATGGCCTGGGTCTGGGCATGGGGATCTGACAGATCCAGGTAGAGGGAAATTATACAGAATAAATACAGAATTAAAGACAAAGTACAGAAGTTAATACATCAAGGCCATGGAAGATGGGGAAAGAAGAAGGAGCTCTTTTGGATAGAAAGTAACTGAAGAGATGACAACTAGATGCAGTACCTGATTCTGGAGTGTGGCCTGGGTTCAGAAAGGGAAAAGAGACATTACAGAGACTGCTGAGGAAACTTAAATGGGGTCTGCGGATTGGAGGGTAGTGTAAGATCAATGTTAATTTCTCAGTTGGGAAGGTTGGCTTGCAGAAATGTAGGTAGTGTCCTCGTGTGGGGGTCGGTGGGGGGGAAGTACACAAAGGAGGATGTATAGATGATGGGGCACTATGTTTGCACCTTTTTGTCAAAATGATTCAGAAAAATACTAATGGTGATGGAGATTATACATACACACACACACACACACACAGAAAGACAGAGAGAAATGGAAAGGATGAAGGAGTAAATATGGTAAAATGTTAATATAGGGAAATCTGCCTGAAAGGGATATGGTGTTCTTTAAATTTGAAATTATTTCAAACTGAATTATTAAAAAAAGATGTATAAGGTTTATGTTTATTGAAATTGAAATATGTCCATGATTTATTTATGTAGAGTATTCCATATATTTATATGTTAAAAGAACTAACAGCCAGAGAATTATAGGTATTAACATTTTCCTTGTACTTCTTGAATTACTAGAGATTTTTATGAGCTTTTAAATTGTCCTAATCAAAGGAAAATAAAATATATTTCCATTTTGAAGTCAATCTTGTAAAAACTTCATAATTACAACTTCTTATTTGCAAAACTTTTCAGGTCTCTTTGTTTTCACAAATGGCAGGAGTGAAATTACAGTATGCCTACAAATAAATGCATGCATATAAGCAACTCATACGTAGGAAAGGCACAGACATGTAGATGTAAAATCATCACTTTTTCTAAAGTATACATTTCGATAAGTTCTAAGCAGCGACCTAAAGTTGTCACTAAATGCCCTCAATTACATAATTACAAGTACTCAATTACATTAATAGTCCTAAGTCTTATAAGCCAGCAGCTCAAAAAATTAAAATTAAATCTAGTGACATTTATATAATACTTTACAGTTAATCAGATTATTTCATTAAGTCTTCAGAATCACATTGTTTTGTCTTGTATTATTATTACATAAAAATCCATTTGTGCCCCAGCCCAGACCTCTCTGCATCATGAGACAGGAGCCAGCAAAAGTCTTTTCCCTCTTGGGTCATGAGAATATAGGAGCAATCAAACAAAACAAGAGTGGGAAGAGCAGGAATGTGATTAGACACTGTTTCTTTGAGGTAGGGTCCCGCCCTGCCACCTAGGCGAGAGTGCAGTGGTGCGATCACAGCTCACTGCAGCCTTGAACTCCTGGGCTCAAACAATCCTCCTGCCTTAGCCTCCCAAGTAGCTGAGGCCAAGGTATGTACTGCCACACCCAGCTAATTTTTTAAAGCTTTTGTAGAGATGGTGTTTCACTATGTTGCCCAGGCTGGTCTCAAGCGATCCTCCTGCATCAGCCTCCCAAAGTACTGAGATTATAGGTCGCAGCCTCTGCGCTCAGCCAACTAGATACTTTTTAAAGCTGGCTCTTGTTGTAACTTCTCACCCTGAACCAGTGATGCAGGCAGTCAACCTGCGGTCATGATTAGGGCCTGGTCTGCTTTCCGAATCTACTTCAGCAAGAGAGAGGGGCTCTGCTCAGAGAGCTGCAGGCATCAGTGTTCACCATCAAGCTCTTCATTCATTAATCCCAAGAAAAAGGACTGAAACTTATGGATGTGGGGAAGTAAGATGTTACATTAAGAGAAGGGAACATAAATCTAAGCAAACAAATGATTAAAGCTATTTTTCCCAAATCAAAAATCATTCACAGATCAATACCTTCATTTATTGGGTAATGGTCAACCTCATTAATAATGAAGCCCATGCCTCTGGAATTCCAGCTGTGGACACTGGAGCTGTGCAGCTAGTGCCTAATTTTGCAGGTATCTCATCTGGTGAGTTACAGATCAGCACAGTTTGTAAAAGGAATTTTGTCTTTTGCATACCTCGCTTATCTCTCACTTTTGAGTGCCTTTGAGCAGATTACTCCCCTCAGCTTCTCTGTTCACGATGTAATTTTTCATTTGTTGTGACAGATCTGCACCACTCTGTTGGAATATAGTCTTCTTATTTCTTTGTTGGGAATCTGTGGTGTCACCAAAGGGGAAGGGAAGGGAGATGCCACAACATTTGAAGGTAGTGATGAGGAAAGAAAAAGTTGTTTCTGGATTATACACTAGAGTCCAGCCCATTCACTAAACCAGTTCCCCCGGCTGTAACTTGGACGGAGACAGAGCTGGACGGGCATGAAACTGCTCTTTGTCAGAAAGGCAGAAAGACAGACATGGAGGAAGGGAGGTGAATATTCAAGAAAGAGCAGGCAGAAGACAAAAAGATCAAGCACCAGAGAGAAAAAAAGAGAGGCAACCAAAATTCCCGAGAGAAACATAAGGGAAGAAACACATTTATTCATAAGATTTAATAAGAAACTGTCTTCTGGGTATGCATGTGAAGTCACCCTTTTTAAATCCCTCCTCTATTCACCTATCAAAAATCCTCAACCAACACCAAATTGTTTACTAATGGCCTTTTGCAAATGGTTGTTTTTGAGAAGAAGACAGCAAACATCATAAACCAGGCTATATAATTTTTCATGGAAATTCAGTTCCTTCCCATGCCAATAACAATAACAAAAAAAGACTGGACAATGGTCTCATTCAAATATTGGTTTGAGAGAGTACTAAATTGCTGGCCTCCCTGAATGTGTCCATCTGGCCCTGAGAATAGAGCTTTCCTAGGTTATCTGACATTGTTTATATTGTTACATGGCCTCTGCGAATCCTTGCAAAGGTTTTCCTGGCCCAATGCTGCACAGCTTAGAAGGGCCACAGTTAGCCTGCATGCTTCTATTTCACATGCAGACCACAACAGGCCACAGGGAGGAGCTGTAAGAGGTGCACACCACTCTGTACCACAGGCAGGAAGAGGACGCCTCCCCCACCACTGTCACTCCTGCCTCTCAGGCTTTTGTCGTGTCTGCACATGTACCCACATGGTCACTCTTCCCACTATGGGAACCCATCGTCATGTTGGGAAATGTTTCTATTATGGCCATTAGGAGGCTCTTCCTTCCCCATCTGTCTCCCTCTCACAGTTTCTTTCCTTCTTCCGGTGTAACTATAAATATTTCCAGACTCCAGAAGTCTGAAGAACCACTCGCCCTCCTTCTCAGGCTGGCATGATACTGTTGATGAATTTCTACTTTCCAGTTCCATTCTATGCCTTGCCTGGTATTCTGTCACTTCCTCTTTGTGATGGTTGTTACTTTTATGTGTAAATATGGCCGGGCCAAGATGCCCAGATATTCAAACGTTCTTCTGAATATTCCTGAGAAAGTGTTTGGGATGAGATGAACATTTAAGTCAGTAGACTTTGAGTAAAGCAGAGTGCTCTCCATAATGTGAGTGGGCCTCATAGTTGAGGGCCTTAATCGATCAAAGGTGGACATCCTTCAGGGAGGAAGGATTCTGCCAGCAGACGGCCTTCAGACTCTAACTGCAGCTCTTACCTGAGTGTCCAGTCAGCTGGCCTATCCTGAAGATTTTGGATTTACCAGGCCTCCACAATCACATGACCCAACTCCCTGAAATAAATCTCTGTCTCTGTCTGTATATACATACATCTGGTTGGCTGTTTCTCTAGAGAATTTTGACTCATGCACCCTTTGGGCAGAGTAAACCAAGAGTGTCCTCATTAACCATGAGGCACTTGTACCCCATTGTCCCCAAGGCTCTTCAACAGGCTTACCTCAAAGTTCACACACAGCAGATTAGGAATTGGGCAGAGAGTGGCGTAGGGGCTAAGAGGACCTTTGCTACACGAACGTAAACAAATACTTTATTCACTGTGGGACGATGCAGTCTGCAGGTATTAGCATCCCATTTAATGAGGTAAAGCAAAGGAACCAATCCCTTCTGAAATAGTTGCTTACCCGAATAATAGTTAACAGAAAAATATAATACTAATCTTCGTTCATTAGTCACTGGAGTCTCTTGATTTTCAGATATCCCCTTGGATTAAATGTTTTCTTATTTTTTGGTTGTTTAGGTTGGGTATTAATTAGTCAACCTGCTTTTCATAAATTTTCACAAAATCTCTCATGTAGTTGACACCTGTGGGACTTTTTACCTAGTACCCTTCTGTCAGTCATTGGAGACCCATGAAGAAAATTTTCTCTTCAACTCTCCTAGGAGAGCTACCCCGTCTTATCCACTTTCATGGTACTGTAGGGTTCACCCTATGAGCCCAGTGCCACCTCCCCTGCACAAATGACTCCCAAGAGGAAGACCCTAACTCTAGCAGAACCAACAAGCTTCTTCTCTTGCAGTTCTGGAATTGGAATAAGAGAATCACATTATCTGTCCTCTTCTACGTGGCGAAAGTTCTGAGAGATGTCAGTGGCCACATTTCCTGTCATGGGATAAAGCTGATCAAAAGTGAACGCAGGGAGTTAGACAGGATTTTCAAGAACCTAATTCCTATTTTTCTGGAGGCCTAGCCATCTTTCTGACCTTAGTTTCCATGAGGCATGTTTCTATCCTCACAATAAATACCCTGTTTCATTATGGTAATCCAAGTTGGGTTTCTGTCATTTGCAATCAAAGGAGTGCTAAGCAATATGTATGGAAAGAATGGCATCTGTGAAACCAGCATTCTGTCCTGGTCTCAAAGCAGCTTGTCTCGGACAAGTAGAAACCTGCCCTCGGCCCAAGGGGGTGCCAGCTTCAAGCCACTCCACAGGTGCTTTGTGTGATGGAGTCCTCCAGAAGGTTATGGGTTCTTGCCAGCATTCTGGGGCTGAGTGGGAAAGGGGGCCATGGTGGGGGTGGGGAGGGATGCAAAACTGGCTTCTTATCCATCATCAAGAAAACGATTTTTGGCCGGGCACAGTGGCTCACACCTGTAATCCTAGCATTTTGGGATTGCCGAATGCGAGATTTGCTGAGGTGGGCAAATCACCTGAGGTCAGGAGTTCAAGACCAGCTTGGCCAACATGGCAAAACCCCATCTCTACTCAAAATACAAAAAATTAGCCGGATGTGGTGGTGGCAGGCACCTGTAGTCCCAGCTACTCAGGAGGCTGAGGCAGGAGAATCGCTTGCACCCAGGAGGCAGAGGCAGAGGCAGAGGCAGAGGCAGAGGTTGCTGTG
>NW_012101443.1:2754298-2755634 GCF_000951045.1 Mandrillus leucophaeus
AAAAAAAAAAAAAAAAAAGCCAGAAGTTTGATGTAGATGAGACTGGGTTTGAAACCTGACTTTCCCACTTCGTGGCTATATTCCCTAAGCAAGTCACTTAATTTTTCCAAGCCTCAATTTTCTGCACTTTAATGTGTTAATAATTTGACTTTGTGAAATTTAAATTAGAAAAAAGTATATAGAGCCCTTTCTTGAAGGAAGCATTTAGGCACTACTAAATTCTGAGTGGTAACTAAACAGAACTGTAGTCTTGGCTTTTATATTTGCTTTCACACTCTTTATAGGTGCAGAAGCTAAAAGATTGGTTAAGTAGGGAAAGAGACAGCAAACCAGTCAACTTCTTGTTGGTTGTGATTGTGCTAGACTTTGCCTGCAGCCTTTACGATACCTGGTGCAGTGCTGAGTACATGGTGAGGCAAGGTTACTCAAGTGAAGCATGTAATCTCCTGCATCAGAAACACCTGTCATAATGCACATTCCTGAGCACTACCTAAGAATTCTTAGCCAGAGTCCCTGGGGTTGAGGACAAGGATAGACATTTTAAACAAATCCTCTAGATGATTCTCTCTACACATATAAATTGAGAATATGTAACTGAGTCTCAAAACAAAACTGATGGGTTGATTGAGCAAAAAAAAAAAATGATAACTCTGGTCCCAAATGCAAACAATCTCCATCTAGCTTTGCATATTTTAAAAATGCTTTCTTCCAAACATAAGTAATAGATTAGAATTTTTATGAAAGGAAATGCAGCGAACAAAAGCTCAAGAGTTGCTGGAATATTTATTTCAAAGCCTTAGAGACTACCTCTTTGACATTTCAAAGGTCCTCAATGGGCCTGTAAAATAAATGTTATATGTCCCCATGTTCATGAAAATCCCTTCTTCTAGAAAGCTTCCTCCCACAGAGCAGGTTCTATCAGGTAGAGGCTTATAACTTATTGATAATATTAATGTAGCACCCTAAGTTAGCACAAGAGCACTCTTACCACCCTGCATTTGTGTAATAAAGCACCTGGCTCCCCTTTTGATGTTTGATTGCTGATAGCTTTCAATTTACATCATTCCCCTTCTCCTTTTGTCGCATATATTAGTAAGCTGATAAAAAAGCCTGGGTGCTCCCTCCCTTGGCACCCATGGGAAGTTCAAATCAGCACATGTGAGGGAACCCTCACCCCGGCCCTGTGCCCTAATGGTCATAAAACTCCAAGCCAGTGACCTGTCCCTGTTCTCTCAATCCATTTTTGGACCTTCTTGGGAGTTTGCTGTGATTTCCTTAGAAAGTCTCATCATGAGAGTTGTGTGTGTGTGTGTGTGTGTGTGTGTGTGTGTGTGTG
>NW_012101443.1:2757884-2759231 GCF_000951045.1 Mandrillus leucophaeus
CCTGTAGTCCCAGCTACTCAGGAGGCTGAGGCAGGAGAATCGCTTGCACCCAGGAGGCAGAGGCAGAGGCAGAGGCAGAGGCAGAGGTTGCTGTGAGCCGAGATCGCGCCATTGCACTCTAGCCTGGGTGACAGAGTAAGACTCTGTTTCAAAAAAAAAAAAAAAAAAAAGAGTTTTCTTCAACTCTCCTAGGAAGATATTTCCATATATCATCTCCTACAGAAGTCTTATCATCTTAAACACTTGCCTGATATGTAGGTTCTGAGAGTCAATCCTGCTGAAATTAACTTTGAAATATTTAAATATTTAACAATTTAAAAGACTTAAAATATTTGGAAGAATTTTAGAAGGATAAGAAAGAAGAAAAAGGGAAATCTGGAAATGCTTAAGTGTTGGTAGTCTCTCCCACTACTTCTTACCTTCTCTCTAGACTTACTTTGGGGAGGAAGTGGAGGGACATCTAGAATTTTTTTCTGAGTTCCTACTTTATCTAGACAGAAATATCAGTTTTCCTGCTGTCTTAATCAGTTTAGACTGCTATAATAAATATACCATAGACTGGGTGACTTAAATGACAAATATTTATTTCTCACAGTTCTGGAGACTAGGAAGTTCGAGATCAGGGTGCCTGCACATCCAGTGTTTGTTGGGGGCTCACTTCCTGGTCTGCAGAGGGTCATCTTTTTATTGTATCTTCACACGGCAGAGAACAGAAAGAGAGCTCTCCGAGGTCCCTTTTGTAAGTCACTAATCCCATTCATGAAGTTTCTACCCTCATAACCTACTTACCTCCCAAAGACCTCACCTACTAA
Source organism: Mandrillus leucophaeus (assembly GCF_000951045.1). NCBI lineage: Eukaryota > Metazoa > Chordata > Mammalia > Primates > Cercopithecidae > Mandrillus > Mandrillus leucophaeus. Next base: position 2,758,697 of record NW_012101443.1, read on the forward strand.
TACCATCACATTGGAGGTAGGGATTTCAACATATGACTTTTAGGGCAACATGAACATTCCGTCTGTAAAATTTCTTTTGTTAGCTTTTCCTTCAAGAGGAACTTTTACACACTTAAGGTACTCAGAAGGTAAAACAACCTTCTTACTCAACTTCCCACTTCAACTCATGCTCCCTTCACCCATTCTTCACATAGCAACCAAAAGGCTATTTTTAAGATATAAAATCAGAACACTAAGTCCCTTGTGTAAAATATTGCATTTGTTTCCCACCATATGTAGAATCAAAACCAAATTTCTGACCATGATTCCCAGAGCCCAGTATGATCTGAGCCTGTGTATGTCCCTAGTCCCAAAGGATGTCACCCTTTTCCTCACTTAGTCTCTTCCAGCCACCCTAGCTTCTCTCAGCCTCTGGAAAGCACCTGGTCCAAAACTTATTACTCTAAACCAGACAAATTGTGCTTACAGGGAAGCATCTGACAAAACTCAGGTCTTAGCAAAGCCTGTGGAAAAGACTGCAATGCCAGCCAATAAG
>NW_012101443.1:2760906-2763200 GCF_000951045.1 Mandrillus leucophaeus
TGTGTGTGTGTGTGTGTGTGTGTGTGTGTGTGTGTGTGACATCATCAGTCTAGACACAGGAACTAAATTTTCTGGAGGAGGGGGAGTCTATCCGGTGTCCATAAAGTGACCTGAGCCATCTGAAAAATGGAAGTAGCCTTTTCATCCATCTCGGTAGTTTCTCTGTCCAGTCTACACACAGCTGAAACTATCATTTCCACAACGTGCTGCTCTGATTTCGCCACTTCTTCACTTACGTTTAGAATTTAAAATGTTCAAGGATTCCCTACAAAATCAAGTTCTAAGACCTTAGCCTGGCCTCTAAAGCCCATAATTTTAACCCAATTTATCTTTCCAGACTTTTCCCCCTACCATTTTCTCATACCTTGTTCTTTAGCCAAATAGCTGATCTACTGATTCCCAAAGGAATTTTAATGTCTGACTTGTATTCATAATTGGACTTGAATGTCCTTTTCCACTGTTTTCTTAAAGTATTACTTTTATCTCAGGATATTATTTTAACTTTTGGTTCTTAAAATTTTTTCTCTACTAGATTTTAAGAAACCAGGAACCTTCTTTGTTCACTCTGTAGGACTTAAGGCAAAACCTGGCACATCATATGTGCTTAATGAATATTCATTCTTCTGATTTGATTTGATAAAGCATCATAAACCTACTCCAGGATTTCTTAAGGGTAAAAAATTAAAACAAAGGATAATTTTTTATGTGAAATTTTCAGCAAAATGTTATGTTTTAATCATGAGTGACTTTATCGAATTGGGTTTGAGGTTTTGTTTTGGTTTTTTTTTCAGATGGAGTCTCACTCTGTCACCCAGGCTGGAGTGCAGTGGCACGATCTCGGCTCACTGCAACTTCTGCCTTCTGGGTTCAAGCGATTCTCCTGCCCCTGCCTCCCGAGTAGCTGTGACTATTGGTGCGTGCCACCATGCCTGGCTAATTTTTTGTGTTTTTAGTAGAGAGGGGGTTTCACCGTGTTAGCCAGGATGGTCTTGATCTCCTGACCTCATGATCCGCCCATCTCAGCCTCCCAAAGGACTGGGATTATAGGTGTGAGCCACTGCGCCTGGCCTGAGAAAATATTTTTAATATAAAATGAAATGAACTAATTTACACTCCCACCAGCAGTGTAAAAGCATTCCTGTTTCTCCACATCCTCTCCAGCATCTGTTGTAGAAGACAGTGTGGTGATTTCTCAAGGATCTAGAACCGGAAATACCATTTGACCCAGCAATCCCAATACTGGATATATGCCCAAAGGATTATAAATCATTCTGCTATAAAGACACTTATGTTTATTGCGGCACTATTCACAATAGCAGAGACTTGGAACCAGCCAACTGCCCATCAATGATAGACTGGATAAAGAAAATGTGGCACATATACACCATGGAATACTAGGCAACCATAAAAAAGAATGAGTTCATGTACTTTGCAGGGACATGAATGAAGCTGGAAACCATCATTCTCAGCAAACTAACACAGGAACAGAAAACCAAACACCACATGTTTTCACTCATAAGCAGGAGTTGAACAATGAGAATACATGGACACAGGGAGGGGAACATCACAGAGAGGGGTCTGTTGGGGCTGGGGAGTTAGGGGAGGGATAGCATTAGGAGAAATACTTAATGTAGATGAGGGGTTGATGGGTGCCGCAAACCACCATGGCACGTGTATACCTACGTAACAAACCTGCACGTTCTGCATATGTATCCCAGAACTTAAAGTATAAAAAATAAAAAATAAAAAAAAGAAATGAATCTGTCCTTTAGTATGTTGCAATGAAGAAATTTGAATGTTTCTCACAATTGTCATTCATTAATAATAAAATTAGCTTAGACTAAATTCAATTAATTGGTTTGTTTCAAATGTACTATTTTTTTGCAGGCTTTTTCCAAGCATACGTTTTTAGTACAGATCTTGATCATTTCATTAGCAAAAGTAGGCACCTTATTGCTAAAAATTACAACATGCTAATTTTTTCCCATAGGATTGGTGTTCACATGGGCATACATAACAAGGACCTGTTGCTCCTTTAAAAAGCACTTTTTCTCACGCCTGTAGTCCCAGCACTTTGGGAGGCTGAGGCGGGTGGATCACGAGGTCAGGAGGTCGAGACCATCCAGGCTAGCACAGTGAAACCCTGTCTCACTAAAAATACAAAAAAATTAGCTGGGCATGGTGGTGAGCACCTGTGGTCCTAGCTACTCGGGAGGCTGAGGCAGGAGAATGGTGTGAACCCAGGAGGTGGAGATTGCAGTGAGCTGAGATTGTGCCATTGCACTCCAGCCTGG
>NW_012101443.1:2765770-2766355 GCF_000951045.1 Mandrillus leucophaeus
AAGTTCTACCCTGGCAGACAGAGACTTTTATGGCAGCAGATGCATACCTGTTATTCAACTGTCAATATACAGCAAAACTGAGTGAGCAACTGCCTAATTTTCCCCCTGTTCTGAGTACCAGGGGATCTCAATCATCACTCGAGTGGGACTAGAAAACTAACACCAGGCTCCTGGCAGTAAAGGGTGTCACGGTTAATAACAGAAGTTAGGCCAGGCGCGGTGGCTCACGCCTGTAATCCCAGCACTTTGGGAGGCCAAGCAGACAGATCACGAGGTCAGGAGATCGAGACCGTCCTCGCTAACATGGTGAAACCCTGTCTCTACCAAAAATACAAAAAAATTAGCCAGGCGTGGTGGCGGCGCCTGTAGTCCCAGCTACTCAGGAGGCTGAGGCAGGAGAATGGCATGAACCCAGGAAGTGGAGCTTGCAGTGAGCCAAGATTGTGCCACTGCACTCCAGCCTGGGTGACAGAACGAGACTCCTTCTCAAAAAAAAAAAAAAAAAAAAAAGCCAGAAGTTTGATGTAGATGAGACTGGGTTTGAAACCTGACTTTCCCACTTCGTGGCTATATTCCCTAAGCAAG
>NW_012101443.1:2766405-2844650 GCF_000951045.1 Mandrillus leucophaeus
AGACTCTGTCTCAAAAAAAAAAAAAAAAAAAAAAAAAAAAAAAAAAGCACTTTCTTTAAGCCTCTAGCTAGTCTCCTCTCCAGGAAGATAATAATTCAGAGATCATAGCTTTTTCTGTAACATCTCTAGTCGTGACAGTAAAGCTTCTATCACAAAGACAAAAGACACACCATGGCAACTGATAGAATTCTCCAGTATTTACATGATGGACAAAAGGTATAAGTGACTTACCTTTCCCTTATAATTGGTTAATGCAAAGAAAATGATATCTAGCAGAAAGTCTTCTATAATCTAGAAGCTACTTGAACATACCTATACCAATGCCTCTCTCACAAAAGCTACTAATAATATCCCTGAAAACAGGTTCTATTCTCATTTGTTAGACAACTTGCTTGATAAAGACTAGCCTATAGATCTGGACATATAACAATCTGAGAGCTGGGTGCTGTAGATTAGAAAGGAAAATTACTTAAGTAACAAATGCAATGGGTCACGTACTTGAACCTCCTCAAACATTTCTGGGAACCATGTTAAAGCTTGAGTTGTTTATTTGTGCTGTGTTTTTGCAAAAGTGACACTACTTTGGGACTGGACCATATGGGTCATGGCTTTATAAGCATCACATCAGTTCGAAACTCTAAATTCTACAACACCTTTTCAGTTTTTCTGCCACAACTTCAGCTGCCATTCACTGAAAAACTCACTATATTTACAACACTCAAGACATTTTTGGTGTGTAGTCTTCCCTATCTCACTCAACACTCTTCATGTGTCTCCAAAATTGCTTCCAATTGAGCATAAATTCTTTATTCCCTATTCTCCCTCAAAACTCCTGCATACAGCCTCACATGTCTGAAATATTTTTCATTCAGCTACTGTCCACATTTTTCACTTTTAAATGCTCCACGTATTTGCATACTCTGAAAAAAATCTCAAAATTTCTGAAGTCTCCTTAGATAATTTTATATCTGCCCCTATTCATTTCCTACTCTGAAACATACTTTCCCATATTTTCTTCCTATCTGACACTTTTTTTGGCTATGTAATATTGATTATAACAGCATCTGTATCTAGCTTTAGCAGACTATCCCCTATTGATGCGAAACACATCTTTATTCATAATAATGGAGGTTAATGAAATAGTCATTTCGAATAAGGCTGTACAAGTCACTAAGAATGGTATGTGAGCAGTGTATCACTAAACTACTCCCATCTAGGATTTATTTTGTCCTTAAAAAAAATACAGCCCAATTTTCTAGCTCCACAAAGCAACATGGAAAAAGAAATCATTAAAACAAACTGATGTGAAGTTTCTTAACAAATGTGTATTATTTTGAATATCCAGAGTTACCCCTTATGACTGGTTATAACACAAACAACTATTTTTTGGTAAAATATGGAAATGATTCTATGAAGACTAAAAGTGCAAGTAGAGAATATTTAAATATGCTCATATATTTAAAACATATCTGGTAAATAAAATCTGAATGTCCCATTGATATCCCAAATTAGATCTCTAATATTTGCATCAAATGAATAAAGTAATTTCTAAATAAAAATCATGTATTCAATAATGATATCTTATTATTTCTTTTGTACTTGTCCTGTAATAATCAAGCCAGCAAATCTAGATTAGCCGTTTCATAATATAATAATATTGCCATCTCTTTGTGGGGATTTTATTCTATTCTTAAAAAAGTTATTATTTTTAGACAGGAGCTCATTCTGTTGTCCAGATTGGAGTGCAGATCGTAGTTCTTTGCAGGTTCAAACTCCAGGTTCAAACTCCCTGATCCTTCTGCCTGAGCCTCCCAAGTAGCTGGGACTATAGGCACGAGCCATTGTGCCCAGCTTTGATTCCAAATATGACCAGAAAACCAATCCCAAAATGTCTCCTTGGCTGTGATTCATTTCTTGGCTCCCATTTTATTCTATTACATTCCTGAAAAGAACATGTTAACAAGGGGCACTTTTCTTGTCAATCAGCCATTAGAACAACAACAGAAACAGTGGCAATTCTTATTTCTGTTTCAAAGACTTTTTATCAAGAGCTGGTCACTCTATTTTTGGGCAAGAGCTGATTAAACATTAAAAAACTAGCTTCCAGTTAAAATGCAGATTGAACACAAGTATTTACTATTTTTTCTCCAGAAACTTCACAGGGAAAGCAGTAAAGGTATTAAAATATATAAATCCACAAGTACAAAGAAAAGAGGAAAATAAGTGACTATAAAAAGTTGAAAATCAGAAATCAGATGGGTGAGAGATCGCTGACTTAGGAAACTAGAAAAATCCTGGAAGAGCTATGGGGTGGGGAAACCTCCAAGGTACGTCCAGACATAAGTAGATGCATATTACAAAGCCACAAAAAGCCTTAGTATTTGGGGTATCAACTACCTCTGAAAGTGGGGGTCTCAAGTGAGGCTAGAAGCCAGAAATTTGATTGAAAATTCATATAAGAAACAATTATCTCCAAAGATCTCTTCCCGCAGCCTGCTCAGGCAAAGAACTGCCTCTTTTCCCCGCTTGAAAGAAAACAAAAGGTATGTTCGTTTCCTGGAAAGACTGAACCAGAGAAACTCTAGCTTCATCTCACTACACATAGTACAGAAGAACTATACTGAAAACAGGGAGAACATGCCAAATGTGAAATTTCTGAAAGGTGAGCCCTCCCCACCCCCACCACAGCCCCCTTTGCCACTCAGCCCTAGAAATGCCGGCAGGAAGTCATAACCCTCAGGCATGAAAAAGGAAGATGTATATCCAGGGAAACTGACCCAGCAAAAAGGTCTGCAGATACTAAAGCTGGGTTTCCTCTAAGAAAATACTTCAGCTAGATATTATGTTAGAGCTCACTTCTCAACAAGGCCCATCCATACTCATTCAGGGGTTATAAGCAGCCTATTTTTGTATCTTAACCATAAATAAGCACACAGCCAATAATAGTATGAGAAAGACCTATGGTATACAAGACATAAACCAAACCAAAACAAACAAAAAAGAGAAAAAAAGAAATTTAAGGAAAAAGGCATTGAGTAAAACACTAAGAAACCATCAATCAAAACATAACTAATCCTCATAATTCTCAGAGAAATAAAAAAGAAATAGCATCCACAAAACAAGAACAGGAGGCTATAAAAAAGCAATATTTTGTGAACAAAAACAAACTCTTGGAAATCAAGGGAACAAAAGCAGAAATGAACATTTTAATAGAAGGAATGGAAGATAAAGTTTAGTAAATCAAGTAGAAAGTCTGATAGTTCAAGAGATAGAAAATAGAAAGATTAAAAATTTAATTGATTTAGAGGTTCAACATCATTTTAATGGAATCTTAAGAGAGATTTAACAAAAACCCAGGGACATAGAAATTATTTAAAAAATAATTTGAAAATGTATCAGGATTAAAAAACATTGAAGGATCCACAAAATGCTCAGAACAATGCATGAGCAAAGATCCATATTGGTTCCTATAGTCAGGACATTTTAGAAGCTGAAGGACAAAGAATTTCTAAAACCTTCTTGGGAGTGAAAAACTGACAAGTATTAGGAATCAAACTAACATTGATTGCATTATGTTATTACAACTGCAAAATAACAAGGTATTATCAGAAGCTAGAAGATAATGGAGAAATGCCTTCAAAATCCAGAAAGAGAAATAACTTTCCATCTCACCACCTAGTCAAATGATCAATTAATTACAAGACTAAAACAAAGGCAGCAAGTTCTCAAAACACTTATCTCCTATGAACTCGTTGTTAGGAAGCTACTACAAAATGTGCTCCATCAAAACAAAGGGTGAAATCAAAAAAGAGGAAGATGTGGGATGCTGGAATTAAGGAGTCCCACACAAGAGGAGAAGGGAATCCCAAAAATGGTAATAAAATGCTATGGTCTGAATATGTCCCCCCCAGATTTGTATATTGAAACTTAATTGCCAATGTGATAGTATTAAGAAGTGTGGCCTTTACGAGGTGATTATGTCATGAGGGCAGAGCCTTCGTGGATGGGATTAGGACCTGTATGAAAGGGCTGTAGAGAGTGAGTTCTCTCTTTTGCCCTTCCATCAGGTAAGGACACAACATTCCTCCCCTCCAGAAAAGCAGCAACAGGCACCATCTTGGAAGCAGAGAGAGGCTCTTACCACACACAAAACCTGCCGGTGCCTTGATCTTGGACTTCCTAGCCTCCAAAACTGTGAGAAATAAATTTCTATTGCTTATAAATTACCCAGTCTGTGGTATTCTGTTATAGCAGCACAAATAAATTAACACATGAAGGCAGATTCTTTGGCAACATCTAACTCTCATTGTAGACCTAGAGATCAGTCAGTCCAGACTTGAGGGGGAATAGAGGGCTATGAGAGAGATATTTTCAAGGAAAAAAAAAAATGTGATAGGTTTCCTAATGTAATTTAACATATTCAAAGGAAACAGTTTTGGCAGAGTTCAAGAATGAATTAATAGTAGTAAACTATATAAAACAAAATGAATGTGGGCAAGGACGTGATTATTATCTCTAGGGAAAACAAAAAGGTATAGAAGAATGCTGTGAAGGCCGACTGCAGTGGCTCATGCCTATAATCCCAGCACTTTTGGAGGCCAAGGTAGGTGGATCACTTGAGGTCAGGAGTTCAAGACCAGCCTGACCGATATGGTGAAACCCCATCTCTACTAAAAATACAAAATTAGCTAGGCATGGTGGCACACACCTGTAATCCCAGCTACTTGGGAGGCTGAGCCAGGAGAATCACTTGAACCCGGGAGGTGGAGGCTGCAGTGAGCTGAGATCGTGCCATTGCACTCCAGCTTAGGCAACAAGAGCAAAACTCCATCTCAGAAAAAAAAAAAAAAAGAAAAAAGAATTCTGCGAAAAATATTTACATGGAAATAATAATAATAATATAACTAATAAATATTGACCTAACAAAAGCGATTTATGTTGAGAAAATGTAAGAGAATTGAATTATGCTCCATAGTAGACATCATCTAAACCTGAAAATCAAGAAATAAAATTATAAGTATATTATTGAGAAATATTAAATTAAATACCAGAAGAATGCTAAAAGACTTGAAAAGCTTGCTTCTTGAAATGAGATTTAGGAGTAAAGGACTACTTTTTTCATTTAAAGGTTTATAGTGCTATTTGACTATTTAAATTATGTACATATGTAATTTTGACTAAAAAAATATAAAAAATTACAGAGTATGCCAGCTATAACTTAGTAGTACAAAATTGTAAAGAAGAGTTTACTTAGAACTGATTCTAAAATGTATATGATAATGCAAACTATCTAGAATCACCAAGATAAGCTACAAATGCTTTTATAAAGCTTTGTAATTGAGTCAGTGTGATACTGGCATAAAGATAGACAAATATGGCAATAAGACAACGTAGAATGCAGAGAAGGACCCAGTTATATACAGTCATCTGATATACAACAAAAACACCACTTCAGTTAGGGAGAAAAGACTGGAATTTTCAATAAATGTTGCTGAGAAAAAGAAAAGAGAATAATATGTTTAAAAACTTGGAATAAGAAAAGACCGAAGCAGTTTAAGAAAAGCACTGTTTTTAAAACAAAAAATTGATAAATTAAATTTCATCAAAATTAAGAACTTCTGTTAATCAAAAGATACATTAAGAGAGTGAAAAGGCAAGCCACAGACTGAAAGATAGTTGCCATATCTGACAAAGGGCTTCTATTTAGAATATATGAAAAACTCCCACAGATTAATAATAAGAAGTAAATCCAAGTTCAATAATTGGCAAAATACTTGAGTAAGAACTTAGCAAAAGTGGATATCCAAATGAACAATAATTAAACAGGAAAAATGCTCAATTTTATTACCCTTTGGGCAAATACAAACTAAAACCAGAATGGTTACTACTCTACACTCACTGTAATGACTAAATTTAAAAGACAAGTACTAGCAAAAGTTGCTGAAGATATGGAGCAACTGGAATCCTCATATGTTGCTATGAAATTTAAATTGTAAAAGTGCTTTGGAAAAATGTTTGGCAATATCTATGTGCCTATCCTGTGACACAGCACGCCCACTTCTTGGTAAAGACACAAGAGAAATACATGTGTATATCCACCAAAAGACATATAAAAGAATGTTCATAGCAAGTTTATTCATTAAAGCAAAAATACTGGAAACAACCCAAATGATCATCAGCAATAAAATGGATAAACTATGGTATTTCATACAATAAAGTGTATGAATACCAATTTTAGAAAGCCACTGTTATTACATGAAACAACATAGACTCTTACGGACATACGTTGGGTAAAAAAAGCTGGACACAAATGTTGTGCGTGTAGTGCAATTCCATTTATATGAGATTTACAGGCAAAACTTACTTTTAGTGACGAATCAGAATGATTGCCTCTAAGGGCAGGGATATTGACTGGGAAGGAGCAAAAGGAAGCTTTCTAAGGTACTGGAAATATTTTGTATCTTGAACTGGTTTGTGGATCCATGGGTCTATGCATAAATAAAAATTCAACAAGTTGTACATTTAAGATTCATGCACTCTCCTATATATATGTTATATCTCGATATAAAAGAAAAGTTAATTTGGGGAACATACTGTCATCTACTTTATGCCCCTTCGCCTTACTCTAGGCCTCATACCACCATTACCTCTGATTTCCAGTACTCCTAGTAAGGCCTGTTTATTCTTGGAGTTCAAACGGAGAGCAAGTTCCCAATTGTTCAGCTACATGATTTTTCTAGTGTCACATTATACTACTTCACACAGCCCCCGCCAGAAACCATCTTTTGCTTAATCATCTCATAAGTATATACCATGCCAGATACTCTAGCCTTCCATCAGCAATAAGTAGAATGCATGCTTTCAGGAAAAGTGCACAAACTATTTTAAAAATTCTAATGCCATTAACTTATTCCACATTCTAAGTTTGCTAAAGTCCCCATTCTTACTCCACTTCCCTAAAAAGGAACAAAGGAAGAAAAGAGGAAAAAAAAAGAGAAAGAAAAGATGGTTCTCTAAATTTCTAATTTTTTTTTCTGGTGGCACAAATTCATTTTCTTTATCTTATAATTCTTACATATTTCTTCCTCTCCCTTTGCTTTACAGTCTTCTTATTCCCTCTTTTCTCTCTACCTGTATCTGTTGTATTTTAATAAGCCATATAAAGAATGAGGTATCCTTAAATGACTTTTTAATTAATAGATTTTTTTAAGAGCAGAAAGTACAGAGAGTTTCCATATACCGTCTCTCCAATCTACCCTCCGTTATTCCCAGTTTTCTGATTATTAACATCTTGCATTTGTATGGTACAATTAATGAAGCAATATTGATACATTATTGTTAACTAAAGTCTATAGTTTACATTAAGATTAACTCTTTGTGTTGTACAGTTCTATGAGTTTTGACAAATGCATAATATCATCTATCTACCATTACAATTTTATACAAAATAGTGTCCCTGCCCTAAAAATCCCTCCTGTCCCCTTCTCCATCCCCCATCAAACCCACGACAACTTCTGATCTTTTTACACTCTATAAATTTGTCTTTTCCAGAATGTCATATAGTTGGAATCATATAGTATATAGCCTTCTAGATTGGTTTATTTTACTTGCAATATGATCTAGGTTTCCTTCATGTCTTTTTGAGGCTTGATAGCTGATTTATTTTTATCATTGAATGATAGTTTATTATATGAATATGTCATCATCTGTTTATCCATTTCCCCATTGAACAACAAACACATTGGTTGCCTTCAGTTTGGGTAATTATGAATAAAGTTATGTAGAGTAGGAGAAAAAAGTTTTCTTTGCCTTCTTAGGTTCAATGAAAGAGGCTTGCAAATTAAACGAACAAAGGACTGATTAATAGGAGAAAAGGTTCATTTTGCATGCACAAAGGAGCTTCACAGAAAATAAGTGAAAACCCAAAGACGTGGTTAGACCAAGTACTTATATACTGCTTTAACAAAGGGTGATAAAGTGTGGAGAAGTGACAAAACAAAGGAAAGCAGTTTGAGTTTCTAGGGACATTAAATTACAGAAAGGTAAATATATGGGGGAAACTAATGGAGGATGAGTTATTTTAGTAAGGTTTGCTTATGCAGACACATCTCATGCCAGCTTTCTGTCTCCTGTGATGAGAGTTGTTTACTGCCTCCTGGCATGGGAGAGCAGAGGGAGGATGCCTTCACAAAGGGAAATTTATGCCATGCTTTAGGCAGAAAGAGAGATGTCAGAGAATTCCTCCTATAATTGCCTTGAGCCCAAAATAACACTTATGCCAAAGTGGCATATTTGGGGCTGACATAGTCTGATCCCCTTTGGCTACCATAAACATTTGTATGTAGGTTTTTGTGTGAAAATAAGTTTTATACTCATTTTAGCAAATACTTGGGAATACAACTGGTAAATCATACGGTAGGACTATGTTTTGCTTTGTGATAGAATAACTTTTTAAGCATTCTAAAAAGGAAGAAATGAGATACATCTTCAGAATAGGAGATTAGAAATAGACTTCCTTCTGTTGCTACTCCAGTCCTGCTCAATAATGAGTCTGATAATTGTTAATTTATTAACATTATCCTCTACATTTCTTCTCTTGAAGAAACCTCTGAATTACTTAGTATAACAAATCTGAACCAAGTAAATAATATGGCTGGGCAAGGTGGCTCACGCCTGTAATCCCAACACTTTGGGAGGCCAAGGTGGGTGGATCACCTGAGGTCAGGAGTTCAAGACCAGCCTAGCCAACATGGTGAAACCCTGTCTCTACTAAAAATATACAAAAATTAGCTGGGCATGGTGGTGCGCACCCATAATTCCAGCTACTTGGGAGACTGAGGCTGGAGAATCGCTTGAACCCGGGAGGCAGAGGTTGTAGTGAGCTAAGATCGTGCCACTGCATTCCAGCCTGGGTGACTACAGAGCGAGTCTCCATCTCAATAATAATAATAATAATAATAATAATATTAATATTAATAATATATGGGTGGTGAGGAAGAGAACCCAATGTCTTCAACAAAATTCCATAGGAAGAGTCCCTATCTTACTCCTAATAACTTCCACAGAATACCACTGATTCTTGGAATTCTTTTCAGTGATTCAATAATTTTTGAATAACTTCACTGTTCAATAATTCACTTGGAAGTCCTATTAGGGGAGATTTCCTGGTCTCCTGAGCGGGGGTGCCTATCCACTGGTGTTGTCCTAATGAAGTAGGGCGAGAAAATGTAATATGATATTCAAGTACTTTTTATCAAAAGAGAAAAATAAACTTTTGGTAAATTTTTCCCATCTGCCAAGCTCTGTTCCGTGTCTTTTGCATATGTCATCTAATCAATTCCTCCCTTCAATGCTATTATGCTGTTACTATTATCACTGTTTTACTTTCATGGGAAACTGAGACTATGGGAGTTTAAGTAATTGCTGCAAGGAGCTAAAGAGTAGCAGATCTCAAATTCGAACTTATTTCAAATCCCATTGAACCAAGTAAAAGGTAGGGACCCTTCCTATGGAATTTTGTTGAAGACATTGGGTTCTCTTCCTCACCACCCATGTATTTACTCCTTAATGCTCTTTAATGTATTACCGTCTCTGGATATTTGCATTTTAAATAAGGGTGCCAGAAAATAATACAAAGGAGTTGGCATTCAGTTGAATTTTATCAATCTTGTGGTTCACTCCCTTTAACCTGCCCCAGAAAATACCAGAGTTCATCTAACTAATTCATCTGAGGATTGTCCATGGAATTCATCGTCTTTAAACAACAAAGGAATGTGAGATCGTTATTCCTACAAGGACTTCAGAGTTGAAATGAAAGGAACACCGCGTTGACACTGCTTAGAGCCTTGGGAGAATGAGACTGCGTGTTTCATGAATGAGAGTATAAAAATCATTTTTTGTAGAAATACATCTATTGTTGGATGTGTTAGTCTTACCTTCTACAGGGAGTATCCAGTCAAAATTAAGTGATTTCACACCAAGCAAAAGTGCTGAGATTTGCTGATCAGGATTAGGATATGTCAGATACTTTAGAGCTAGCTCTGTGCTTTTAGTATCAAAATAAGTGATTTCTCTCTTTGGTCTCCCTAGATGACTACTGGGGGACTAACAGCTGTTTAAATGCACCAGTATTATGACCTTCTGCCAGTCATAGGTAACACTGTTATTGGCCCAAGATAATTTACCCTCCGAAGTCTCAAGGTTACATTTCTATCATGGAGCCAGTATTTTCCCTTCCTCAGGTGAGTCTTGTTTGTCCAAGTACTTTGTAGCATGGTGCTTGTGTACAATGGTATTGAATATTTACTGGCAAATGCTATAGCCTCATTGTAAAACAGGAAATTAAATATGCAAGTTATTTCTTTACAATGTGATTACTGCCATGATGGTTTAATAATAAGCATTTTGCAATCTGCTACACAACAAGAACAACGTGGTAATATTAAAAATAATTACAAGAGACCCTGAAATTCTTAAGAGAGACACCCTGAGACATGTACACATTCCCCAAATCACAGATACCATTATAGCACAGAATTTTCCCATAAAGTTCAGTCAAGTATTACTAAAAACTTATAATTAACCCCTTAAGACCTTTAGAATTCTATAGAGGGCTAGACTCATTTATAAGGCTAATAATACAAATTCTGTCTGGAAAACTTATTGAAACCGTTTGTGAATTAGCTTTCTTTATTTCCTTGTAGAGCACATGGTAAAAGCATTCATAGCATGGATCCAAGCTGCTGCCAATGTGGCATTCCCACTCCATAATTTATCCCAAACTCCTGTTTTTCTGTATATCATCTGTTTCTTTGTTTTGTTTTTTTTTAACTTTTTTTTCACTTCTATGCCAACACAATTTGCTAATTGGTTTTAGTTTAGTTTTTGTTTTTCTGTTTGTTCCTTTGTTTAGCAGAGACATTTTCCATAAGATACAGAGGTTTTATTGTTTCACAAAAGGCATGCAGATGGAAAGATGAGCTAAGAACCATCAAGTCAGCCTGAGATGAGGATGCTTGTTATTGGGTAGGCTATACCCCAGGTAAGTTACTCACTCCTGCAAATCAGCCTTTTCTCAGTATATAGGATTCCAATGTGCACCTTCAAATTGTTACATTATGTGGACCATTGGAATTACTTGGCAATAGTCAAAACTATACATGCTAATTCTCTGGATGCCTAAGGTCTTGCAATGATTTTTTAAGATTCTAATATAATCTGTAAACATATAGTCTGTTTGAGGGTGGGAGGGAGGGACACTAAATTAGTTAGTCCCATTGTGAGTAAGGAGCTGGGTTATTTGCTTTATGCTTTAGAGACATGACATCATTTAATTCTCATGGTAACTTTATGAGGCAGGTATATTATTCCTATTTTTACAAGAAATTAAACTCAGAGAAGATTTAAACTTCTCCAATATTACACAACTAATAATTGGCTGGGAAACAATTCAAAGTCAGGTCTGTCTGACCCAACGATGTTATTTTCAGTGGAACCTTGCTACACAAAATGTCCTCAGACCACAGCCTCAGTGTCACCTGAGAGACTGCTGAAAATGCAGCATCTCTGAGAAACGTAAACCAGCTTATAATTATAGATGTTGAGGTCTATCAGATCTCATTGTGGCCTAGGAAAGAATGGAAAGCAGAGAAACTGAGACAAAGAGAGACTGAAGGGGTTAACAGAGTTGAGTTCACTACTTAATTAAAAAGGTAATCTAACTCTCTAATCTGTTCTTTTTCTCTGGAAACCTTGTACCCTGTCCTTAGGTAGCTTTAGATCCTCTGTTTCCAAATATGCTCCTCTTTTCTTTCTCTACTAGTGGTACTACTCCTTGCTCAGGCCTAACCTAGGGGTCATCTTTAATTATTCTCTTTTCATGGTCCTACATTGTAATGCATCACAAATCCTTTTGAATTCACCTCCAAAATAAATACCAAAAGTCAACCACCTGTCGCCATCACCACCCTAGTTCAAAACACCCCGTCTCTTTCTTGGGGTGAGACTATTACATAGTCTCATAACAATATATATAATAACTATAATGATTGTCTTTATTCTACTCTTCAAACTCCTGTAAGTCAAAGTGGTATATTTAATTACTTCTAGTAACTCTTTATTGCATTTAGAATAAAGTTCAAATTCCATGATCTGGCCACTGTTTCCATCAGCCTCGTTCTCATTTGTCTTGCCTGAGTTACACTGAACTTCTTTCGTTTTCTAGAACATGTTAAGCTCATTGTCACCTCAGTGCCTTCATATTTCTCTCTGTCTGGAATGGTACATGCTACTCCCCCAGATCTTTCTGTGATCTTTCTCATCATTCACATCTCAGCTCAAATATCAGCTCCTTACAGGAGACTTATCTGATCATCATAACTAGAGTAGCCTCACCTTGTATCTGATCTTCTATTTCATTTTGCTGTTTTATATATTTTAATAGTACTGTTGCAGGTGGATGCCCAGGGAACCAGAGAGTGAGGAGTGGCTTTGCATGGAAGAAGTTATTAGAGGTGTTCTTGATCAACACCTGAAGACGGGAAGATAAGAGTGCTGGGAAAAGGGAGGAATTAGGCTGCAACTGCGGTCTCAACAAACACCTCAGCCAATCCCACACGGAGTTCTGAAGCTAGAATGACTTTTTAGAATATACCAAGTTTCAAAACGAGGATACAAGTCTTTATGCCCCCCACATTGGATGCTAGCTGCCCCAAGAAGGCACAGCAGCTCTTGAGATGAGACAATTTCCAAAGAAGCCTGAAAGCCAAAACTATCTGTTTGCAACACTCTCAGCCTCTTGAGGAGTAAGACTTTTAGTATTGAATAGGAATGTGGGCAGCATCTCACCAGAGTCCATCCTTTGAATCCACTGCTTTGTATAAATTCTGGAGGCAGCTTAGTTAGGATGCTGGGGCATCTGATTCTCAGTGAACATTATTGAGGTTTAGTGGAATGAAATACACTTCTAGCCACTGCAGCCAGTCTTGGGATCACATTCTCCCTCCTCTACTCTCCATTCTATATGCTCCCTAAACTCACCTAGAAACTCCATGGGTTTATTTGTCTTGCCTGGTAGCATGAACCAGACCCTTATCTTGTGGGATCTGAGCTCTCAGTCACCATGTCCTTCTCCGATTATGGCTTTTGCACTTGTCTACTATTGTCAAACTTGGGCAAAGGAATAACAAGAGGCACCTAAATAGATAATGTAGGTGCCATATATATCCTTCCCTGTCTCCACTGTATAACAGTAGCCCAATGTCCTACTGATGCCAGGAAGCATCCCCTTCTTGCCTATCGGTCCCTTAGCACAAAGATCTCAAAGTGCCCAAGAGTCAGCTTCAGCTTATAGTTTAGTAAGATTCCTGCTGTGTCCTCTGGTGAAAGCATTTCCTCTCTGGGAACCAGGACCACTAAACCCACAGAACCCAGAGACGCCAGGAAAGGAAGATACATCCCGCAAGCAGGTAACTGGGAGAGATTAAGGACCATTCATGCCTCTATCCCTTAATTCCAGAACCCACGTATTCTATCTAGTCGGGATGTAGCACTACATAAAATTCATTGATTACTGGTAAGCACCACACCCTAGATAATGACACCCATCCCCACAAAGTATAATCTCAAAGCTCCTGCTTCAGCTGTTCTTTGAACATACCTTTGCTCCGCTAAGCCAGCAGCTTCTGGTGGTACAGTATCTGAGAGGACTGGTGGATTTCTTAGTCATGTGCCCACTACTGCATCCCCTTTCCTTCAAAGTGGGACCCTAACTCTGATGCCAGTATGAGTCATTCCATGCTCATGGACAAACACTGCATAGGTCCTCAAGTAGTAGTGCTGGTTGAAGCTCTGTGGAAAGGAAAGACAAACTTTTATGTATATTCCCCAAATATATTTATATTTCTATCAAAATAATCCACTACTCTTTCCAGGGTGGAAAATGTCTAATGTGTTTAACTTGCCACCAAGTGTCTAATGTGTTTTACTTGCCACCAAGTGGCTGGTTGGCATCCTGGAGGGTTGGTGCTGTACTGGGGACTCGGCATTGGTCTCTGCCGCTGGCCATGCTGATTTCTGTTGGGCTCGTGCATAGTACTAATCTCTACCACCAGAGACGGTGTCTTTACTCCTAGCTAGGCAGCAAGTCATCCAGCCCCCAAATGCTAAATCAGTGTCTGTTTTCTTGATATTCTGCTAGCACTAACTGTTGCAGATCAGGACTCCCAAGAAGTAGACTAAGGTAGAGATTAATAAATGGAAAGTTTATTAGGGAGTCCTCTTGGTCCTCACTGATGGAAAGGATAGAAACAGGATTAGGCAGAGGAAGAAGTCAGGTTGTGATGTGGTCCCAACAAGGACCAGAGCTAATCCTACCAAAAGATGGAATAGACCTTCAGAGTTGTCCTGAGCTGGGTTAAGGGAGCCCAGTTATTGGATATGACTACCCTATAGGTAGGAAACATGACCTTTGGCAAGGTGACTCTCTTCAGCTAAGGCAATTCCCAAAGAAGACTATGTTACTCAGGGTTCTCCAGGGAAACGGAGTCAATAGGATGGATAGATAGATAGATAGATAGATAGATAGATAGATAGATAGATAGAGGATTTATTACAAAAATTGGCTGACATGATTATTGAAGCTGAGAAGTTTCATGATAGGTCATTTGCAAGCTGGAGAACCAGGGAAGCTGGTAACTTGCTTCAGTCTAAGTCCAAAGGGTTGAGAACCAAAGACCAGAGAACCTGAAGTTCCAATGTTCAAGGGCAGGAGAAGACAAGTTTCTCTGCCCCAGAAGAAAGAGCAAATTCAGCTTTCCTCTGCCTTTTTGTTCTATCCAGGCCTTCAGTGGATTGGATGGTGCCACACACATTGGGTGAGGATAGATCTTCCTACTCAGTCTATTGATTCAAATGCCAATCTCTTCCTGAAACAACTCTACAGACATACCTGGAAATAAAGCTTTACCAGCTGTCTAGGTATTCTTTAATCCAGTCAAGTTGACCCATAAAGTTAACCATCACAGGGTCTGAGAGGTGAAGGCTGTGTATAGACAGCATTCCTACTGACCAGGGAAATAAGAACATCACACCTGAAGGGGTGTCTGGGAAGGCTATGGTAGAGCTAATTACAAGTATGTGTCATTATGTGAAATTATTTTACTTAATTTTTTTCTCTCATTTATTAAATATCTACCCTAAGCAAAACTAGACACCATGAGGGCTGATAACTTATCTATTTGGCATGTAGTAGGTAGATTCTCAACAAATACTGTTGAATTTTGAATGAGTAAATTAAAACTGGTTATAACTCCTATTAAAATAACCAAAGATAATTTATAGAATGTTATTTGAAGGTACAATTTCACCGATAGATTGCAGGGGTTTTTGTGCATGTTTTTGTGTGTGTTTTTGTTGCTCTCTTCTTCCTTTCTTCCTTCCTGTTTGTCTTTTTGTAGTTCAAAGCCAGAATATAAAGGTCTGCAGAAGTCATAACCAGATACCTCAAAATCATTCATTTTTTGGATGCCATCAAAAGAATTGTAGTTATTTGGAGGAAGGAAGGAAGGAAGGAAGGACAGATGGAGAGAAGGAAGGAAGGAAGGAAGGAAGGAAGGAAGGAAGGAAGGAAGGAAGGAAGGAAGGAAGGGAAGGAAGGAGGGAAGGAAGGAGGGAAGGAAGGAAGGAAAGGTAGAAGAAAATAAAACAGCCTTAGAAATTGGTTTGCCCACCACTGGAAGAATTCATATTTAAGCGTAATGGCATGAGGAAAAATAAATTGAACTGGAGTATTTGGGTATGTGTTTATGTGGCATAAACCTAGGAGAGCTGGTTGCTCCCAGCAGCTGCTATGGTGAAGCTGAGACCACATCCCTTGCATTTGAAGCCATAATGGTTTCAAGAGACCTCACCTTTGTGACGCAAGGACTGGAAAAATGCTGTTGTTATAGAGAGCACATTTTGGGGTAAATTCTTCCTTCAACTTGGGACAAAGTTGCAAGGGTGAACTGGAAACCCTTTTAGGTCCACTACAAGTTTAAAATGTGATGGAGGAGTGAAAAAAATATCAGAGTTTGGTCACTGGAATTTCTGGAGCAGTTTAGATGGTAAAGTTACGGCTCCAAGCACCAAAGGGTCACCCTATTCAACTTCAGGGAATGTCTGGGCCTCCAGTGATCTTTACTCCAACTTCAAATCACAACTTCAATTCACATTTTAAAGAAAACTAAGAAAAAAATATATTAAGCTATTTTAAAATTATGTACATTTACCAATTAGATGAAAAACTAGATGCCCACTTTTTACGAAAGCCAAGTGGAACTACAGTTTTTATCTATAGTTACCTAAAGAAAACTACGTATAAATTTGGTTAATATTTTATATCTATGTTTACCTATATATCTATGTACATTTACATGTGTAGACAAATAAAGACATATCAGATGCCAGCTGACTTCCAGATAGTGATTTGTAATATTCTTTCGAAGGTAATACTCTTCAAAGCCATAATTTTTTTTTTTTTTTTTTTTTGCTAGGATGTCTAGCCAAAACACACTTAACTTTCCATAATGGCATGAAATACGTGAAAAATAAGAAAAAATATCTATGAAAACAGCTAGTGCCAAAATCAAACTGAAAATTCAAGGAATGCCAAAGTCTGAAAGGGCGTTATGTGTGCACACTAGTGAGCTGAAGTGGTCAACCACAGTCACCAAACAGTTCTCAGTTCACTTGCAAGGTCCATTGTAGGATTTGCTCATCTGCCCTGTTCATTCTTCTTTGGCTTCTGCATGAACCTAAATAAATACATTCTTTACCCAGAAGGGTGCGTCCATCTTGTGGTGTGGGTCTGGTTATTGGCGTCAGGAAGGAACTAAGTACTGAAATTGGCTGTGGACTCCATGGTCTATATTGCCTTTGAGCCGCAGTCTTGTTTGCTTAGGGAGAGGAACAGCCTGCAAGGAGGAGGCACCTTCTTCCTCCACTGCTGAATTTCAATGAGCAGACAGAATCTATCAACAAAGTCAGGGCACTGTAAGGCCTGACAGGCCCCTGGCCTCTTCTGGGCTGAGACCAGATGGGATTTGAGCCTGATGCAGAACTTGTTACATTTAATGTTAAAGAAACATGAAGCAACAGCATGACCCAGGAGGCGCTTTCTCCTGGAAACTGAGGAGTAGAAGTTATCGCCAGGCAGCCTTCTCTTTCCTGCTCTGCTGTCTGATGCTACTCAGAAATAAAGGCATCTTCTTTTTCAGATAACTATATAAACAATACATAATAGGTGCTAGTTACACATTTTACTACCATAATTCACAAAAAGAAAATGCCACAGCTTATAAATTGTGTGTGAATTTTGAATTTCATTTTGTCCTTAAAATGATTTCCCTTCCCTAAAACTTGAAAGCCAGTACATTCAGCTGCCTGTATAAATTAACTCAACAGTTTGGGGTATGACCAGAGAGCAGGTTTAACTTCAGTACCAGGCTTACCAGATTGAAGGGTTCACAATACAGCCTGGTCTGTTTCTGGTTTTATCTAGTTGTGTACTGGTGGGAAAACATTTCATCGTGGTAACTTGTTCAGTATGACTCCTCCTAGGGTGTCTCTGAGTCCTCTTAATTTATCTCACTGACAAAAAGCATGTTTTTAATCTGCCTGCATCACTGAACCGACTGAGAAAAGGGAGAGCACAAAATAGATTCTATTCCTTGTGAATTATTAAAGCAAGCTGTCAGCAACTATAAATCCTGCTAACGGATGACAGCCTCAGAAACAGAGAATACAATCTGTACAGCCTAGTAGAACAAAAGAAAGAAAATCACTTGTTGAATGGAAAACTGAAGAAATTCCTATTTAAATTTAGAACATGAATTTCAAGGCCATCCTGACAATCAACCCAAATCCAAATTAACCAATAAGTCCTGTTAAGCCATGGTTGGATAAAGTTTTACACCATTTTGTTGTTGTTGTTCTTGTCTTTCCTTAACATCTTACCTGGTTGAGATCAGAGTCAGCCAAAGTGATTTAAGCGATGTTTCAGAGGAAAAGTTTGTGGACACTTAATATAGATACCTTTTAAAGCCTTTGTAAAAAGGTGTAAAAACTGTATATAAAAGAAATGTAATACTTTAACTACTAAATGAAACTAAAGTAAAGGATATTGAGTTCATGTGAGTTCCATTCTCCCTTTTGCCAATTCTAATTCATTGTCTGTTCATTTGGCAAGTGTTTGCTGGAGTCACACAATAATTTATTTCCTCTCTGTTCTTTTTGCAGCAAATACTGTTGGGAAGGTATTTAGAACTTTCTGGCCAGAAAAAGAATATGAAAAAAATAGCTTTACTATGGTGTTAACCAAAATTTTTCTATTTCACCAGTTTGGGAGTTTCTTTTTATCCATCCTACATTAGTAAATGCCAGGGAGTAGCTAAATATTAATAATGTTGTTTTTCTTTTTCAAGAAACACCATGAGTTCCACAGACTCTCTGATTCAGAATGAACTCATGGCCTAACGTCCATGAGACACAGAGCACCAGATGTCAGGTCCAGAGCTGCCCTGCCTGGGGTGTGAAGGGGCCCCTCTCCTCTCTGAGCCTCGGTGGCCCCGCATTCGTATGACCTGAAGAGTAAATGCCTCCTGAAGTTTTGTACTCGAGGCACCTCACTCACCCAACCTGGTCCAGGCCCTGCTTCAATATTACTACTTTGGTAAGCTTTATGACGCCAGAGCCAGCGAGTATGAAGGGCTTTCTTTATTCTGTCTCCTCACAGCGTAAGATGGGTGAAAACTTAAACAGCTCACCGTGCCTCCAAGATTAATCACACTCCCAAAGCCCAGCAATAGTGGATGTTTTCGACATGAGCTGCCTCAAGTTGGGGTTAAAGAAGCATTGTTGCACCAAGAGTATTCAGAAATTGCATCGAGGGCAGTGTCTGAATGCTGATACTGGATTGTTTTGCTCAACAGCGATCGCTCCTTTGGTTTCTGTCTTGTGCTTTGGCCCTGATTTTTGCTAACTGTGACTTTTGGCTTTAGTTCCTCTTGGGTTTCTGCCTCCTGGCTTCCGCCTTGTCTCAGTAGCAGAACTTCCAACTCTGACCATTAGCCATGTCCTTGATCTGGTTTGTCGTGTGGATTCCCTTTGGGTTTCCTGCCCTTTTTTCCTCACAGTCCTGGGCTAAGGTCTGGAGGCCATTTCAAAATCCATGATGGTCACTGTGAGTATGTCCTGGAAGGGACAGAGGAGGCCAGAAAAACTTGTTTTCTAATGCTCTTTTCCTACCATATAAAACAGATTTTTTAAAATATATTTTGCCCTTCTGGAATGCATAGGTGTGTTACAAAAATTAACATCTGTGAAGCCTGTGTGGATTAATGTGCAAAGCATTCATGTAGAAGATTGCCAAGCTATTGCCTTGGCAACAGCTCCACAATAGAAAAAGAAAACCTTTAACATAAGCTGTAATTACAAAGTAAGGCGGCTGTTTTTGTTTTTATCAACACAGCAACTCTGTAGTTCCAGGTGCCAGTTATCCCCTTCAAATTAACTATTGTGATACATTATCAGCTATTTCATCTATTTCAGCAGTAAACCTCTGTCCAAAAAATTGTTTGGAGTTACCTTTTGGTATTCCCTTTATGACTGGTAGCAGGCACATTAAAAAAAAAAAAAAATCCTTAATGGTAAAAAGTCTTTGTTCTACCAAATGTGGGGGGAAATTTAGCCATAATCTAGGAACTATTGGAAAGAGAGAGAGACAGAGACAGTGACAAAGATAGATAGATAGATAGATAGATAGATAGATAGATAGATAGATAGATAGATAATTATGTCTATCACTATCAGACCTAGTTCTAAAGTAATAAGGTAGATGTGTGCACATGCATGCATGCACGTGGTGCAAAGGGGAGGCAGGTGTATGCGTGAGGGAGTGAGAAAGAGAGAGAGAGAATATCCTAGGCATTCCAATTTGTTGGTGGAGTAGTGCTTTATTTCTCACCAAACAAAGGAAGTAAATCTAACAGGCTATGCATGCTACAACTTCCACTCTTGTCAGGAAAATTTCTCAGTTTCAGTCTTGATTGGAAGCAGAAATTTTTTTGAAACACAGATGATGTTGTCAGCTGGAAGGCAGAAGGTCTTGTGGGACACACCACAAGAGTCTCTTTCCTCCATCCGGGAGTCACAGTCTTGTCATCATCTCTGCTGCTGCAAACCAGCCAACATGGTTAGATCTACAGACTTGTGAACACTTTCAATTGGATTTTTGAGGAAAAGATTATTCTCCAAACTGGTCAATTTGTTCCTAAGCTTCAAGCTGTCTCTCCCTTCCCCATCCAAAACACTTCCTTTATTTTCTGCTTCTACTAGTCTTCATTTCATTATTCTCTCCCTCAGACCCCTCTCTGCCTCTATAAAGATAAGCAATTATTTTAGGCTTCAAACAAGATGCTGCCCCTTGGGGGACCTTCAAATGCAGTAAGTCTGGGAGAAGGTGGAGGATTTGCAGATCAACAGCTCCCTGGTCGATACTCTGGGATACTTTGCAGTTAAGACCAAGGGACTGATGCTCATAGTTTTACTACCTATAGAAAAATCTGCAAGTAAAGAGAAACCAAAGCCTCTCCCCTTGAGGAATCTGGTTGCTGCTTTCCTTCCCATTGGCAGATAATTCAATCTTCAGCTGCCCAAAAGAGAAACATTCTTGCTTTATGAATTCTGGTATTTCTTAACTCATACTGTGTATGATTCCAGACCAACATTAACAATGGACTGAATTCCCTGGGATTATAATACTCCCTGAATCCCAGGGGATCTGCCTGTCAGATTCTGGTGAGGACCACCTGAGGCTAAATCAGTATGAAGGCATTCATCCTGTGTTATTGCTCCTAATTCTCCATGGCACTCTTCAACTTCTTACTCTGTAATTGGCATACCTATCTTCCCAATTTGCCAGGACTGGTGATTTGCCACATTTCAGAAACTACTTTTATGTATGCCAGATTATACTGAGGTTCTATGTTCATGGGGTTTTTAAAATCTCTTTTAATCCCTTTGATTGATAGATTACTAAAATATTTCAGTGTGGATTTGTTGGGTCTGTTTTCCTGTTGCCTAAATTCAATTCAGTTTAATTTAGACCTGGAATTTTTACTACAGATAAATATAATCTTTAGTAAGAATTCCATAATTCCATATTTAAAGCTGCAAAGGGGTACATACAAATTTAAGGCATAGTTTACATTCTAATTGGGTAGATAATTCAAGCACAAAGAGAAACATAATATAGGACAGAGTAAGGTGTTGTGTCCTAACACATAGAAAGTTATTCATTTACTACTATTCTGTCATGTGTTGGCCCTCAGGAATGGGATACTGATGAGAAAAAAAAGATGAACAACACAAAGAAGGAAAAGGGCTCTATCAAAGAGTTCTTACCAAAGATAGGACTAACACTGAATTCTGAGAGGGGCCTGTGCTCCTCTAGCTACACCAGAACCCTCTAAATAGTGTAAAGTCAATCTGTTTTCAGGGTATAAGGGTGGAAAGCTATTACATTATTTTTGTAATGGTGAAATTCAAAGGATAGAAGAGACCTCACAGACCACTTGAGCCAACCTTCCAGAAGAGGCTGAATTCCCTCTTTCAACAGAAATGTCCCTGTATCAGGGAGAGCCCTTCCACTAAACAAACCCAGAAGTGATTCATTCACCTCCTATTGACTCAGCAGCCCATTCCCTCTTCAGACAACTCTGTTCAACTTTCTTACACTAAGAAAAAATCTGTTTCCCTGAAATCTACACCAGATGGACATCTAAACCCTTCCAAGAAAGCCCTTGGATGTTTGAAAACAGGTATTGTGACCCACCACCCAACTTGTTGCCTGTCTTATCCCACCACATTTTTCTCTTCTACAGCTACATTCTCTCAATGGATATCCAGTTTCCTCAATGGATAGCCCCCTCACAATTCTTTTATTTTGTTAGAATGTAAAAATAATAAATGAATATTATAGAAAACACATAAAAGTATAAAGAAACAACCCTGGAAATGTGTGATCTAGTTGGAAAGATAATGTGTGATAAGGATGCTATAAAAGCACAAAGGAAACTGTATGTGGCATAGTCCAGAGGTAGGAAAGTGCATGATATTTAGAAAACTGGAGGATCTCAATTTGGGAAATGATCTGTATGAGAGAGGGGTAAAAAATGAAACTAGAGATCTAGATGGACATAAACCAAATCACAAAGGACTCTATCTGTTAAGACATTTTATTTTTCTCCTAAAAGTTGTAGGGATACATGCCATTAATGTGTTTAAGGAAAGGAGAGATAAGATAAAATGTTTGTTTCTGAAAGGTCATTCTGCTGGCAGAGTGAAGAAAGAATTGAAAGGAGCAAGCTAGGATCAAGAAGAGATCAGTTGGGAGGTTATTGCAGATAAAGAATGATGAAAAACAGACTGGCAGCAATGTGGGAGTGGGAGAGAGGCATGGAAAAAATATTTAGGTGATAGAGTCATTATGATTGTGCTCAATCGAAATTTAGATGTGAAAGGGTCTGGGAACTGAGTGCATGGCAATTTGAGGAACTGAAAGACTCAATGTGGCCAGAACAGAGTTCATTTCAGAGAAGTGGTAAGAAATGAGAGTAGAGGTATGATTGGGCCTGGTATAGGCCCTTGAAAGAGGGGTAAAGGAGTCAGAACTTCATACCCAGGACAATATGAAGGCTTTGAAGAATAGTCATCAGAAGAGTGTCCTAAGTAAGAGTTCCATTTTCAAAAAACATTCAGGTTTCAGTGTGGACAATGAATTTTAGGGGAGGGGGAGAGATAGGAGGTAGAGATGAGAGTATTGCAATAATCCATCCACATGAGACAACATGGTAGCCTGGATGAGAATAGTAGGACTGGAGAGCGGTGGATTAGAAATACTTAGAATGAACTCCAACAGGACTTAGTTACTGATATGATTATAACATTATAACATAATACCTCAAGTCTAGTACACATCTACTATGTGCTTGGCAGTGTGCTCAGCAGTTGGTAGGGTGAGGTCAGACAGTAAGAAGCCATGGATAATTCTTAGCATTTTGATTTGGTCAACACAGAAGGTAAGGGCAGGGCAGGTTGAAAAGAAAGACAAAAGGTTCTAGTTGATGCAGAAATATCAAGGAACAGTGGAACATACATGTCTAAAGTTCAGAGAGAGATTGGGCTAGATTTGAGAATTATTAGTATATAGGTGGCAATAAAATAGATGAGAGCAGATGAGGTTCCTGGGAGAATGTGTAGGGTAAGAAGGGACTGTGGTCTAGAGTAAAACGCTAAAGAACAGAGGAAGTCGGTGACTTTTCCTGTTGACCCAGAAATGGTACTTAAGCCTGTAGCTGACAACCACTGGTTCTAAATGCCTAACATTCTAAACATAAGTATCAATAATCTATGCTAAATGTTCCTTCTAGGACTTACTAAGAATTTCAGACTTGCCCCTACAATAGTCATCCCTTGAATAGATTTACCATGAAGCTAATGAAGCTCACTTGCACAGACTGTTTCTATTGTCTCAATAATATATTTACAAGTCACATGTTTTTATAAACTTTGAAAAAGTGAAATACTTTAAATGCAACCATTAAGACTATTCCAACTTCTCTCCATCACACTTTCCTAGAAACATTTGGT
Source organism: Mandrillus leucophaeus (assembly GCF_000951045.1). NCBI lineage: Eukaryota > Metazoa > Chordata > Mammalia > Primates > Cercopithecidae > Mandrillus > Mandrillus leucophaeus. The sequence goes on from NW_012101443.1 coordinate 2,790,094, forward strand.
ATAACAGGTTTTTGAGTTCTTCTAAGGGGATTTTGGGGACTCATTTAGTTTGGGTTTAGTGGGGTATTTTTATGTAGGTCATAGTCACTTCCATGTATAGTTAAGTTATTGCTTGCTGCATTAGTAGGGAGAAATGTTCGTAAAATGAACATTTCACCACGCCAATTCACTCAGAATTGTGACAAAATAATGCATGACCAGAGGACATATAGTGATATGAACACTGCACTTGGCACTGGAAATACATAAGAGGCAAAGAAAGACAATATGAACTGTTTGGAACTAGAAGCTAGTCCTTTGGAAAATTCTTCCAAATTTTACAAATCATGTATGAAACTAATTTGACCAAGGTTTTCCCAAATTTGACAAAAATCCTAAAAATGTATATAACTATTCCTATAATGAGTTGTGAAACAGTTTATCCTTTGAAGAATCAAAGGGTAAAAGAATACACAGTCAAAATTATATTTAAGGAATTAATTTAAGGCTGGGCACAGTGGCTCACACCTGTAATCCCAGCACTTTGGGAGGCCGAGGCAGATGGATCATTTGAGGTCAGGAGTTCAAGACCAGCCTGGACAACATGGTGAAATCCTGTCGCTACTAAAAATACAAAAATTAGCCAGGCAGTAGTGGTGCATGCCTGTAATCCTAGCTACTAAAAAGGCTGAGGCAGGAGACTCACTTGAGCCTGGGAGGCAGAGGTTGCAGTGAGTCAAGATCGTACCACTGTACTCCAGTCTAGTTGACAGAGTGAGGGCCCTGTCTCAAAAAAGTAAAATAAAATAAAATAAGAAAAGAAAAGAAAAAAAAAGAAATTAATTTAAAGACATGTCTTTTTTCCGAATTTCTTGTAGTAATTGTCAGGTTTCCAAAAGGTATAATTTAGTATGATCATTACTAAAAAATAAATAGAAAAAGCATAGAGGTATTTATTTATTTACTGTATTATTTTTGTAGAGAATGTGTCTTGCTATGCTGCCCAGGCTGATCTCAAACTCCTGGCCTCAAGTTGTCCTCCTGCCTCACCCTCCCGAAGTGCTGGGATTACAGGCATGAGCCACTAAACCTGGCAAAAAGCATAGATTTAAACTCAACAATCACTAATTATGTTAAATGTAATTGATCTAAACACACCAAATAAAAAGCAGAGATTGTCAGATTGGATAACATCAAAAAATAACTGCATGCTGTCTATAAGAAACCCACTTTAAATTTAAAAAGCAGATGGGTTAAAAGTGAAAGAATTAAAAAAGATCTTCCATGCTAACACTCATTAAAAGAAATCTAGAATAGTTGTATTAATATCAGATAAAGTGCATTTCAAAGAATTAGCTGGAATAAAGAGGGTCATTTTTAATGATAAAGGAAGCAATCTATTAAGAGGACATGACAATTCTAAATGTTTTTATACCTATTATCAGAGAGCTTCAAAATACATGAAGCAAAAACTGATAATACTGGAAAAACAAATAAATAAATCCACAGTGAAAGTTGAAGATTTCAACACCCTTCTCTCAATAATTGAAAGTGGATGAAAAATCATGAAATACATAGAACACTCAAACAGCACTATCAACAAACCTGACCTAACTAATGTTTTAGAAGACTCCATCCAACATTCACAGAATACAGGTGGTCCCTGACTTACAGTGGTTTGAGTTACAGTTTTTCAGCTTCAAGATGGTGCAAAAGCCATACACATTCAGTAGAAATCCTACTTAGAATTTTGAATTTTTATCTTTTCGCAGGCTAGTGATATGCGGTACTCTACTCTCTCAATACTGGGCAGGAGCAGCAAGCCAAAGCTCCCAGTCAGTGACAAGATCACAAGAATAAACAATCAATACTCTATAGCATACTCTGTTGCCAGGTGATTTTCCCAATTGTGGTCATATGTAAGTGTCCTGAGCATGTTTAAGGTAGGTTAGGTGAATTAAATACATTTTCAACTTAATATATTTTTAACTCACAATAGGTCTATTGGGACATAACCCCATCATAAGTTAAGGAGGAACATCAGCACACATTTTTTTTTAACAAATGCACATGCAACATTTACCAGGTATATACATTTCCTAGGGCCACCATAACAAAATACCATAAACTAGGTGACTTAAAACAACATAAATTTGTTATCTTCTAGTTCTGAAGGCTGGAAGTCTAAAATCAAAGTATTGGCAAAGTTGGTTTCTTCTGGAGGTCCTGAGGGAAAATCTGCTTCATGCCCTCTTTCCTAGCTTTTGGTGGTTACCAGCAGTCCTTGGTGTTCCTTGCTTTGTAGGTATGTCACTACAATCTCTGCCTCTGCCATCACATGGCATTCTTGCTGTATGTGTCTGTGTCCACATTTCTCTCTTCTCACAAGAACAGTCATTGGATTAGGGTCCACCCTAATCCAGTATGACCTCATCTTAACTTGACTACATCTACATCTGCAAAGACCTTATTTTCAAGTAAAATCACATTGACAGGTACGAGGGGTTAGGACTTAAACATGTATTTTGAGGGAACGCAATTTAACCTGCAAGACCATACATTTAAAAGGATTGAAATAACACATATTCTCTGACCACAATGAAATTAAATTTAAAAATCAGTAACAAAAATGCATTTAGAAAATCTCCAAATCTTTGGAAACTAGACAACACTTCTAAAGAACAAACCATGAGTGAAATTAGAAATTGAGCTGAATGAAGATAAATACTCTGATTGGCTACAGCATGGTGTTTGCCTTATTTGAACATGATTCAAACAGCTGGCTATGTTTGACTGGCTAAAACTCAGTAATTAGCACAAGTGTAGGCTGGGTCTGTTTACACCTCCACTTGTTACAGTACACAGTGAACAGAGAAACCTTTAGAATGAACTTAAAATATGTAAGGAGGCAGCTTTAGGCTAACCTTGATTTAACAACACAATATATTAAAATCTGTTAGATACAGCCAAGGAGTTTTAGGGGCATCAGAGGTTTAAGAGCTTACAGAGTAAGAATGCTTGTATTTGGAAAGCAGAAGGGTTTAAAACGAATGATTTAAGTTTGCACCTTAAGAAACTATTAAGAGAGAAAGAAAAGCCCAAAATAAGCATAAAAAGGAATTAAAATAAAAATAGAAATCAATGAAATGGAACACAAAAAAGCAGTAAAGAAAAACCAGGGAAATAAAATAAAAACCCCAGTTCTATGGGGAAAAAAGTCAATAAAATTAACAAACTCTAGCTAATCAGCTAAAGAAGGGAAAACAAATAAATTGCCAATATCAGGAATGAGAGAGGAAATATCACTACAGATTGTATAGTCATTAAAAGGAAAATTAGGAGCAACTTTATGCCAACAAATTCTTCAACTTAGATAAAATGAACAAATTCTTTGGAGGACACAAATAACCACAGCTCACCTAAGAAGAATTAGCTAACCTAGATTGCCTCATATCTTTATTATTATTATTATTATTATTGAGACAGTCTTACTCTGTTTCCCAGGCTGCAGTGCAGCAGTACGATCTCAGCTCATTGCATCCTCAACCTCCGGGGCTCAAGGCATCCTCCCACCTCAGCCTCCAAAATAGCTGGAGCTACGGGCACATACCACCACACCCAACTAATTTTTGCATTATTTTTGTAGAGACAGGGTTTCACCATGTTCCCCAGGCTTGTCTCAAATTCCCCATATCTTTTTAAAAAATTGAATTCACAGTTAAATTTCCAAACACACGCATCTTTAAGTTACTTTTTAATGTTGATTTATATATTTTAACTTTTTTCTCTAGTTGTTTTTAAAATCTTTATCTTTTGTGTCCTGTAGTCTCGCTATAATGTTGTCCAGTGTATTTTTTAGCATGGGATCCATTGTGTTTCCTCAATCTGAGGGTTGATGGCTTTCATCAATTCTGGAAATTTCTAAGTCATACAGTCAGACATAGGACTATTCACTCTTCACATCAGCAGTTTAAGGTTCCCTTTTTGTGTCTATAGCCGCAGAACATACTCAAGCACACAGCTCTCACCTAGCTCAAATTCCAGTTCCCATAGGCCCTAAATTATTATAACTTTTCTAAATTTAGGTAGATTCTTTTTATAAACGACCAGTACCCTGTCTCTAACTTTAATTAGTAGAATATTGAAAAAATACAATCCTGAAGTAGACACATTTTGGAGTATCTGCAGAGTCCATACCCCTTCTTTGTATTTGATGTCTCACTTTCAACCCCTGTGACTCTATTGTATCATAGTACCTGTATTAGTCAGGGTTCTCTAGAGAGACAGAACTAATAGGATACATACATACATACATATATATGTGTGTGTGTTTGTATATGCATACATGAGTTTATTAAGGAGTACTGATGCATATGATCACAAGGTGAAGTCCCACAATAGGCCGTCTGAGGCAAGCTGAGGAGCAAGGAAGCCAGTCTGAGTCCCAAAATATCAAAAATAGGGAAGCCAACAGTGCAGCCTTCAGTCTGTGGTGGAAGGCCCAAGAGTCTCAAAGCTGAAGAATTTGGAATCTGATGTTTGAGGGCAGGAAGCATCCAGGACAGGAGAAAGATGTAGGGGAGAAGACTAAACCAGTCAGTCCTTCTATGTTTCTCTGCTGCTTTTATTCTAGCCTCACTGGCAGCTGATTAGATTGTGCCCACCCAGATTGAGGGTGGGTCTACCTCTCCTAGTTCACTGACTCAAATGTTAATCTCTTTGGGCAATACCCTCACAGACACACCCAGGAACAATATTTGGCATCCTTCAATTCAATCAAGTTGACAGTATTAACCATCATAGTACCTCTTCTCTCTTAATTAAACTGAAACAAAGGCGGGCACCTAGCTCAAACTGAGTTCCCTTTTTTAGAGTAAGTCAGTTTATAGAAGGCAGAAAGAGAAAAAAGAAAATGTAACCAAGGCCTTTTGAAGGAGAGGCAGTAGGATGAGGATCAGAAACACATAATTAGTATTGTCCTGAGAACTGACACACTTCCTAAAAAATTAGATTCCACAGGATTTTAATCCCCAAAAAACCATGCAGTTTACTTAAGTAAGATAGTTGGTGTGGAGATATTTTGGTTGAACCAGAAAATCAGAGCATTTTAATTTTCTAGTCATAGGCCCTGAATCTAGTCTAGTTTAATTTTCTAGTCATAGGCCCTGAATCTGAGTCTGATCGTGGGAGATAAAGAAATTTTTACTTTCTTTTACAATAGTAAGTTTGCCATTTGTGATAGTTAATACTGAGTGTCAACTTGATTAGATTGAAGGATGCAAAGTATTGATCCTGGGTGTATCTGTGAGGGTGTTGCCAAAGGAGATTAACATTTGAGTCAGCAGGCTGGGAAAGGCAGACCGACCCTTAATATGGTGGGCACCATCTAATCAGCTGCCAGCGAATATAAAGCAGGCAGAAAAACATGGAAAGGCGAGACTGGCCCAGCCTTCTAGTCTGCATCTTTCTTCCATGCTGGATGCTTCCTGCCCCCGAATATCAGACTCCATGTTCTTCAGTTTTGAGACGTGGACTGGCTCTCCTTGTTCCTCAAGCTTGCAGACAGCCTATGTGAGATCTTGTGATCATGTGCATTCATGCTGAATAAGCTACCACATATATATTATACACACACACACACACACACATATATATATATCCTATTAGTATTTTTTTTTTTTTGAGACTCGCTTTTTTTTTGAGACAACCGAGTCTCGCTCTGTTGCCCAGGCTGGAGTGCAGTGGCACTATCTCGGCTCATGGCAACCTCCACCTCCTGAGTTCAAGCTATTCTCCTGCCTCAGCCTCCCAAGTAGCTGGGATTACAGGTGCGCACCACCACACTCAGCTAATTTTTGTATATTTATTAGAGACGGGGTTTCACCATGTTGGCCTGGCTGGTCTCAAACTCCTGACCTCAGGTCATCCGCCTGCCTTGGCCTCCCAAAGTGCTGGGCTTACAGGCAGGAGCCATCACGCCCAGCTCTATCCTATTAGTTCTGTCCCTCTCGGAAACCCTGACTAATACACCATATTTTGTGTGGCGCAGTTGTGTCAATTACCAATTAGAGTTCTATATTCGGTGCCATAGATCTTGTTTTTTTGTTTTTGGTTTTGTTTTTTGTTTTGTTTTGTTTTGTTTTTGAGATGGAGTCTCACTTTGTTGCCCATGCTGGGGTGCAGTGGTGCGATCTTGGCTCACTGCAACCTCTGCCTCCCAGGTTCGAGCGATTCTCCTGCCTCAGCCTCCCAAGTAGCTGGGACTACAGGTGCACACCACCACACCGGGCTAATTTTTGTATTGTAGTAGAGACAGGGTTTCACCACGTTGACCAGGCTGAACTCCTGACCTCAAGTGATCCACTCATCTCAGCCTCCCAAAGTGCTGGAATTACAGGCATAAGCCACTGCACCTGGCCTGATCTTGTTTTTAGAGGAATTGCTCATAAGATGTTGTTAGCGAACTGTCTTATTAGTGGCTGGTATTTTTTTTTTTAATCAATTCTGTTCTATGAATATTGTAGCAGAAAGTAGAGGATGGCTCAATGGGAGACTGCTACCTTGACATCCTTTCTTCTATCTCTACATATAGAAGTCTATAGATAGTCTACGACTATCTTGACATCCTTTCTTCCATTCACTTTTACAAAGCAAAGCTATCAATAATGCTGTCTGATTATCTGAACTCTGACTTTTCCACTGTCATAAATAAGATTTTCCAAAATAAATTTCTTCTTAACAAAAAATTTCTAGCTTCACAGATTTCAAGAATATTCTTCCAAACCTATACATAATCTCACATTGTCTTTAATCACTTTAACTCACCCATTAGTAAAATGATTATTTTTCATCAGTTCCTCTATCTATAATGCTTTTCATTTTATATATATATATACACACATATATATAAAATTATTATTATTATATTTTTTGAGATGGCGTCTCATTCTTGTTGCCCAGGCTGGAGTGCAGTGGCATGATCTCGGCTCACTGCAACCTCCATCTCCCGGGTTCAAGCGATTCTCCTGCCTCAGCCCTCCTGGGTAGCTGGGACTACAGGCACGCATCACCACGCCCAGCTAATTTTGTATTTTTAGTAGAGACAGGATTTCTCCATGTTGGTCAGGCTGGTCTCAAACTCCTGACCTCAGGTGATCCACCTGCCTCGGCCTCCCAAAGTGCTGGGATTACAGGCATAAGCCACCACACCCGGCCTTCATTATATTTTTATAACAAAATCTAGCTCCCTCTTCCAGAATAAATGCCCCTGGAAAAGTCTCAGATATAGCCTAGTACTTGTAATTGTAAGTATGTGACTAGCATGGGCAAAAGCATTAGAATGTTTCGCTCAGAGAATTCACTGGAAGATGAATCACACATACTCCTTTTTCCTCCTTTGGACAGTTAGTGGTCAAAGTCCTAGAGTGCAGCTTAGGGCCATTCCTGGTTTGATTTGCTCAGTGACCACAAGAATGGTTTCACTACCTGTTCTTTAGTCTCAACAAGCAGAAATAAAAATTCTACTTCCTTTATGGGCAAGAGCATTAATATGAATGTGTTGGTAAAACAATTTGAGGTTTCAAATGATCAAAAAGAGAGGAAAGAGTCAAACTGTGAGTCTTGGAAGGAAAAGGAAGGTGATATAGCCTGAATATTTGTTCCCTCCAAATCCTACATCAAAATTTGATTCCCAGTGTTGGAAGTGGGGGCTGGTAGGAGGCATTTGGGTCCTAGGGGCAGATCCCTTATGAATGACTTGGTGCCATCCTCTTGCTAATGAGTGAGTTCTCGCTCTATTAGTTTGTGGGGGAACTGATTGTTAAAAAGAGCCTGGCACCTCTTCTTTTCTCTTGCTTCCCTCCTCTCGCCATGTGATATCTGATCCCCTTCACTTTCTGCCTTAAGTGGAAGCTTCTTGAGGTTCCTTGCCAGAAGCAGATGCTGGTGGCAACCTACTTATACAGCCTGCAGAACTGTGAGCCAAATAAACCTCTTTTCTTTATATATTACCTAACCTGAGGTACTCCTTTATAGCAATGCAAAATGGACTAAGAGAGAAGGTTATTATAATTCCAAGAGATTGAAGAGCCTCTGCTTCTACTTCTCAATAGTATTGCTGAAATCTTAGAATGGAGTGCTCACACACATTTCTCTCAATTCCTGATTGTTTCACCAATGGCAGGAGAAGTTAGGCCAAATCATGCACACTAATTTTGCTTTTAAAATTGGAGTCAGAGGCCAGGTGCAGTGGCTCATGCCTGTAATTCCAGCACTTTGGGAGGCCGAGGCGGGCAGATCACGAGGCCAGGAGATCAAGACCATCCTGGCTAAAATGGTGAAACCCCATCTCTACTAAAAATACAAAAAATTAGCCAGGTGTGGTGGCGGCCGCCTGTAGTCCCAGCTACTCAGGAGGCTGAGGCAGGAGAATGGCGTGAACCCAGGAGGCAGAGCTTACAGTGAACCAGGATCGTGCCACTGCACTCCAGCTTGGGTGGCAGAGTGAGACTCCGTCTCAAAAAAAAAAAAAAAAAAAAAATTCAAGTCAGAGACCATGATCAGTATAAATATTCAAGTAGAATTTATACTAAGTTCATATAATCTCAACTACAGATTAGCATTACATGCCAGGACCAAAATATGGAAGGAGGCGACCAAAAAAAAAAAAAAAAGAAAGAAAAGATAAGATGCAGGTACAGTATTAATAACTTCAAACTTTATTTTCTTAGATAAAGCAGATTAGAGTAAGTGCATGCATATACTATTCTCACACCTGAATCTACCACCCCTCATACTCAACTCCATCATCCTCATAAAAAGAAAAAAATATTAAAAGTTTAATTGCTCACAATTTAAATGATTAATAAATTACATTAAATCATCCTCAATAAACATTAATTCTATTAATTATTCTTTAGTCCCAAGTATGATCCATTAAGAGAAGAAGGGAGAAAAGGGAGTAGAGAGTAGGCAATAAAAAAGAAAATGGTAAATAGTAAAGAGAAATAAAGGAGAGAAAGGGGGAAAAATAATGAAGGAGGTGAAGAGTAACAAAAAGAAAGTCAAATATATCAAAACAATTGGAACGAGTACAGATAACAGCAATTTTTTTAAAAAACTGAAGTAATTATAAAATGTCTCTCCCTCACTTTCTTTTTGCCTCCTTCTTCATTGAATTTGTAATAATCTTTTAATTTAAATGTTAATAATAGGGGACATATAACACTTGAATTTTAAAAAATATTTTAATTTAAATTTTAAGAAATTTTAAAAATATAGTTTCCTAAATATTAAAAAATTCAAATGAGGTCTCATTTGACCAAGTGTGCTAACTCTGCTTTTTGCACCTTTTGAAAGGCATCGTGATACTACAGTTTGTAGAGTTAAAATATAGGAATTTTTCAAAATTCCTTTTTCACCAGAAAATGAACTCTGAGCTTGTATTTAAGGATATGTCAACTGCTATCTCTTTGAAACAAAGAAGTGAAAAAAAAAAAAAAGAAGAAAAAGAGTACTACTGCCCAATGCCTGGTAGCTAAAATATAATGAAGCTCTTGTGGGTTTTTGCAGGGGGGACAGCAGAGGGTTAAACGGTCAGCCAACACCTCCAATTTTTTCTGTCAAGTAAGTCTGTTAAAATGTTAAATCAGCCGGGCATGGTGGCTCACGCCTATAATCCCAGCACTTTAGGAGGCCGAGGCGGGTGGATCACCTGAGGTCAGGAGTTCCAGACCAGCCTGACCAATATGGTGAAACCTTGTCTCTCCTAAAAATACAAAAATTAGCCGAGCATGGTGGCATGCGCCTGTAGTCCCAGCTACTCAGAATACTGAAACGGGAACATCGCTTGAACTGGAGAGATGGAGGTGGCAGTGTGCCAAGATCACGCCATTCACTCCAGCCTGGGCGACAAAGCAAGACTCCATTTAAAAAAAAAAAAAAGTTAAATCAAGTGAGTGCACATGGAGGAAAAGCTGCTGGTTGTTGTGGCCATTATTCCCTATACTACCTATAGCAGCAACCAGAGCAACATTACTTAATGTAAAAAACATTTTAATTTATCAAATGAAACCCACAGCAAAGATTCTATCCTACATGAACATGAAGATCATGCCTAGTGATTGCTTCACAAGGTTCAACTATTTAAACTTTCATTTCTTAATAGGTCATATTTTCCTACTTCTAGGCCTATATTAACAAACTATAAATTCCTATTCAATTGTTATATAAAAGCTCTACTGTGACAGGATTGGTGCTGAGATTTTTCGGTACAGATTCTCAATCTGCAGAAGAAGATACCTAGAGTGCCTTTACTACAGAATGGGGCTCACCAGGTCAAGTTTGAAAGAGACATTGATTAATATCCTATCTCCTAGACAGATGTTTCTTATTTAAGCAAATTATGAACTCACTTTAAAGGGAAGTGTCAAAAAAATCTATATTCATATAATACTATTTTACCTTTTAAACACAATTATGAAACCCAAAGAAATTTATAAATATATACTATAAACACATTAAAACAAAATTAGGAAAACTCAAATTTGCAACCTTCATTTAATGGGTGATGTTGGTTTGCTGAAAATAGATCTCTGATCTCTAATGTAGAAAAACAGAAACTCGGATCCAGTTTTAAAATATACTCTTTCTCAGTCAGTGGCGGTGGTTCAGGCCTGTATTCCTGCAATTTGAGAGGCTGAGGCGAGAGGATCACTTGTGCCTAGGAGTTTGAGACCAGCCTGGGCAACAAAGTAAGATCCTGTCTCTACAAAAAATAAAAAAATTAGCCAGTCTGGGTGGCATGTCCCTGTAGTCCCAGGTAGTTGGGAGGCTGAAATGGGAGAATCCTTTGAGCCCAGGAGTTCGACGCTACAGTGAGCTATGATCACACTACTGCATTCCAGCCTGGGTGACAGAGCAAAACTCTGTCTCAATTAAAATAAATAAATAAATAAAAGTTTAAAAAAAATACTGTCTCCCACCTGTGAAAAAGAGTCCCCATATTATATAGAATGAAGTTTAGCTCCTTAGCATGGCACTCAAGTCAGATCCTTTCCAACCTCATTTCTCTCTGCGTTCCTCACTCAACTTTCATCACCTTCCAGCTGGATGACTTGCCACTCTTACAAAAAAACCCAGTCCTCTCGTGGACCTCTGACTGTGCCCATGCTGACTTCTCAGCCGCCACTCTTCTCTGCCTACCAACATTCTAATTTTGCTCTTAGATTCAGCTTCAAAGCCATCTGCTCCATAAAGCCATCTCCCAGTTTCCTGGTCTTAACAACTACACCTTCCCCTGAGTTTCCAGAGTGCATTGCTCATAATTGTTTTTATGTTCCCTGGAAATGTTAGCTGTTCATAGATCTATCTTCCTCATTACACTGTCAACCTTGGGGGGAAAAAAAATACACGCACAGCTTTATTGAGCTATAATCCCATAGAATTCACTCATTTAAACTACACAATTGAATGATTTTTAGTATATTCACAAAACTGTAAAACCATCATCACAAACAATTTTAGAACATTTTTTCTACCTCAAAAGGAAATCCTATACCCATTAGCAATCACTCCTTACTTCCCTACTCCCAGCCCTAGGCAGCCCTTACACTACTTTCTGTCTTTATAGATTTGCATATTCTGGGCATTTCATATAAATGGAATCATCCAATATGTGATGTTTTGTGTACATGTCATCTTCTAAAGGCAGAGATCAAGTTCTATTCATAGATGGAAAAGTAAATGAGCAGGATCTATGAAAATGAGTTTGCAATCAGACCTGAGTTAAAAATCTCAATTCAGCTATTTACTAGTTGTGTGACTTTGAGCAAGTCATTTCATCTCTCTGAATACCAGTTTACTCATTGTAAAATGGGGATAACAATCCTTCCCTTGAAAGATGGTTATGAAAATTAGGGAGAAGATATGAAAAAAGTTCCTAGAAATGGGTTTGCTCAATAAACAGAAGGTGTTATTTGTATTTATCTTTGTATACCCACAGTATCTGGCATAATGGGTAGTAATGTGTATTGATTAATTAATTCATTAATGATGAAGAACTTGAATGCCTTTCCTTCAGCATGCTAATAGACTTTTAACAACTTAGGGGAAGGAGCTAAAGTTAGCAGGGCAAAATCTTTCCTGGAAGATGTAAACTAGTTTCCATTTGTTTCCAGCTACTGTTTTCTCTCAGAAGAAGACAAACCTGGCCAATGGACCAGTGAGACAACAGAGACAATCAACAAATCTAGGATCTGAAATCAGAGGGAATCCAGTTGGGTTCTAGCCCTGATACTGCATTCTGAAGTCACTTAGAAATAAAATCAGCTCTATCCATCTCAACTTCTGGTTTCGTTTGCATACACTTCACCTAATAATCATTTTTGCTTTCCCTATTATGGGACTAAAAAACCTGAATCTCACCTGAGCAATGTTTGAATTCTCCTTAAGACAGTTGAGCAATACCATCTGAATCATGAATAAAGAAAAGTACATAAAGGGAAAGGCACAGAATAGGTGTTTACCCAAAGGAAAAAAGTTCAACCACCAAAAAGCAATTAAATTATATCTAGAGATGTCCAAATAAATTAGGAATCTTCACCATAGGAACAGTAAGGCTCCCTCGCAGAAAAGAAATGCATTAGAATATCGATTCAATTCCCCAAAATCAAGAGAGGAAAGAGTAAAATAAGTTTAGTTGAGTTATACTTGTAATAGAAGTGATGACTGAATCAACAAACTGAAAGAAATTCAACAGTCTGCCTTAAAACAAAAAGGATATACAAGTAATTCCATCTCTACAGGAGAGAAACATGAAAGGATTTTTAAAGGAGAAAGGAATGTATTTGCAAAAAATTTCAGTGCAAGTTACATGAGTTTTCTATAGGACTTAATTTTTTAAAAAACCATAACCCTGAAAGCCATAGAAAAATTAAGAAAACAATTATTTAATTAGAATAGATCATTTGGCAATTGACCATTGAAGCAGTTTAGTTTTACCAAAAGAAAAAAAAATAACAGAAAATGATCTTGTAAACTTTGGCTATTTTGACCTTTTTTAAATATTCAGGAAAAAATACCTTCTAGCTAAAAGCATTTGTGAAATTCAGATGGAGACAAACAAAACTGATGTCACAGAAATGCTTAAATTGATAAATTCCAGTGCTTCCAAGCAGGCTGAGAAAATTTTTAAACACAGCCTGAGGAAGGATCCATTATTGGCATGAAAATAGGTTAAGCGTTCCCATCTCAAATTGCTCGCTTTAATGGACTGGTTTCCAAATAATCCATCCCATCATGAGAGGATGTTTACCTTCCGATCCTAAGGAAGAGGGTCAAAAAGTTCTTCCATCCACTTATCTCTTTAGAAATAAGACAAAAAAAAATTAAAAAGAAAGTATATCAATTCCCAATAGACCTAGTTTCTTATGCCAGTGGTCTGCTCATATAGGTTCATAGACAAGTCATTCTAAAATCTCATGCCATCTCCTCACCTCCCTTTTGTGTAAACAAATTTCCTTTCAGAAGATAAAACACCTGAGAATCTGTTTCTGCATCAGAAGCACACAGGTGGGAACAGCCCCTAAAGCTCTCTAAGGGCATTTGCTCACTGTAAACAAGGCAGTTATTCTCTGAGTATCTGGACCTAAAGTTAGGAATGATGTATGTATTTTTCTTGTCATTATTTTCCTGACTCTGTAGCGGTCTATTGAAAGTATTTTCTGCCGGGCACGGTGGCTCACACCTGTAATCCCAGCACTCTGGGAGGCCGAGGTGGGCGGATCACGAGGTCAGGAGATTGAGACCACGGTGAAACCCCGCCTCTACTAAAAAATACAAAAATTAGCTGGGCGCGGTGGTGGTGCTCGCCTGTAGTCCCAGCTACTTGAGAGGCTGAGGCAGGAGAATGGCATGAACGTGGGAGGCGGAGCTTGCAGTGAGCCGAGATCGCGCCACTGCACTCCAGCCTGGGTGACACAGCGAGACTCTGTCTCAAAAAAAAAAAAAAAAGTATTTTCTAACACATTTAATGTCGCAAACTACCTGAAGAACAGGCGGCCCAGTCCAGCCCAGTTCCAGTGCTCAGGCCTCAGGAAAGGGAAGCAAGCTATGCAGCTTTGACTGGGATTGTCTGAGAAAGAAACCCTCAGTACTGAGACACACTTTTAATACTGAGCGTCCACGGAAGCGATCCTTCAAGTGCTGACAAGCTTGGGAGTTGTGAAAGAAGAGGGAGAACTCAGGTAACAAAACACCGTCATTTAGTATTACCCTAACCATAACTGGAGCGTACTGAAATCAACCCCAAACAACGTGAAACTCACTGCAAAAAATAAACGGAACATAAATATCCTTCAGTATAAAATGATGCCACAGAAATATTGTGATTCACCAAGCTTCTGAACCCTTTCTAATATTCATAATTATCCTGGTTTTTTGCCCCAGCATTAAATGTGATGATTCAATCTTTTTCTGACAAGACACAAAAAATTAAGCCTTAGAGGTTGAGTTTATTTTTGTGCCCTTAATACTTCCCTAAAAGTTTTGTTTCAAGAACCAAAAGTCTACTATCCAGGCTAGTAATAACTAGACTCCAGTCCTATCTTTGACTTTTCCAGTGACTTGGTACTTTACCCAAGTTAAGTGCATATTTTCTTTCTCTCTCCAGTTTCTCTTTCTTAACATGGAAACAATAATACGGTACCTATAATTTGCCTTACTAGGGTTATGGCAAGTATTCTTCAAACTCATGAAAATTCTTCTGAACAAATATGAAGAGCCATTTTATATTGAAACTGTTATGATACACATTAAGAAAATATTAAAATAAAACATTACAGTAATAGCTTCACAGTGGCTAATAGAGCTGAAAGTCATAATTATACTTACACACTAACCCTCAGAATACCTGATTACTGACCAGACATTTTACTTCTCAGAAATGAAGGACATAATGGTCTGTTCAATTTACACCTTTTTCATCAAAATCATTTATATTACCAAAAGTTCTATCCACTAAAGAGTTATTGCCTGTGACTCACATATTTTAAAAATATGCAGCCTGACTAAAGCATCCTTCAGCATCTCAGTTCTCTCTTAGCCCAAAAGAGGTATGCAAATCTGACTTACTACTTAATATTATTATCAAGATTAGTTTGATGGGTAATCTAAGTAAATCTAACCAAAGTAAAAAGAGTAGAATTATGGAGCAGGGGAAAGCATATGTAATTCATTCTACATCTGTTATCCTGGGGTCAATTCACCAAGATACTGGCATTATGTCACCATACAGATACCAAGAGCCCAGTATCAAGTGAGGTATTAGACTGGATCACCTCTGTGCTCACTTTCAGGGGAAGGTTATGTGGAATGATAGGAAGAGTTTAAGGTTTTAGTTCCTGCTCCCAAATTTGAACTGAAATTTTAATTTCAGTTTGATCTGTTATATAATATTGGACAAATCATTTAATCTTTCTGAATATCAGTTTCTTCTGTGTAAAATGGCAACAACCCAAAATTAGAGAGTTGTAAAGGCTTTTGTTGCATTCATCACATCCAATTTTATTTTGTTTACAGTTCTGTCTCTGAGATTCCTGAAGGCAGGGACTATGTCTTATCCATCCCTAAATTTTAGGTAGTTAACATAGCGCCCGGCAAATAAAAAACATTCAATGAATATTTGTGAAATTGTGTTGAATCAACTATTTGCACTAGCGCAGCCCTTTGACAACATACTGAATAATATTTTTATAAAAACAAAAATTACAGTTTTAAATTCAGATGGTATGGTAGATTAGACGATTGTTCTGCAAATATTCACCTTTGTCCCACTCCTTGATGAGAAAAGTATATTCCCTAACCCCTGGAATTTAGTCGTGCCCATATGCCTTGCTTTGGCTAATAGGATGCTAGTGACCATGACCTGAGCAGAGGCTTGAACTGAGCTTGCATAACCCGGCTTGCTCTCTTGAACTGCTGCCTTTCACCATGAGAAGAGCGTGTCTTGTGTAACAAGTAGTCCAAGGAGGATGAGAGATATTTGGTGCCAAGCCCTCCCAAAGCCAGGCTGGGTCAGCCAAACCTCAATTGACTTTTAGATGTGTTAGCCAGAAACACTTATTACTCTACACTGTTTTGGGTGGTTTGCTAGACAACATAATTGTGCTGTAGCTTATTAAAGCAGATAGTGTTTGATTAAAGAATGTACACCATTTGCTATGCTATAAGTTCTCAGAGTGGACTATACTTTCAAGATGAGTCAATTTTTCAATTGAACTCAGTAGATTACCCACTAATATAAATGTGTTATTTGTGTCTTATGATTCCAATGGTATAGTGGTTAAAATTGATAATCTGAGAGCAATTTCCTCAAGCAAAGTATTTTTTTCTAGGTGAAGTTCACCATGAGAAGTTCAAGTTCATTTGAAGTTTAATTTAGTGGGAAGATTTCCCTTCTCCACTGCCTCCCATGTCACCCATGAATGTCTGGTGCCATTTTGGGCAGAACCAAATTTTTTTCTCTGTATGCAGTATGATATAGGGAACTACCCATGGGGCCATGTGTGCAAATTGAGGAGGAAAAGGCGATGAGCAGCCTTCTACTCATGGGAGTGGAAGCAAGTCCTGTTAATGTCTTAACACTGCCTTTGAGTTTTGCTCAGGCCCAGTGTCATATATAGCACTTTTATTTGCTGATGGAGCATCTTTAGACACATTTAACTTTATGATCAGCTAGATCCAAACAATCAACTGATATTGGAAAGCTTAGGTCATTTGTAGACCTATGGTCAGGTATTCACTCCTTTCAGGACCTGGCAGCAAGCCACAAACTGTTTTCAGAAGGAAAACAGTGACTTGATAAAGAGGTCATAGACTTGTTGCAAAATCCTACGGGCTCACACCATGATTCTCTTAGTCAAACTTGGTGCAGGAGCAGGCTCCATTTAGATTCCTTATCTGCCACAGACACTTAAGGAACCTACGTTCCACTGGTTTATAAAAGCTGAAATTGCAGAGCCTCTTATAACTAAAATCTAACAAACCATGGATTTCTTTTTGCTCTGGACTCCATTCAAGGCTGGAAATATTTTTGGTCAGTGACTAAATGAGTCAGAGCAGAACAACCAAATGTAGTATATGTTGCCTCAAAAAATCCAAAGACACCTACTAAACATTGTGCCTTTTTCTCAGTGGTAGGGGCACAAAGGTGCAAAATGTTTGCCTCTGGACAGAATAACCCAACATGATGCAGACAACCTGACTCTGGAAACTTTGCTGAGATGGTAGGCACCTAAATGTTCATGGATTTTCTCCTCCAGCTACTGCCACAAATGTGCCTTAAAGGTTTCTAGGGTATCTGTTACTCCCTGCTATGCAGATCTTAACAGCATGATGTCACAGATGTAGTGTACTAATGTGATGCTCTGTGAGATGTTAGGACATTTAAGGTCCTAGTGGGCCTAATTTTGGCACAGAGCTAAAGAGCTGACATAAGCCTTAGACCAGATTGTTCTTTGGAATAGTGGGAAAATGGGCTAATTTAATGACTGCATGTTAGATGCCAAGAGAGGTGTCAGTTTGTTTCAATAAAAAAGGCCACAGCTGAAACAGCAGCTTAACTGAAGTAACCATTGGTTGAGTTTTAATAATCCATTGTCATTCATGAAAATCCAGTCAAATTTGTATGTTAAATCTGAATATAAAAGGAATCACTTCTCTAAACAAACATAGCTTCTAGGTACATAGCTTCTAAGTTTTCAGTGGTGGCAATGATCTCCATGGTGCTTCAATATTGCTTTTTGGTTTACTCTTTTGGTAGCATGGGAGAGGAGCTCCAGGAGCTTCTGCTTGGCCCCTGTATTAGCCTTTAAAGTAGTGTTCTATTTTGGCATGTATCAGAATCTCTTGAATGGAGAACATAAATTGTTAAACCCCACCCCCAGTTTTTGATCCAGTAAGTCTGGTTGGGGGTTGAGAATCTGCATTTTTAACAAGTACCCAGGTGATACTGATGTCAACATAGATTATGACTACAGACTGCAGATTGGATAAGTGAAAATAAATTTTCAAGTAAATTTACCAGCCTCAAGCATTTAACATAGTACTAGCATCAGTCAGTGTGTTTTACAAAGAAGGAAGTGGAGACAAGTAGTGAAGTTAGTAAGTCAATGCAGTGGCAGCTGGTGAAGAGATCTCCTATTATCCACCTCATATAGTTGCTATAAATTTTAAATGAGGGTGTGACTGTAATGTGATCAGCACAGTACCTGGTATGTGGAAACAGTCAATAAATATTATTATTTTAGTTTTTTTAAATTAATTTTAAAATCCATCCAACATAGCCACTAATCACCTATGCATCTTTGTATTAGTTATTTAACCATTTGGGCACTGAGTTTTTTCGTCTATAAAATAAAGAAGTTGTAACAGGTGATCTTTAATGTCTTTAAAAATCACTAGTTTTACATTAAAAGGAATCTGTCATAGCTGTCTTAATTAAGGTTTTATACTCACTGAGGGTGATCTTCCTTTATAGCTCTGATATTCTGAAAATCTTGTTTCTTATTTATCTTATCTAAATTTTGCATCCTATGGAATACATACTTTTCCAAAAAGTAGATTGGACTTTAGGCCAGTTTCTACCTATATTTATGCCTGGGAACTCAGAATTGAGGTACTATAAAGAGAAAAACCTAAATAGTAAAGGCTGTCTTTTCTGTTTATAGGGTCATACTTTTCCCATTTGGGTTTCTCTAAGGCTTTACTGGAGAGAACTAAAGCCCCATTAGCAAAAGTGCCACAGAGACATAAAAGAAGCTGCTGTTGTTTTAATTACATGGGTCTAATTACGGTAATGTGATAGATAATTTACCATACACTGAGGGCTGGAAATTTCAAGTTGTTTGGGAATTAGAATCTGCAAATCATTTTGATTAAAATACCAGTGACTTCACTGAAGGGCCACTGTCTAAAATTCTGCACAATGATATTATTATTATGAAAATTTCATGTATGTCATTAACCACAACTTGATGAGAAAGCAAAATAGACCAAAAATGAAATGTGTGCTTGCCAGAATGGTTAATTTATCATTGACTATTAGTTTGCCTTCTTTCGAAATGTCCTGTCTTTGAATCTCACTGCCTCTTGTCGGTACAATAACTACCCTCTCTGTATTGTATCACCAATTTTCCCTATTTCCTGCATCTTTGTTTTTGCATGTAAAATACTGTGATTTCTCCCATCGTAAAAACAACAACAACAACAAAAACGAAAGCCTCTTTTGATCTCACAGTTCTTTGTAGATACTGCCTCTTTTCCTCTTCCTTTTGTAGCAGTGTACCTCAAAGGCACAGTGCACATTCATCTCTCCATTTCTTCTTCTCCTGTTCTGTCCAAGATTCCTATCAGAGTCCCCTCCCTTTCAATGAAGCTACTATTGCCTTTACCTCCATTAACTTCCACATTGCCAATCCAAATGTCAACCTTGGTCGTAGCCAATTGTCCTCCTTTTTGAAATATTTTCTCAATTTGGCTTCCAAAGCACTACTCTATCCTGCTTGCCCTTCTCCCTCTCTGGCTATTCCTCCTCAACCTTCCTTCCTTCCTGAACCCTCCCTATCTTCCCTACCACTAACTGTTGGAGTGCCCCAGGCTGAGTCCTCACACATCTCTTCACTAACCACATTGTTCTTCAGATGATCTCACTTACTCTATGGCTTTAAATACCATCTATGTGCAAATGATTTCAAAATGTCTCTATGTCCAGGCCTTTCCTGATTATCCTATCTAAAATAGCACTCCCTCCTGTCGTTTTCTATTCCCTTTCCTTACTTTACATTTTGTGACAGTACTTACTTTTTAGCATATATTATATGTCTATTTGTTTATTTGCTTATTGTGTACCTCCCTGACTAGAATGTAAATCTCATGAGGGCAGGGACTTAGTTTTATTCCCTGCTATATCCCAGCACACAGAATAGGGTGATGGTGGTATGGAATATATTAGGTACTCAATAAGTATTTGTTGAGTGAATCATTAATGTCCAAATTTATTCTTTCAAATCATTGAGCACTCATTTATGTTATGTAACAGTGCAAGGCAAGCAAATAGCTTTAGCTCTAAGAGTGGGATCACTGCAGGCTGCCTGGGTTATTTACCACACAGCACAATGGTGAGAGGGTGGAGAAGTGGCAGCAATTCTAATTTGTGTCCAAATAAGGGAATGGCAAATCCAGCCTAGTTTAAGGCAGTTGAGGTTGGGATGGGGAAAACAATGGGATGGGTGGGCCTCCGCATAGGGGCACAGATTCATAACTATTAGGTGAAGAATAGAGACAACAGGGCTCCAAATATAAACAAGGCAGTCCAGAGAAACTATCAGTTGTTCTGAAGCAGAAGAAAATTTGCCTAGCCCACAGGAGACCCACAGGAACCCACAGTCTGGTTCCTTGATTTCAGCATAGGTTCATGGCCACCTGCAGATGCTGGATGTTCGATCCCGCATCAGCTGTGGGGATAGGGCTGGGGCAGGTTCTCTGGGGAATGCAAAAATAAATATAATCTCTACCTTCAAAGAGCCTGCAGATTTATAAGAGATGCTAAGACACAGCTAATAGAAGAGCATTACATAACATGTAATGTGCTCAGCAGAGCCGTGAAATCACAGCAAATTATATCTGTAAAGGAGGCTATTTATGGATTGTGTTTAAATATAGAACTAGTCTCTTGGGTGCAAGAAAAAGAACAATTTACTAGTTACGTATTTCTTCATTTGCAAAATGTAGGGTTTAGAAAGAATTCTTTTTTATGTTTCCTTCCAGTGCTAAATTGCTATGATTCTTAATTCACACACATGTAAGCTTATATAGGTAAACTTGTATACACAGATAATAAAATCTCATTAATTTGGACTTTGCTTATTTTGAACTTATGACCAACCATCAAAGTAAGGTTAGTTGAATTTTCATTTTATCAGTAATATCAGTAGCTTGCTCAAAAAGACTGTAAACAAATTAAAAAGGAATGCTTACCAACTTTAAAGAACAGACTGTTTTCAAAGCATTTAGAACTCTTATTTGCAAACAAATAGCTGAAGTGGATGTCAGCCACTTGGACTGATGTTTTGATGCATTTCATACAGATCCCTGAACTAGGGCCGCCTGGAGAGAAGGGAGTTGACACACCAGGTCCCTGACCCTCATCTCACCTCAGAGCACCAGGAAGCCAGAGCTTGCCTTGACTGAGGACAAAACCAAAGGAAATCATTTGCAGCAGCACTGGGCCTGGCAGATTATGCCCTGAGCCTCCTGCTGTATTTCTTGCTCTAGCAGTATAAGAAACTTTTTTAACAAAGAAGATGCAGTCTTCTTTATTAATAGGTTATTGTGTAAAATTCATCCATTCAAAATGTTTCTTGAATGCCTACTACATTTATCGACTGTGCAGAAGGCACTATTATATATCCTTATTACATTATAGATTTTCAGTACCAAGTGTTTATTTCATTTACAGCTCTTGAGGATGTGTTTTAAGATATCTTATTATTCACAGTTAATTTTAATAAAAGTTGCAATTACATTACTTCAAAAGGCTACTTGTGGACCTCACAGTAAATGGGGATGTTACCAAAAGGAGAAACAAGGGTGATTATGGAATACTAAAATTTATCAAAAGCTTTTTTGACAAAGGTCAGAAAAGCTGAAAATCAGAATGGAATGCAAATTAAAAAATGCCAGGAAGGGAATGCAAAAACAGAATCTGGAAACCACACAACTGAAAATTTTCATTATACCTTAGACAAATCATCACAAAGTTGATCCCAAATTGAAGACAGATATAAGAAAGTAGTAACAGGAGTTATATAACCTATCAGATGAATTTAGTCACTCTCTGTGACTGAGCCAAAAGGCTGATCAAGGGAGGCCAAGGTCTTCAATCTCCCTTGAACACACCGAAGTCATTCCAACCAGATGTTTTTGCTGATGTTGCTTTCTTCACCCACTGTCTGACTTTTCAGCTATTGTTCTATCTTCAGATCCTTGCTGCAGTTCTAGCTTCTTCGTGCAGCCCTCCCTAATTCTTCCTACCCAAAATGAAAGCCACTTTCTGGATGCCCTGAAAACCTTACAACATTGCAGTTTACCACTAAATGGTTCTCTAATGAGTATGGAGTTCTTCTGGATTAGGCTACAAATACATTACTTGCAGGATTCATACTTTAAACCTTTTAGTGATTTATTAACTTATAAGAAAAGTCTTACAAGATATAAAAATTTAGTCACATTAAGTAAATATTGAATGAATTGCATTTGTCAAAAAGAAAAACTGTAGAAAAATAAAGCTACTTTGGAAAATTTGGGATGTAGGGTTCATAATACCCATTGCACCTAACTCCTTATAAGACATAAAGGAGGCACTGTCGGCTGACAAATCGATTGATGAATGAATGGTAGTAAGAAAGTTTTCTTTACTGAGACCTTTCATATGCAATTGATTAGTGCAAATAATCATGCAGTTGTCTCAAAGTAAACTCAAAACGTTCACCACCACCACTACCACCACCACCCCCTAAAAACTGCTCAGCCTCCGGTATTCTTTTATGCCTAATTAAAGGCATCACTCCCCACTCAGTGACCTAAGCCAGGAACCTGGCAGTCGCAAAGCACTTTCTCCTTATTCCCATATTTGATTCCTCACCGAATTCTGTTGACTGTCTCAGATCCATCCCTGCCTCTCCTTCAGTACAGATTTTACTTGGTTCAGGCCTTAACATCCCCACCCACCCAGACTCTATGGTTATTTCCCAACTGGTTGCACATATCTGGTCTCACCTCTCTTCAATCCATGCCACATACAGCCAGAGAGGATCTAAAATGCAAATCTGTTCATGTCATCCCCTTTCTAACTCTTGTAATGGTTTCCAATGCCTAAAAGATAAAGTCCTATCTTCTTTGCATGTCATTCAAGGGCCCTTTTAATCTGGTTCCAGCCTTTCGTTTTAAAATCAACTTTGGCCACTTGCCTACATGCATCATACCTCTTCCCATCTAAAATTTCAAAGTCTAAAGTTGTCAGACTTGAAGTACCAAGGCATTTTATCTCACTGTGTAGGACAATATTTGACCCTGTATCCATTTAAACTAGTTGACTTACCTTTGTACGTAAACCAAGGACCAATTTATTTCTTGATCACCTCTGCAAGGCTGATACTTTGGTCACCACGATGGCTGGTAAATGTCCCTAATATAGCAATTATTTGATCATATACCCATTTAACCTACTAGAACTTCTCTACTGTCAGAAGGGCAGGGAGGGACATAGCAGATCTTGGCATGAGAGGAGAGTATATAGTTTGGCATTTTCATATATCAGCATCACCATAACAACCACTCAAATATTTGTTGAACATTGGTGAGTCAATGATGAAAGAGTTTAGAAGAAGGAATTTCAGGGAAGTGGAACAGCAGGAGCAAAGGCTCAGAGGCAGCAGCGAACTTGCAGTAGGCTAAGACCAACCCAAGGTAGTTTTTTTTTCCCTGACACTGCTAAATTGAAGGCTTTTATAAAGCAGCTAAAAATGAGGAAAGCGGCCAGTCTGAATAAGCTGTGACTCAGTAAGCAGAAGATGAAACCAAAACATAACTCAAAGACTTCTGCCTGGGAGACTGGAAGACTGGTGACAACTTGATGGAAAACGGTAAGCCTGAATTGTACATTCAGACCAATTCTCACCATCTGAATTTGAAAAAAAAAAAAAAAAAAAAAACGCCTAAGAGGAAAAACTGAATAGTTACTACAAATTACCTACAAATGTCCTTGCCAGTATGAGGATTTATGCCACCTGGTGGCAGTTCACCTAATTTTGTTATTCAATTCTCTACAGTAGTGCAAACTCAAAATTTGTACTTACACACTTGAGCAGTGTCAGGCATGAAGGAGCTATTAATTTTTTTTTTTTTTTGTAGAATGAATGGATGAGTGGAATGTGTAAATAAATTATTCAATGAAGCAAAGCTCTGTGGTGAGAAAAGCTCTGATCCAAAAGTCAAGAGAGTTGGCATCTAGTTCCACACTAACTGTGGAGTGATTCCCAGGTCACAGACCTCTTTCAGGTCATGTGCAGCTCTAACATTCTTGACTTTATATTTGGGTTTCAGTGTATTTATCTGAAAAAAAATGATATGTAAAAATTTCTTACAGTTATATTGAGCTTTTGTTTTATATATATATAAATTTATATATATATAAAACAATATGTTATATATATAACACAAACTCAACAAAAACTCAAATAATATAACTGTAAGAAATTTTTACTATCTTTTTTGCTATATATGTATATTGGGGTTTTTATTTGAAAAATTATGAACTGAGCTCAAAAGTCCTTGAAGAGTCACAACATCAGACGAGCTGTCAGGAGTGATACGTAAACTTCTGGCAATTGAATTTGAACTTACAGCTGGAGGAAACTTGCTGGTTCTAAGTTCTCTTCTGATTATGACATCATTGTTTCTCCTTAGCCAGATGTTTCTAATGATAGCTTTCAGATGACATTCCTCCTATTTGGTCCAGCCTCAGAATCTCCTCCTACACAGCACATTTGACCTCTTCCCATGAGTGTTCAGGCCATACCCACAGGTGGGAATTGAAGGGTGAGCACACACTACTATGTGGAGTTTTTTTCTTTTTAGGCTAATGTTATGTTTAATAAATGGGATTATGCTATTATATGTGTTTGTCTAATTTTCTCAGCTAAAGGAAAAGACCTATCCAAAAAGGGACTTTTAAAAAAGTTGTATTCCTAACACAAGATCTTTATGCAATGGACACTCAGTGTGTCCTTTTCAATATTGATCTTTATGATGAGAGTTAAAAAGCATTATCCAATGTAGGGACCAGGGAGGGACTTACATAAGATGATTCGGAAGTACTAGTAGTGCCAGAAAGTAACAGCGTGCTAAAATCACATCCCACAACAATGGGAGTATGTCAAAGGGACACAGGAACACAACTGAAAAAGCAATAATGGCCAATTTAAGAAAAACAAATAAATAATATTAGATTATAATCTAAAGTATATAATAAATATTCATGAGTTCACACTGACTTAAATAAATGGTTGAATAATGGGAGACAGTAGACAAATCTCAGGTATAGAAGAATTTGTAATGGTTGATGTAGATATCCGCCATCACAGAGTGAAACATAACCCTTCACTCTTTAAGTGTGGGCTGTGCACACACTGCCATAGAGTGTAGTATGGAAAGGGAATCACCTTGTGATGGAAAAACCTGGCAAACACTGCCTCAGTCAGACGATCAACAAATGCTGAGTCAGATTGGTAGCACATACCCTCCATGTGAGGTAATGAGAATAGTTACCTCTGTGGTCTTCCTCCCCCAAATCCATATCCTCACTCTAATGAGAGAAACATCAAACAAATTCCAACTGAGGGACATTCTGTTAATACAAGATACCTGGCCAGTGCTCCTCAAAGCTGCCAAGGTCATGAAAAATAAAGTCTGAGAAACTGTGATGGCCAAGAAGAATCTAAGGAGATATGACAAATAAATTGTAATAAGTTATCTTGCATGGGATCCTAGAACAGAAAAAGAACATTAGGTGAAAACAAAGGAAATCTGAATAAAGTATGGACTTTAGTTAATAATAATGTATCAATATTGGGTCATTAATTGCAACAAATGTACCAAACTAATATAAGATGTTTCTAATAAATGAAACTGAGTGTTGGGTGTATGGGAACTCTGCACTATCCCTGCAACTCTCTGTAAAATGTTTATTTTAAAAAATGAGTCAAATCTCCCATCACATTCATCAGAAACCAGTGCCATGTGGAGATGCAAGGAAATGTCAAACTCTTAATAAATATCTTTTGGAAAGTCAGATAGCAGAAAATTAGATAGGATATTTTAAAAACAGGGATCTTTGAGGCAGGAGAAAGATAAAATATGGCTTAAGAGCAGTTATATATTTTTTATTTGAATATAGTTCATTGAAGAAAATATAGGAAAAACTACACAAAAGCAGAAAAAGGAAACAAAAGCTTTCATAATTCTACCATCTAACACAACTACATTAGTATTTTATTTTCAATTTTTAAAATATGTTTATTTTTGTGGGTTTTTCTCATAGTTGTAATCCTACCTAATTGCACAATTTAATTTCTTGGAAGGTTTCCCTCTCTTCATTGAAGACAAATCTTACGTAGAGCAAGTTAATTGGTGTCATTCTGCATTTCAGACAGAATTAATTTATGTGAAAGAGAACCATATGACTTTGCAAGACTATGTGAATATCAAGAATCTGCTCTATTTGTCTAGGAGGTAGTGCAGAACTAAAGCGGTACATATGGTAATATATAGAAGCTTAAAGGTCTATCTCTTGATTTCACTGTGGAGAGGGTATGATATTTAAGAAACAAAATGGAGAAAGGGAAAAGTCTATTGCCAGACAAGTTCCTCAGAACTAAGAGATAGGATACAGAAATAAGAGGTAGGATAATAGGTATTTACCAATTCTCATACTAAGAGTATTGTTGGCAGAAGAAAGAATGTGATTAAGAGTAAATGGTAGGAAGTATACAATATTAACATTATTATACTCTGCATAATCATCTCTAGGGAGGAGCTTGCATTCAGACAATCGTTGTTTCTTAAGATTTGCTACAATGGCTATTTTCCAGATTTAAAAAAGTTTGACATCTTTAAATTCCGTTAGATTGAAGCAACGAAAACATTAAATATTCTTGAGTACATACTGCCACCCAGTGGATATATCCATGTGATGCACAAACCATTTGCCAACGAAGAGGACAAAGAGTTTTTGACCATGATGCTAGTATTAAAGCTTTGCCTGCATTCAGTGAAGGCCATACGTCGTATGTAATCCCAAACTGAATTACACCACTCATTCAAAATTCTAGATTAGACTTTAATACACATTTTCAAGGTATTCTGATAAATATTACCAGAGGCTTTTGGCAATGGGAGAAAAATATTATGTGTGCTTACCAACACTATAGATACTAACTTCTTACTAATATTAATAAAACTAATGTCAGTGAATTTCCGATAAGATGAGTCAGAGATACTCAACTTCTAGTAAGGAAGAAAGAGGGATGTCATGACAGAGACTAGACAGTGGAAAAATCTGGTAAACACTGCCTCAGTCAGATGATCAACAATACTAAGTCATATTGGTAGTATATACCTTGGATGTGGTAATCTTGACTCCCTTTGATGCTAAGAACTCTGGCATGAAG
This sequence comes from Mandrillus leucophaeus, assembly GCF_000951045.1. Taxonomy (NCBI): domain Eukaryota; kingdom Metazoa; phylum Chordata; class Mammalia; order Primates; family Cercopithecidae; genus Mandrillus; species Mandrillus leucophaeus. Next base: position 2,817,357 of record NW_012101443.1, read on the forward strand.
TCTAAGAGAATTACATTTTTGGCATAATAATCTTGGATTTCCCTTTATCTGAAAGCAACTAAAGGTTTACTAGAGTGGAAATACATAGAGACAATGGGTGGAATTTGGGTCATTTAAATGAATATTGAGGCCATATTTATGTAGAGACTTCCTAGGGAGTCCTGGTATTCTGTAGATAAGTCCAATACTATTTGTTTCCTAAAAAGGAATAATGCAATTTATGAAATTGAAATGACACTGAAAGTCTTAAGAAAAACTACTTGTCTGAAACTTTATTTTTTGCTACGTTTATAATTATCTTCTCCAAGAAGTTTACACATCCACAGGTGAACACATCTGGATAGGAAATCTACTAACTAATGTGTTCTCCATTGTTGGGTATGAGATTTCTTGATCTCACCATACTTACAAGTTAATAAATTAGCCTATCACTGTTTCATAAATGTTGGCAGAAGATACGAGATGAAAGACTTCATTATTCATGCTTACCAAGCAGCGTGAACATCATATTTGAGTTAGTTCTCCTTGCCCCCTAAGTTCCATGGAGGCACCATAGAGAAGTCCAGGTATATCTTGTGCATACAGTGGATTTGTGTCCTATGTTAGGAATACTGAGTTTGGGAAATCAACTGCTTTTATAATAAGCAGAAAGTAAGGTGGCTGTTTTTTCCAAAGTGGGACCTAAGCTTATCCCTTAAGGTTGCTTTCTGCAAACACAATCTTGAAAAATGGTTGCATTAAAAAGAGGTCAAAGCTTTGCATTTTTGGGATGCCCAGGGAAAATGTTCTGGGAGGTTTAAGGCCTATTGGCAATTGTCTTTCTTAACATTCATACAAAGCCAAAATCAGCCTTCCTATAATTTCTACTGATTGGTTCTGTGTTTTCCAATCTCCTTGGTATTTTGGATGTCAGACACCTGCAGTGTGCTATCTTATGGCCTCTGAGATTTATTTTTCTCCACACTAATAATTTCTAATCCCTTTGAGACCATTCCTCCATGGTCATATATGGCTTTGGGCTCCCTCACCATTAGTGTGGCTTTCCTCTGAACTTGTTTAGGTGTGACTTCCCAAAATGGACTACGATATTCCAAGTATAGATCATAAACTGTTATTTGGCTATACATTTCTATTCCACTCTTATGCCAGTAGATGGAAACTATGTAGTTTTTCATTAAAGGAATCATCATGCCAACCAGATTTCATTTAATATAACAGGAAGTCTAAGAGTAAGCTCCTTCATTTAAATAGTTGTTTAGCAGTTCTAGCAGAAAAGTGTTAAGTCATTACTGTCTGTATTTTAAAACTTATGGGCCGGGCGCGGTGGCTCACGCCTGTAATCCCAGCACTTTGGGAGGCCGAGATGGGCGGATCACGAGGTCAGGAGATCGAGACCATCCTGGCTAACACGGTGAAACCCCGTCTCTACAAAAAAATACAAAAATTAGCCGGGCGCAGTGGTGGGCGCCTGTAGTCCCAGCTACTCAGGAGGCTGAGGCAGGAGAATGGTGTGAACCCAGGAGGCGGAGCTTGCAGTGAGTGGAGATTGCGCCTCTGCACTCCAGCCTGGGCGACAGAAGGAAACTCCGTCTCAAAAAAAAAAAAAAAAAAAAAAAAATTATGGACCTCCTCTATATGAACTCTTTGTTTTCCATGTTAATATAAATGACATATGACTCCCATACTCCTTTTGGGGGGCAGGAGACGGGTGCGCCATCTCACTCTGTTGCCCAGCCTGGAGTGCAGTGGTGCAATCATGGCTCACTACAGCCTCGACCTCCTGGACTCAAGCAATCCTCCCGGCTCAACCTCTCAAGTAGCTGAGACTTCAGGCACATATGCTAATGCCTGGCTAATTTTTTTTTTTTTTTTGGTAGGGATGGGGTCTTGCTGTGTTGCCTAGACTTCATATTCTTTGTTCAAATAAGAATCCAACAGTCACAGGCTTTTATTTTCTCCTCCAACTCATGCATATAGAAGAGTAGGGAATTGACAATGTTTGTCTTCTGGTTTAACAAAGAAAACTGACATGTATATTTACTTTTTCAAAAACAGAGATATTACTTTAGATATTATTATAAGTTTAATTTTTTAAAAACTATGCTAAATTACAAACATACAGAAAAGTATGGAAAACAGTATAATGAAGATCCAGATGCTCATCACTCAGATTCAACAATTAAAGACTTTTGCCACATTTGTCTCATCCATGCCTTCTTTTCCTTATTATTATTAAAGCATTTAGTGGCCCCTCTCAGATAACACATCAGTTTATCCCTACATAGTTCAATATGTATTGACATGGATATTTCTAACACAACTTCAGTGTCATTAACATCTAACAAGATTAACAATAATTCTTTAGTATCATTTAATACCTACCCTGGATTTAAATTTCCACAATTATCTAAAAACATGTGTCTTTAGAGTTAGGTTATTCTAATCAAACTCCAAACTAGGTCCACTCATTGCTTGTGATTGTCATGTCTCATAAATCTCTTTTAATCTAATAGTCCCCCTCTCATTCTTTCTTTCAATTCTTACCATTGACCATTTACAAAAATTAGATCAATTGTCCCACACTTTGAGTTGTGGTATCTTTTAACTTACTCCTTCCTTCTCCAAATTTTTTATAAACTTGTGGTTAGCTCTAGAGTTTGATTAGATTCAGACTCAACATTTGTGGAGGGAATATTTCAAGATGTTTCTGTGTATTTCCTATTCCAGCAGATTGAGAAGCAACAATGGTTGCCACACTGATGAAATCATGTCAAGGAATTATTCATTGACTCTCATTTTATTGAGTTTTCCTTCCTTACTAGAAATGTAATTTCCCATAAAGCTGTAACAGAATGTAACATGAGATTTTTCCTGTTGTGCAGTCTTTGTTAAGAGGCCAAAGCTGGCCGGGCGCAGTGGCTCACGCCTGTAATCCCAGCACTCTGGGAGGCCAAGACAGGCAGATCGCGAGGTCAGGAGATCAAGACCATTCTGGCTAACACGGTGAAACCCTGTGTCTACTAAAAATACAAAAAATTAGCCGGGCGTGGTGGTGGGCGCCTGTGGTCCCAGCTACTCAGGAGGCTGAGGCAGGAGAATGGCATGAACCCGGGAGGTGGAGCTTGCAGTGTGCGGAGATCGCGCCACTGCACTCCGGCCTGGGTGACAGGAGGAGACTCCGTCTCAATAAATAAATCAATAAATAAATCAACAATAAAGTAAAATACCATAGATAAAAGCGGTAGCCCCGTATTCTTGCAGAGACTAAAGCTTCAGAAGGGAAATAGATCAGAACTTTTTTTTTTTTTTTTTTTTTTGGAGATGAGTCTCGCTCTGTTGCCCAGGCTGGAGTGCAGTGGCATGATCTCGGCTCACTGCAACCTCTGCCTCCCAGGTTCAAGTGATTCTCCTGCCTCAGTCTCCAGAGTAGCTGGGACTACAGGTGCCTGTCACCACGCCCAGCTAGTTTTTTGTATTTTAGTAGAGACAGGGTTTCACCGTGTTGCTCAGGCTGGTCTCGAACTCCTGAGCTCAGGCAATCCACCCGCCTTGGCCTCCCAAAGTGCTGGGACTGCAGTCTTGAGCCACCGCACTCAGCTGAGAATTTTTTAAAGAGCATTATCATAGTCTTGTGCGTTTCCCTTTACTCCTCAAAAAAAAGCCCCATCTCCCTCCATCAGAGCTAGGCGCTGCAGGGAACCAAAGCAGATCGTTTAAGTTAAATTCGACCTGTGGTCCCCTAAGTTTGGGAGCTGAATACACTGTGACCTTTGCCTCACTCTCCTCTGCTTCAGTCTGAAAAAAAGGAGGCTGGTTAGTGCCTGGAGCTGCCTGGATAGCAAAGAGACAGGGCTATACTGGGAATCGTTTGCACATCTAGAATTTGATAGGGCAAAAATATCAAGTTTCCTGTGGGTTAAGGGACAATAGCTAGGCTACAATGGTCTTTGTAAAATAGGACGAGGCTGTATAGAGTGTACCATCAAACCTGGATGGGTGCGGTAAATGGTCAGCTGGAGAGCACCTTGTCTGAAAGGGTGTGTGGTAGTGGTGGGGAGGCGAGTTGCAGAGGTGGCCCACTAACCCAACCTATTTCTCATCCTTCCTCGCTATCAACACCCTAGCATTAGTAGATGAAAAAGATGATCACAGTAGGGAAAACAGAGAACAGATTACGCCTTATGTCCCAGTGCTTGTATGGTCTAAGCTGGGGAGGTGAGAAGCTCTAAATTTAAATCAGGTTAGACTTAATAATATCTAAAGTTTACCACAAGTGAAACAGAAATGTCTAAAGATGGGTAAAGAAACATGACTGAATGCTTTAAAACAGATCTCCACTGCAAGCATTCTTTATTTGTAGTACTTTTATTATTATTATTTTATATTTGGAGACAGAGTTTCACTCTGTCGTCCAGGCTGGAGTGCGGTGACGCAATGTCAGCTCACAGCAAACTCTGCCTGCAGCGTTCAAGCGATTCTCGTGCCTTAGCCTCCCGAATAGCTGGGGCTACAGGCCCGCGACCATGCCAGGCTAATTTTTGTATTTTTAGTAGAGATGGGGTTTCGTCATGTTGACCAGACTGGTCTCAAACTCTAGACCTCAGGTGATCTGTCCACCTTGGCCTCCCAAAGTGCTGGGATTACAGGTGTGAGCCACTGCACCCAGCCTGCAGTACTTTAAAGATATATTATTTTAATAAATTCAACTAAACACTGAAGATATAAAAGTACCTAGTGAGAAGGGGTCCTCAAAATTGGTTATACATTAGAATCCTTCAGGAAGCTTTAAAAGCTTTGATGTTGTCCTACCCCAGATTCTGATTTAATTGGTCTGGCATGTGGCTTAGACATCAGGGTTCTGAAAGCTTAACAGGTGATTCTATTATGTAGCCAAGGTTGAGAACTACTCTAAAAATAGAGACTACTGAAAGAGAAAAATAAAAAATAAAAATAAAAATAAACAACTATTTGACTACTTTACTATCAAATATCAATAAAACTATCGAAAAGTTGGAATTTTCATGGAAAAGATCTACATGTTTGGTCTTCACTCTCTGGGTCACTGTCATAGAGATTTGATTAAATAGTTTGTATTTGTTTCACTAAAGGCATGGACAGGGTATGGTATAAGATAAATATTAAAAATATATTATTACAGGAGTGGAAATAATTAGTTTTTTAAAATAAGTATTAGTTTTTAACATACATGATTCTCACAGGAGACATGTATCCTAAAGCAGTATTTTTTTCTTTTTAAAATTGTTTTGCTTTTATTATTTTTAATTGACACATAATAATTGTACCTTTGTATGGGGCACAGGATATTTTGATACATGTATACAATGTGTAACGATCAAATCTGGGTAATTAGCATATTCAATACCTCAAACATTTATACGGTCTTTGTGTTGGAAACGTTTAAAATCTGCTTGTCAAGCTATTTGAAAATATACAACAAATTGTTAATTATAGTCACCCTACAGCGCTGTAGAAAACTAGCTCATATACCTCCTAACTGTAATTTTATGTTATCCAACTTCTTATTATCCCTCCAAACCTTCTACCCTTCCCTGCCTGCCTTTAGTAACCTCCACTCTAATCTCTACTTCTATGAGATCAATTTTTTTAAAGCTTTCACACATGAGTGAGAATGTGCAGTATTTATCTTTCTGTGCCTAGCTTATTTTACCTAACATAATGTCCTCTAAGCTTGTCCATGTTGCCATAAATGACAGGATTTCATTCTTTTTTGCAGCTGAATAGTATTCTATTATGTATATATGCCATATTTTCTTTATCCATTCATCTGTTGAAGGACACTTAGGATGATTGTATATCTTGCCTATTGTGAATAGTGTTGCAAAAAATGTGGGAGTGCCTTTCAACATACTTATTTCCTTTCCTTTGGATATACACCCAGTAGTGGGATTGCTGGATCATATGGTAGTTCTATTTTAGGTTTTTGAGGAACTTCAATACTGTTTTCCATAATGGCTGTATTAATTTACATTCCCACTACCAGTGTATAACAGTTCCCCCTTTCTCCATGTCCTTACCAGCATTTTTTGTCCTAAAGCAGCATTTTAAAGTTTATGTTGCTATACAAGTTGAAAACAGTAAATTCTAATGATGGATAAAAAAATATGGCCAAATGTCTTAAAACTTTCTTTAGTGACTTTGATATATCATTATTATTTAAATAGATTCAACAAAACACTGGAAATATACATGAACCTTGTGAAAATCAATAAAACACAAACACTCCAAAATACAATTTATTATATTTATCCTTCCAGACCTTGTATGAGATTGTTTAAGGATTCTTCCCCCTCTGATACGGTTTGGCTCTGTGTCCCCACCCAAATCTCATATCGAATTGTAATCCCCACATGTCAGAGAAGGGGCTTGGTGGGAGGTGATTAGATCATGGGGGTGGATTTCCCCCTTGCTGTTGTGGTGATTGTGAGTTCTCATGAGATCTGATGGTTTAAAAGTGTGGGCACTTCCCCCTTCCCATTCTCTCTTTCCTGCTGCCATGTGAAAAAAAGATGCTTGCTTCCCCTTTACCTTCCACCATGATTGTAAGTTTCCTGAGACCTCCCAGTCATGCTTCTTGTTAAACCTATGGAACTGTGAGTCAATTGAACTTCTTTTCTTCATAAGTTACCCAGTAGTTCATAAATTGCTCAGGTAGTTCTTTTTTTTTTTTTTTCTTTTGAGACAGAGTCTCGCTCTGCTGCCCAGGATGGAGTGCAGTGGCGTGATCTCGGCTCACTGCAACCTCCGCCTCCCGGGTTCAAGCGATTCTTCTGCCTCAGCCTCCCAAGTAGCTGGGACTACAGGTGCGTGGCACCATGCCCAGCTAATTTTTGTATTTTTAGTAAAGACAGGGTTTCACCATGTTGGCCAGGATGGTCTTGATCTCTTGACCTCAAGATCTGCCTGCCTCAGCCTCCCAAAGTGCTGGGATTACAGGGGTGAGCCACTGTGCCCAGCCCCAGGTAGTTTTTTATTGCAGTGTGAGAAAGGACTAATACACTTCCCTCTTTCCCTTTTTTCTCCCATAGATACTAGATTATTATAATGTGATAATATCTTTGCTAGGTACTAAAAATATGAAGATAAGTAAGATATGCTCCTTACTCTGATGGAGTCTCTAGTAGTAGACAATTAAACAGACCAACATTTAAAAATCAGTTCACTGAGGACTATAAAAAATGATGCTCAGGATGGGTGCTAATGAGACAAACAATGAAGGAAAATATTCTGGAAGAGATGACCCCAGATCTGAGTCTTAAAGGATGGTTAAGAGTTATTCAAGAGAAGCGACATTGACAAACGCTGTGCGTATGCAATGTGTACAAAGAGCCAGCAATGTGTCCAAAGCCAAGGGGCAAGAGAAAACATAGCTGTGGAAGATGACGGTGATCATGGTGAGAACTGCTGTTGACCCAATAACATAGAAAAAAATATTGTGCATGCTTTTCAATATAGTAAAACTTTCCTCATACAGTAGAAGGTAGACCTTTGAGCATTAGCATGGCCCCTCATGCTGCCCAGTGGAACAAAAGCTACTTAACTTCCATGTACAATCTGGTATGGTACTCACTATATATATACTACATTGACAACTGAATTTTGGCCATATCTCCATAAGAAATTAGGGAGACACTAGAGTGTTGTACTCATTTACATAAATGTTTTTATTGTAGATGTCCTTGGTACTTCCTATTTGCTAATTCAGTAGAAAGCCTAGGCGAAGGTAATCCTAAACAGAAATCTGAGTTCTAGTCAGTCTTTGAATGCCAACCAACCTCGTTGGTCTGGCCTAGCTTAATGGTATACTCTAGGAAATGAAAAAAAGTACAGAACGGCTAAAGCATGTGGCACAGAGTGGGGAGTGGTAGAAATTAAAGAAGTAAGCAGGGGAGAGAGGATGACAGCACTTATACACTTTAGTGAGTAGGTCTTTATCTTGGAGGCAGTGGGAAAGCCATAAAAATTTTTTAAGAGATGTAATATGACCAGATTTGCATTTTAAAACAATCAATAATGATACTGTAAGAAGGGATTCAATAAGGAAAGACTAGTCAGAAGGCTGCTCTAATGATATAGGTGAGAGATGACGACCTGCATGTCTGTGGCAGTTGAGAAAGAGTCATGGGAACAGATGGTAGATATACAGTCAGTAGTGTGGGAAGGGAAGGGGAGAAGGAAAGGCAGGCATTCAGAGACACTCCAGGGTTTCTGGCTGGGCAACTGCATGAATAACAATTTCATCTTCTGAGACAGAAGACAGGATGGGAGCAGGTTTTGGAGAGAAGATGATGAGTTAAGTTTGGAGGATGTTGTATTTGAGGGGACACAGGATATGTCAAACAGACAACTCTATAGCCAAATCTGGATATGTATTGAAAAGTAGAAAACCAAAGGAATGAAGGTACCTTGTGAATATGAAATATCAACTATGAAAACAAGGCTGATGGGAGGGATAAGAAAATACAACCTTAAAACATGTGCTTTAAAAATGTAAGGAACAGGAAAGCATGGTGAGATGTAAATTGAAGCAGTATGTGATGCAGAATTCAGAAAATGAAGGACATTAAAAACCCAACTGTTACCATGAACAAATCTCTTTTCTACAGTTTCTCATGAAACAAGAGTACTCCCTTTACTCCCTCTTTTTGTCTTTTGTTTTGTTTTGGTTTTGGTTAGAAAGGAATGTGGTATTTTAGCTAGTGTCTGCTGGAAATTTTGTTTAACAAAATGTAGTAACTGGACACCCCAACCTTCTGAGAATTAAATAAAACAAAAAGTCTGCTCCAAATACAGAGACATAGCTCACCTCAGGTGCTTGGCACAAGGGCATGGGGAATGTGATGTAAGCATTTCCTTCTCTACAAAAATGCATCTAAGGAGAGTATGAAAAGTTTGTCTCAACACAATTGACATGTAATCATTATGAGTTCAAACCAAATGTGTTAATCTGGAAAAAGCAGTACTGGCAGATTTCTTTTTCCTTCATTAAGCAATGACCTAGTACAGAACAATGCATTGCTTATGGCAATCTTTGAAATCACAAGTAAACTTTAAAAACACTGCCTACAATGAAAATGCATGTGCCCTAGATCAGGGTTCCCAGAAACACATCCAGTAAGCATATGGACCATGTTTTCCATTCTTCATTGCATAATTTATTAAAAAATCTATAGGGAGAAATCTATGATTCCACTGAATGCAATGTGTTATGTGTGTGTTGATTTATATTAGCTAGGGCAAAGAGGCTATATGTCATATTTAACACACATATATTTCTTGTTTGCCATTTAGCACATCCACAAAGACCCATGCATACAAACACGATAACACACAGATAACTGAGTAATGCTTTCTTTGAAGTGCTGAACTTTCATAGATTGGTAGCATTCTCTAAGAGTTCACACAAAAAGTAAGATGGATACATAGGAAGTATAACTCTAGGACAATCAAATAAAAATAAATATCAAATCCCACTTTGAGATATAAAAGCATATAACTCATATGTCCCTGTTATCTTTCCTTCCAGCTGCTGAATATTTGGGTATTATTTCTGTTTTGCCATGTTACACAGAATAAGCTTCTCTGAGTTTCTCCCAAAAATCTACTTACAGAAAAGCAGTTACTAGAGATTCTGTAGGAATGAGATAGAAGTGGGTGAGGGTTCCTAAATGCTTTTATGTACTTGAACTACCATGTTATGCCTAAAGTAAGAGCAATATATTCACTAACTTCAAATGCACCCTCCCCTCCCTTTTTATTCCACAAGAAAATACAGAGTTTAAGATTGGTTCAACTTTATACCAAGAAATAAGAGTAGAGTTACTTGTTGAAATACTACCTCCTAGTGGTAAGATCATCTCATTTGTTTTATAAAGCACTGGAGTACCGCATATTTGGCCACTGTGCTATTCTTCACTATTTAAAATTACAGTTAGATAAATGGCCCAGTAAGTTTTAGTTTGATAGTACTTCCAAAAAGGTATTTCATTAATGTTTATTTGATTTACAAACTTAATTCCCCTTATTAATAAAATAGCAATCAATATTTCCTATGTGCAGTTAGTAGCAGTGCTTAGATTAAAAACAAAACTTTAGGAGGAATAAGTTCCAGTGTTCTATACCACTGTAGGATAACTATAGTTAACAATAGTATATTATATAGTTTGAAAATTGCTGGAAGGAACAATTAAATCTTCATAACGCAAAGAAAAATGTTTGAGATGATAGATATGCTAATTACCTTGGTCAGATCACTATACATTATATGAACAGAAACATTATTATGTATCCCATGAAGAGGTACCATTGTTATTTATAAATTTAAAATTAAAAACAAAACCAAAACTTAATTTACTAGAAATCTTTGTTGTTGTACCCCAAAAGTCCTAGAAACCTACATACAAATGTGTGAGAGTGACAGCTATCTTGTACATGCAATAAGATGATTATTTAATAACCTGATAGTTCTGAGTTACTAAATCAGCACTTTTCATTCAGTAAAACAGCAAGGAGACAACTTTTCATTACATACTTTGGCAGAGATAATCCAAAATCAGATAATCAAAATAATTTTCATTTGGTTATAGAATGTTGTAGTACATAAAGCAAAATGTGTCTGCAGGATACTCCAAATTTACCACTTCAAACAAAATAATGCACAGTGAAGAACTAGAAAATTATTAACCTTTCTCAATACATGTAAGTATTCCTTAATCTTTATCATTTTCATTAAACAAAATAATATTTTGGATGAGTTCAACATTTTTATCCTATGCTTTATGTTTAGTGCCTTCCCTGAATTGGAAAAAATGAGGAATTTTATTTAAATTTAACACTGAGCTAAGGGAGATATAGAATTAAACTAAACAAGAATCAGTTGTCACAACCTCACAACATATATCAAAGTATTGAAATTGCTGGTTTACTGATTGTCACTTTTCACTGGATATTAAATATCCTGAGGGTTACAACTGTAGTTTTTTAACCTGTCCCAGTACCTCAACAAAATTTTCATTGAATAAATTATGTTAACAAAAAATTAAAAATAAAAATATAATTAAGGTCCCTTTAATTAATTTTAAAATCTGAGAGGAAAATTGGAGTCACAAAACGTATGCTCAAATCTGATTTCATCACAAATTATGTGATTTTTGACTTCCACCTCAATGAAGCTCAGTTTTCTCAGCTGAATAAAAGGGATAATGCCCGTGTATTTCAGAGTAGCTGTAAAGGTAAAATGAGCTAATGTACATGAAAGTCCTTTGGAAATACCAAACAAATGTTATTTGCTGTCATGCCACCACACATACATGTAGGAAATACATGTATTAAATAAGAAAATTTTTAAGATGCAATGTGATAACTTACATTAAATATATATACAATTTCTCCCAAATGAAAACTAACTTAAGTTCTCTCTTTAACTGACAAACATACTCAAAAGCACTCATCCAAAAAAAGTCCCTTCCTTCAAGATGTAGTTCCCCAGCTTTTTCTCTTCTCTAGTAAATGCTGTCAAAGAAGAGTTGACACCTATGCATCTTCTTCCTAATGCACTGAAAGCCGACTCAATGACCACTGCCTATAGAACAGTTTCAATGCGCTTAATCCACTGATTTCTTTTTAATTATCTCTTTATTTTATCCCTGAAGATTTCGTTTTGAGTACTTTCCACACCTATCCTGGCTTCTTCAAAACAACTACCCTATTTTTTCTTACTTCTGTGACTAATTTTTTTTACTCCTTCAGCTTCTTATTCTTGAAATGCAGGTGTTTTATAAGGTTATATTCTTGGACCTCCTTTTTCTCATCCTAATTTCTGCCTAGATGATCCAACTTGCTCCAACAGAATCAAGCATCATCTCTGTACTGTAAACCTTGAAATCTCTGTCTCTGTCTCAGGTTTCCTCCTAATTTCTAGGTCTATATTTCTAATTATTAACCAAAGATTTCTATCTGGATGTCCTTCATTCTATGTAAAGTCAAACTCATTATCCTCCTCTCTTTTCCCAAACCTTCTCCCTCTCTTTGCTGCCAATCTTGGTAAACAGCCAAGCAGAAATCTTAAGAGTCATTAATGACTTTTCCACTCTTCCTCACCTCTTACTTCCATTATCTAGTAACAGGATCTATTGATTCCATCTCTTAAATGTCTCTCTAATCCATCTACTCTCTTCTCTATTTTAATTTCCACTTCCTTCATTGGATCTTCATTATTTCTTTTTGAAATATTTTGACCACCCCTTATCTAGTCTCTACGCTTTGGTCTCACACAATTTAAATTCGTCCTCTTAAATATGATGCCATGGGGGAGGGAGGAAAAAAATCGTTACTTTCTTGTTTTTTTGGCTGCCTACTCATTGCCTGGAAAATAAACTGCAAGCTCTTTGACACTGCAGTTGAGACCCTTACTTATCTGTTTCCAACCTGTTTCTCCAGCCCTAACTCCTGCCCACACCCTTTTCTCTCTAGAATATGTTATGCACTTTCAGTTTCATGCCCTGGTTCATGGTGTTCCCTCTACCTGTTATGGCTGTTCTTCATTTGTCAAAAACCTCTACATCTTTTGAGCCCATGTGATATGTGATTTTCTCTTGTAATATTTTCTCTACTCTGCCTTCTGGGTAAAATTAACCTCTATTCCTTATGTTCTCTTCTACTGCTATTAAAATTAAGTTGCAGAAGTGTTTATCTCCTTCATTGTATTAGACTCAAAGGAAAAAAGTCGTGTTCATTTCTGTTCACCTATGCTTAACACAATGCCTGACCAATAGAGGGTATTCAATAAATACTGAACTGAACAAATCTATTCCTGATCTGTGTAATAAACAGGAAGAACAAACTTTAAGAATAATTGTCATGCATAAAACATATTAGCTACAACATACTGATTTTTGTCAGTTATTATTATAATTAAATGAAAATCATTTGACTTTGAATAATAGTAAAAATATACCCTAAAGATGAATTATCCATTGTAATCCATTTGGTTTTAAGTAGATCAAACAGCTAAATTTCTCTCTTGCAGTCAGTTTGGAAGGAGGCAGGAAACAGTTATACAAAAATCCAGTCAAGTATCTGTAAAATACATAGAAATCAAATATGAGACCCTTACAATCGTGAAGTCTATTAAAGTTTTTCTGTAAGTTAAAGAGCTAAAAACATTGTAAAGAGTAAAAAATAATATTAATTCAGCTAGAAGTAACCTTAGGGAAAATTACATATGTCCTAAGGGGGCGGTGCTAAATCAGTGCCATGAAATATTTTTGTATAATTCCAACAAAACCACCTCTGATAAATACTATTTTAAGAAAATTACACTCAGTCTTGTTCTATGACTTTAGATCATGTGTCAGCAAACTATAGCTGATAGGCCAAATCTGGCCCTTTAAATGTTTATTTTATTCTTTAGAGACAGGGTTTATGTTATCCATGCTGTACTCAAACTCCTGGCCTAAAGCAGTTCTCCCACCTCAGCCTCCTGAGGAGCTGGGACTACAGGAGCAGGGCCACTGTGCCTGGCTCCCTCACCTGATTTTTGTAAACAAAGTTTTATTGGAACACAGACATATTCATTCATTTCTATATTATCAGTATCTCTTGTTGCTCTACCTGTACAATGGTGAAGTTGAGTAGCTGAGACATATACTGTATGTCCCACAAAGTCTAAACTATTTACTGTCATTTTAAAACAAAAATTTGGCCAACTCCAACTGCAGATAATCATTTGGAAATCTAGTTGAAAATCAAGCTAGTTTGTATGTGAGAATTTCTTATTATTCTAGAATTTAGAATCTTTATGCAAAGATTTATTTTCGAAAATAACATGAAAGTTATAAGGATGTTAGGATAAGGAATGTACAGATAGCAAGTACATAGTAGAGAGAAAGGAAATACTTACATACTTTTTTAAAGATTAAATTGTTTTATTTTTATACTTTTAACATAAGCCTGGCTAATTATTCTTCATTAACTAGGAAAAGGAGTGGCTGCTCTTTATAATAGAGTGTTACTGAAAATGAACTTTGCTACTACTATTATATCACTAAAAAAGTAGAAACATCATTCTTCCTGTAGGAATAAAGGAGTAAAGTTAAACATAATTAACTTTTTTTAAAATGAGGGGAAGAAACAGCTAAAAGAGGAAGAAAGAGAAAGGGAGGGAGAGGTGGAGAGAGGGATGAAAGAGAGGAAAAATGGAGAGAGGAGAGAAAACCTACTGTACCTTATTCTCTAATTGATATGAAGCCAATTTGTGTACCAAAATTAAGGCCATCTCGGACATGGGAGAAAAACTTGTCAGGATGGCAAGATGTACAGAGGTTGAGATCTTGGTTCTGGTCCTGAATATTCCGTGGAAGAATTCCTCCCCGTTCTAGAAGAATCCTTAGGAAAAATATTTTTCAAAAGAGAGCAAGAGTTTATTTTCCCAATAGCCAAAGCAATATGAAAAAAAAATACGAATGTTGGCATGAAAGAGTTCCAGGAAAGATGTACCTAGAACAATGTATATTGTTATTCAATTACAGAACATGGACTAGTCAGGAAAAAAATGCTACGCTATATCAGCATTTATCACGTAAGTTCATATATGCACAGTACAACCTTCCGTATTGTCCTATAGACATAATCTAGGTACAGAATTTTATAATCAAAATCAAGTGCTTATTTAAGAAGAAATCTCTACGAAAGTTACCAGGATATCAGACAAAATTCATCTGGCTCAGTCAGAGTATGCTTTTTAGTCATCTGGCCATTCATCTCCTTTCCTTCTATTAGCCAGATTTTTCTCAGAAAACTTGCTTCTCCATGAACACTTTATGATATGAAATATGACTACAAATTAGTGATACTTGATTTAAAAAGTCACATTTAAGAATCAATTTCAATCTCTTCCACGTCTGTACTAAATGAGGCAGACTCTGGGTAAGGTTTTGGTGACTGGAATGGAAACGTGATTTAAAACACACATTAATTTGCCTTTGTAGTAATGACAAATAATTTTCACCAGTTATTAATAGCAAAACTTCATAAATTCAGAAATGCAAAGAACTGTAAAAAACTTGAAAGTAAAAACCTGTGTATTTATATTATCTAATATTTTTTCTAAAAAATATATTCCTCTAGTTAATTAGATAATAAGAATAATTTTAAAATATCAGCTTCCTGAGAGTTCATTACATTTAGGAGAATTTAGCTGAGGAATGGCTGTGAAGTAAAGTACATGCCAACTTTTCTATATGAAGTTTAAGTAGATCTCTTAAAATTAAATGCCAGATGTTTCTTCCTTCACTTTCAAATCAATGAGACAAAAAAAAATTCTGTTATTCAAACTCAAATGAAAACAGATTTCATATTTAAAATGAGTGTTTGTGTACATGTTCATGTCAGCTGCTTAAATAACCGCCACCTAAATTCTTCTTAGAGTTACTAATTGTTCTCTAAAATAAATTTCATTTTAGAGCAATAAGAAAGAATCAAACTTGCAGTTGAATGAAATCAGACATACCTTGTGGCTTTACGGATGTCAATATAGGGATTTGGTGAATCAAATAGTTGTACACATGCAGGATGAAGATTATGAAATGCCTCTGCTGATTCTCTTGGAAGAGTAAAACAGCAAGGTCCTACTGAAGGTCCAAGTACAACAACAATGTCTTCCAAACTGCAGCCATATTCTGCTATCATAGCATTCACTGTAGCCATAGCAACACCCAACAAAGTACCTTTCCAACCTGGTAAATAGGAATAAAAAGAGATAAGGAAAGTCAAAATGTAGCAAAATTTCACCTGAATTTATGTCTAAGTTAAAAGTGAGCAGATATAGTTTGTATATTTTTCAAAGTTCAGAAATAATAAATGAACCACAAGATTAATTATATTATCATGTGGTTTTTAAATGAGCTATACTACACAAAGCATCTGATACAGAAGAGACATGAAGTGGGAGTTTTCGTCATCTTCCATTTAAAGATGCTCTATAGTTTTAGCTTCCACTGAGATCATAGCTCAGTCTTCTCTATTTTTCACATTTTAAAAGATTGTGGTTAAACCACAAAATCTACTATTCTAAGTATACAGTTCAGCAGTGTTGAATTCACATTGTTGTATAACCAATCTCCAGAATTTTTTCATCTGATAAAATGGAAACTCTACAACTATTAACAATAACTCCTTGTTTCTTCCTTTTACCAGCCCCTAGCAATCACCATTCTTCTTCCAGTTCCTGTACATTTGATTATTGTAGGTATATAAGTGAAATCATAATACAGTATTTATCTTTTTGTGACTGACTGATTTCACTTAGCATAATGTCCTTAAGGTTCATCTATATTGTAGTATGTGTCAGAATTCCCTGCCTTTTTAAAGCTAAATAATATTCCATTGTATGTACACACCACATTTTGCTTACCCATTCATCTACCAATGTACCTTAGATTGCTTTCACCTTTTGGCTATTGCAAATAATTGTATTATCAACATTGGTGTGCACATATCTCTTTGAGTTCCTGATTTCAATTATTTTGGATATACTTCCAGAAGGGGAATTTCTGGATCATATGGTAATCTATTTATAATTGTTTGAGAAATTGCCGTACTGTTTTCCATAGTGGCTACACAATTTCATATTACCACCACCAGTGCACCAGGGTTCCAATTTCTCCACATCCTCAACAACACTTATTTTCTGAGGTTTTAAAATAGTAGCCATCCTAATGGATGTGGGGTGATATTTCATTGTGGTTTTGATTTGCATTTCTCTAACTTCTAATCCATGAACACAGAACTTCTCTCCATTTATTTGTGTCTTCTTTAATGTCCTTCAGCAATGTTTTGCAGTTTTCATCTCTCCTTCACTTTTTACACCAAAACCTATTATATTTCGATTAACAGTCTCTTTTTACTCCCTTCCCACTTGCCCAGTCTATCGTTCCCTTGCCATCTCTGTCTTACCTGCCTTGCATCTTACAGTGTTCTAAGATAAAACCATCTTCTTTACTTCTGCTACCTTCTTGTTGCCAAAGACAGAAAGCTAAGAATATTGCATTTTTCCTTTATTCCCTATATCTGGGTTTGATTCAGCTGATATGGTTGGCCAATAATGACTCCCCTTACACCTTCCTTAAGCACTCCATACTCATATCCTTCAAAAGCTAGGCACTCAGGTGAAGGGATCATTTTTTACAGATAAAAGGAGATGATGAAAGCAAGAAGTACTTAGGTGATAGGTTCAGCCTTGACAGGTAACCCACTGGATATGTGGTTATGGGAAGAATAGAATGAAGACATCAAGTTTCTATCTGTAAGTGGGTAGGATGTCAATAATCAAAATAGGAAACCTAACTGGCAGAGAAGACTTTAGGGAAAAAGATGTTGAGTTTTTGACATAATGATTTTGAGGCACCTAAGAAGATGCAGACAGTGACGTTCAAAGGGAAGCAACTAGATATAGGTATTTTGAGTTAAAGAGAGAAATTGTCAGGGCTTTTCTACAGATGAGAGTAGCTCTCTTCTTCAGTGAGCCTCCTTAATTATCCTCTCACTTGTAGTTCATCCACCTCCTTTCTATTTGATTTTTCTCCTACAGCACATGTATATCTATGTATACATATCTGGTTAAAAGATCTTTATTAAAGTAGTCCCATAGAAGAATTTTATTCTTTTTGATATCTGATATAATAAGTATACAATGTATGTAATTATATTATATTTTAAAGTTAATTTATTTTTATTTTTCCAACTTTTTAGGTTTGGGGGTACATATATGCAGGTTTGTTACATGGGTAAATTGCATGTCACTGGGGTTTCATGTACAAACGATTTCATCACCCAAGTAGTGGACATAGTACCCAACAGACAGTTCTTCAGTCGTCACCTTCCTCCCACCCACCACCCTTAAGCAAGCCCCCATGTCCACTGTTTCTTTCTTTGTGTCCATGTGTACTCAATGTGTAGCTCCCACTTAAAAGATACATATGGTATCTGATTTTCTGTTCCTGCATTAATTCACTTAGGATGGCTTCTAGCTGCATCTATGTTGCTGTAAGAATATGATTTCATTCTTTTGTATGGCTGCATGGTATTCCATTATGTATATGTACCATATTTTCTTTATCCAGTCCACCACTGATGGGCATCTAAGTTGATTCCACATCTTCATTATTGTGAAAAGTGCTGTGATGAACATACATGTGCATGTGTCTTTATGGCAGAATAATTTATATTCCTTTGGGTATATACACAGTAATGGGATTGCTGGGTTGAATGGTAGTTCTAATTTTAAGTTCTTTGAGAAATATCCAAACTGCTTTCCACAGTGGCTAAACTAATTTACATTCCCACTAGCAGTGTGTAAGCATTTCCTTTTCTCCACAATCTCACCAACATGTTACTTTTTGACCTTTTTTTTTATAGCAGCCATTCTGACTGGTCTGAAATGGTATCTCATTGTAGTTTTGATTTGCATTTCTCTAATGATTAGTGATATCAAGCATTTTTTCATATGCTTGTTGACCACGTGTATGTCTTCTTTCGAGAAGCATTTGTTCATGTCCTTTGCCCATTTTTTAATGGTATTATTTGTTATTTGCTTGCTGATTTAAGTTCCTTATAGATTCTTGGTATTAGACCTTTTCAGTTGCATAGTTTGCAAATATTTTCTCCAATTCTATAGGTTTTCTGTTTACTCTGTTGATAGTTTCTTTGCTGTGCAGAAGTTCCTTAGTTTAACTGAATCCCACTTGTCTATTTTTGTTTTTGTTTGCTCTTGAAGTCTTCACCATGAAATCTTTGCCAAGGCCTATGCCTATGTCCAGAATGGTATTTCCTAGGTTTTCTCCTAGGGTTTTAATAGTTTTAGGCTATATGTTTAAGTCTTTAATCCATGTTGAGTTGGTTTTTGTATATGGTGAAAGGAAGGGGTCTAGTATCAATCTCCTGCATATGGCTAGCCAGTTATCCCAGCAACATTTATCAAATAGGGAATCCTTTCCTCATTGCTTGTTATTGTCAA
Source organism: Mandrillus leucophaeus (assembly GCF_000951045.1). NCBI lineage: Eukaryota > Metazoa > Chordata > Mammalia > Primates > Cercopithecidae > Mandrillus > Mandrillus leucophaeus. The sequence continues at coordinate 2,836,408 of NW_012101443.1, forward strand.
CTTTGTCAAAGATCAGATGGTTATAGGTATGTGGCTTTATTTCTAGGTTCTCTATCTTGTTCCATTGGCCTGTGTGTCAGTTTTGGTACCAGCACCATGCTGTTTTGGTAATTGTAGCCTTGTAGTACAGCTTGAAGGGAGCAATGTGACTCCAGCTTTATTCTTTTTGCTTAGGATAGCTTTGGCTATTTGGGCTCTTTTTTTGTTCCATATGAATTTTAAAATAGTTTTTTTCTAAATTTGTGAAAAATGATATTGGTAGTTTGATAGGAATAGTATTGAATCTATAAATTACTTTGGGCAGTGTGGCCATTTTAACAATATTGATTCTTCCTATCCATGAGCATGGAATGTTTTTCCATTTGATTACATTATCTCTGTTTTCTTTCAGCAGTGTTTTTGTAATTCTTATTGTAGAGATCTTTAACCTCCTTGGTTAAGGCAGCTGTATTCCTAGGTATTTTATTCTTTCAAAATTAACTTATTAATGACTTGAAATTCACATTTATAACTTCATTTTGACTGCTTGATCTTGGATATTTTTAAACTAAATGTTTTCAAACCTAAGAAGTAAAAAAATAATATCCTCTTTTTATATCCAGGAGCCAAGATTCAAATTTTAAATAACTTTTTGACATTTTCATGTAGTAAACCTGACTTCTACTCATTCAATCCCATTATTTCAGCTAGGTCAAAATAAAAATATGCTACTTTCTATTTTACCTATGAGCTAAAAAGCAAAGTAGAAATAGATTTACAAGTGAAGGAAATTTTAAACATCATCCCTCATTTCACACAAAATCACAGCTATGGGGTAATCTAAAATACCATTTTAAAATACCTTCAGAAAACAAAACTCCATATCTTTAACACAATATACCTTCTAAAAATACTTCTTTGCTCTCAGAGAATAGTTACAGTTAAATACATTAAATGATTTAAACTAAAAACAGTTTTCAAAACATCTTGCTTTTTCCTACCTCCCTAGCTTTACACATGCAGCTCCATCTGGGTGAATACTTTTCTGAAACATGCCTAACATTCCCATTTCCTATGGCCTGATTTTCAAGGATTCTCAACCAAAGGCAGTACCACTCCCCTAGGGAGTGTTTTGAAAAGCTTGGAGGGTTTCATTGTTGTTTAGTTGGTTGGTTGGTTTTGGTTATTACAGGAACTAGAGGTGCTACTGTCATTAAGAATTTCAGGGGCTAAAGACACTTAATCTGCAATATGGTATTATCTTGACCAAAATGTTAATAGCACCCTTACTGAGGAACACTGTTACTAAGCCAAAACCAACAAATTCCTTAGGAATCAACCTAGGTGCGACCTCCTTTGGGAATTCTACTACAATTCATATAATTTGATGTGGATACTCCTCTTAGCCGTCCCTATAATAAAACTATGCCGCCCCCTCTCATCATTACATTTACCACAGTGTAATGTAATTAACTGTTTGCCATGTCTATCAGAAAGAAATTACAATTTTTCCTGCACAATAAAATGAGCAAAATCCTAAACGTTTAATTAAGTATACTTACCAGCATGAGCAACCCCACATGCTTTTTTGACTGGATCTGCAAAAACTATTGGTATACAGTCAGCACCAAGAGCTGCTATTGTGACTCCTCTCTGATTTGTGGTTATTCCATCATAAGAATCAGGCTCCTTTCTTCCCATAATCCAGATGTCATTGGAATGATGAGTCTAATACCAAAAATGTGCAACAAAAATGTTTTGGAAGTGGGATTTCTCATACCATAAGCTTTCCTGAAGGTATTCATTATAGTATAAAATTATATAACCAGTTTAAGATTACTAGCATTCATTAAATATATCACTTTTGTATATGGGAAAACACAAATTTACTTATAATTTAACTATTTAAGCTTTTGGTATTATACTCTCTGATAGTTTATACAAAGAAAAGCACAGTTTAACGTTATAAAATTCAATATAGTGAATAATGAACATCTTTCCATAAAGATAGGTATAACATTTCTTAATGCACTTTCTACAAAATGAAAATTTTTCCTGTAAAAGAAAGTTAGTTACCAAATCAATGATACTTTTACTTTTCCCAGACTCAAGTAAAGCTAGAATTCTGTAAGGAACAAGACATTATCTCATCAACTATGACCCTAGTTCCTCCCGGAGTAGATTTATAAAATAATGGCCTTTCTCTACCACCATGCAGTTCCTTTCTTCAAATCAAAAAGGGCAGTGGTAGTATACTCTCTGAGAATTAACTGTACTTTTAGAATTGAGGACTCCAGATGAAATATACAGTAGGCTCTTGAATAATGTCATTTTATTCCACATCATTTCATTATAATGTTAATGAAAAAAATTGACTACCCACCCTGTCACTGACTGTGTGAGGTTTGCACCTTCTCCTCATGTCTGCATGGGTTTTCTCTGGGTAACCCAGTTTCCTCCCACATCCCAAAGAAGTGTATATGAGATGAATTGGGGTGTCTACCTGGTCCCAGTAGGAGTACGTGTGTGTGTGTAAAAGCACCCTGCAATGGAATGGCGTCCTGTCAAGGGTGGGTTATGACCTTGGATCCTGATCTGCCAGGATAGACTCCAGCTACCTAAAGCCCTGAACCAAAACAATTTGATAGTTATCTTAATTTGTTTTTATTACTCTTTTGTAAATGTATGTCTAGCTCATATTTATTTCAATATTTAATATTAGGAATGTGTTGGTCTTTATTTAGAAGTTTGGTGATGTTTTTATGACAAGAAATATGCCTTAGAAACTTTATTCTTATTTATATCAATTAGCCTATGGTAAAATTGGTTTTATTATGTCGTTTCGCTTAAAGTCACAATTTCCAAGAACCCATCAACATTAAAGGATGACTTACTCTGTGTGTGTGTGTGTGCATATATATGCCTGTGTGTGTGTATGTGTGTGTGTATAAAATAGAACTGATCTTTAGGCTATGGTGTATAAATCTAAGAAAAACAACCACAGCATTACTCTAAAACTTTGGATGAAAAAGCAGATACAAAAGTTAAATAGCTTAAAGTCCATGTAGTTAGTAGTAAAGTAAAAAATATACTTTAGATCTTTCAAAATATAAAGCAAAGTTTTACCTTTATTCGGTAAAATTTCTCCATATTAAATCCTGCAGCATTCGCCAACCTACGCAGATTTTCTTGAACCACTGCCTTGGGATCTCTCCGTTTGGAACTACTAAAGAGATTGAATGAGCTAAGAGTTGGTATATAAGATATTCCACCTGTTCTTGTAGTAAATCCATGTATGAAAATATCTGTTGAAGATAAGCAGTGAAGATTTAAAAGACGCTATTCAAAATACCAGTCTCTCAATTAGACCTTCCCTGATCACTGCTACCTGCCCTTGTTATTTGGCTTCTAATTTCTATGGCATTTTGTACCTCCATAGGTTCTTATGGCGTTCTGCTTTGTGTTTATTTTACACTCCCTATGAGATCGTTGCTCTTTAAAAGGTATCTTGTGTCTCATCTGGCTTTGTTATATCTAACAGCATATAGCTCACAGAAAATATTGTTTAACCAAGAAGCAAGATTGATTGTTTTAAATTTTACTCTTCTATGAAGGTGCCAATGATTTGAAATTTCAGAATTTCTAAATAGAAGATTTTAAGTGTCATAAATCTCATTGCAAAGGAGGGCTAGATTATTTGTCTCAACATCAAATTTTCATAAAGCAAATTTATTTATTTGGGGTGGTTTTGAAGGCGTTATCCCTTGACCCTGATACTATAGGGTCATACATGATAGCTCTGTGTTGCCACTGATGCTAATGAGTAATAAGCCCACAACAGTCAACAAAAGGAGGAAAAAAAGAGGTGAACTACCTCTGAAGAAAGATTGGTTTTTCATGTACAAAGTAAAAACAACAGTTAGTGGTTAATATACCTGGGATCAAAGGAGAAGTGATAATAGTTAATTCTCCTCTCAGTGCTGGCAGACTTCTCAAAAATGTTTCTATTTCATTCTGAATTTCTCTTAGTTCTTGAGCTGTGATTATGTTTATTTCAATGGACTGTTTAAAAAGGCCTCCCCTCAAAGTCACTTGCAAATCTTCAAATTCGAAATTGTAAACATCAGTGAAGAGTTGATCAATAAAAGCTTTCATTAATGCCTTCCTGTGCCTGGGTACAATTACCTTAATGCTGCTCAGATTTCTTTCATCAATTTTCTGTTTAATGGTATATAAACAGGCAGCCATGCTGGGACAGCTAACAATCTCAAATTCTTTCAAGAGAGCTGATAATCCATTGCCTGTTTCTAATTCACAATTATCTTGTTCTCCATCCCTTTCATAGCTGATGTTACTGCAACACATTATACAAAGAAACTTGGCCTTGGCGGCATGGTGGTACTGGACAGCATTCAAAGTCTTCAGTAATGTCTGATGGCAGTTTTTTTGAGAATTCAATTTCAAATCAAAAAGATCAATCAAAACTGCTTCTGCCATCCTTGAAAGAATACTTTTGTGCCAAATCACCTGCAAATAAAAATTAGTATAAGAATATAAAATTATATAAATCATCTTATAGTTACGACAGAAATTTGTGGTAGATTAAAAAATAATTACATTGATTTTAAAATGTAACTAAAATAGTAAATCTAGGCCCCTCCCAGAAAAGCCAGTGTACTCTGTCACAAGAGAACCATGACAGTGAAAGCAAAGCCATCTTTTAATTCGTTTTGTGAAAATGCTAGTACATCTTTCCAGCAGCACAACAGTTCCTCTGTTTTGTTTACATAGAACTTCTAAGTAAGGAATTACTTGCTGAGTTTAGACAAAGTCCTGTTTTTAAATTGCAGGTTGTCAACCTGTGTGATATATCATTAGTCCTGACATGACTGTCATATTAGGTCTCATCCTTTCATATGCAGGGGCTTAAGTTCACGAAGCTAAATGGAGCTGCACGCGAAATTCGCCTTTTAAGATGACAAAAGCTGAGATGGCTAGTAAGAGTTCCCCTGAGGATTTGCGCAGTACTCCACACTTAGCAATGACCACAAAAGCTATAGTGATTTGGACGAGACAGGCTTCCTCGCAACTTTAATTCATTCTCCCCATCCAGCTTTGCTCACCTCCAGCCCAGCCCTCCCACCCCATCCTGCGGGTCTCCAGTGACCCCCTTTGGCGACGCCCTTTGGCCCAAGGTTTTCTCCTGCCGCTTCCCCTAACCTTCTCTCCCCATCGCTCGGGGCTCCCTCTGAGGTTCATTTAGCCAGTTTTGAGTGGGTGACTGTCCCCCTTCCCTGTTCATTGTGAAATTTCCGCCCAACGTGTGTCGCCCCCGGGTCCCTGTTCCTCCTGCCCGCCTTGCCTCACGGGGCGCAGGCTGTGGCTCTGCACCTGCCCGTGCACCTCCACCGGCCGCTCACCGCCCATTCGGGACTTCCTGTCGGACAACGCGCACCAGAGGCGATTCGGGCCGCGCCTTCCCGCTTTTCACCTTCGGTTGCACACAGGTCTACAGCGACCTCTGTGACGATTTGCCGCCCCGACCCTCGTCCTGAGCCCCAACGAAATTGGGCAGCCGCGAGAGGGTCAACTGGAGTCGTAAGCTCGGCCCAGCGGCGACGACACCCGCCCCGCCTCACCTCACCCACCTCGCCCCGCCTCACCTCACCCACCTCGCCCCGCCTCACCTCACCCACCTCGCCGCCGCCGCACAGATTCCCCGCCTGCCGGTCCCGGGATCCCAGGGGAAACCTGAAGGCCGGGGCCCCGCGGGCCAGCTGCCGGGAGGCGGGAGGGAGCTTGGGCAGGGCCGCCCGGCGTGCTTGGTGCGGACGCTGCAGGCCCAGCACGAGCGCTGGGGAATCCCGGGATGAGCCAAGCGCCGCGAGCCCGCTGCTGCCTCAGCAGTTCCGGGTCTAGGCGGCCTGCCGAGCCGGCACCCAGCAGCCCCGCCGGCGTTAGAGGAACAGGAATCAGAGTCCCGCGAGGGCCCTCGGCCCGGAGCCAGGCGGGTTAGCGGGCGGGAGTGGGCAGGCCGAGTCCGGAAAGGGTCGCGAGGAGGCAGCTAGGGGCTCCGTCATGGGGGATGGGGCGGCGGAACGACCGACCCCGGGAGCGGGCGCGGGGCGGCAGGAGCTGCAGGTCTCCAGAGGGCACGGGGAGGGGAACTAAGGGCCCGGTTAGAGAACGGGACGGAGGGCACCTTGAGGGGGCGGTGGGAATGGCGGGTCGCGTGAGGTGGGGCTGCCGGAGCCACCTCGCGACCAAACCGCAGTCTCCCTTCTGCTAACGGAAGCCGTTTCCCAAGAGAGCTGAAGTCCGCCCTTCCGGTCTCAGGGACGCCTCGAGACCCAGCAGCGTTGTCAGGACGCTGGGTTTCCTCACCGCAGCCCGGGACCAGTCCCTTGTCATGTTAGCTCTTGGCAGCTTGTCCCATGCAGGGCTCAAGTCAGGGGGCCTCTCGAGGAGATGTTTTTAGTGTTTTTTTGTTGTTCGTTTGTTTCCAGAAACAAGCTGTTGTCTCTCCTCCAATGCCTTTGTGCTGATTCTTGTTGACCAACACTCTTTCGAGCGCCTTCACTTGTGTTGACAACATGGATGACCTCTATGGCCTTTTAAAATATGTGCCACTAGCAGGACTTAAGTAAAAGGCCCTCATCCCTAACTAAAATCATGATAAAGGTGCAGTTTAGCATCCCTGAGCTGTCCTCCAAGAATATAACGTTCATTTATTTGAAAATAGCAGTTAGGACATGGAAAGCCAGTGTATGCCAAAGGGAGAAAATATCCTACTTTCCAAGAGTAAGAGAAATGGTGCTTCCTGAGGAACTGTTTATGATGAAACGAGAGGTCCTTTTTACATTTACTGTTGCTCATTTGGTAGGCGCTAAAGAACCTTTTGTCTCATAATCTCAGCTGGGGGTTTGGAAGAGCCCTCTGGAGTAGGCATGTTCTTGTGCTTCACTAGAGAATGGGAGCACTAACCCGGAATAGGAACCCACCCTTCAATAGCCCTAGCACCAGTTTTGTCAAAATTCGTGTTTTCTTTGGTCGTTTGTTAAGAACCCCAAGCGGTAGATGGTACACGAAATCAGAAGTTGCACTCTGCCTTGAGTCTACGTTAAATATCATTAGGTTGGTGCAAATGTAATTGCGGGTTTTGCCATTGACAAAGACCACAATTACTTTTGCACCAGCTTAATACCTCAAGCAAAATAGAGGTCTTTTAGTTACAAAGGTTTTAAACATTTATCTCTGTTTTTACAATGGTAGGATTCGTATTCTTTCATGCAACAGTAGTGGCAGTAAAAAAAATGAAAAAGAAAATATTTCAAAAGAATGAAGTTGTCAGGGAAGAGAGAGTTTGTTATATTGTATTTGCATACCATTTCCTTTCACCATCTGGTCCTAGCGTCATGTCCTAACACTTCCTCATCCCATTTTCACTCTATCCTACTCCAGTGGTTCTCAGTCTTGACTGCAAATCAGAACTGCAAGGCAACTTAAAAAAAATAATAATAATTAATGTAGAGATTCCACCCCAGATATACGTTGAATCATAATCTCTAGGAGTCAGGCCGGAACATGTTTTGCTTTTTTTGTTTAATTTTAATCTCTATGTATGATTCAGATGCATAATTAAGTCTGAAAAACTAAAAACGCCCTATTCCCAAGCCACTCAAATAAAAGCTGTTCTTTAGAGGCCACATGATTTCATTCTTTACATTTGCAATTCCTCTACTTAGCAAAATACCCTCCTCTTTATATGCCTAACTGCTACTTTTTGTTCAAGGCTCTTCAAGCTCAAACATAATCTTCCCTGAATCCCCATCCCTCATCAAGCAAAATTAATAGCTTCTTTACATGTTGTTCATATATAAGAAGCCCTCTCATAGATGTAGTCTGGGCCCCTAGCCAAGCAATAAGTGGAAAAAATGGTTAAATATTGAATTGTACACTTTATAAGGATGAACTTTGTGGTATGTAAATTATATCTAAAAGAAGCTTTTTTAAAAGAAAAAAGGTCAGTTAAACCACAGAGTCATGAAAAAGTATAGCAAATACCTTAAACTGTATTCTAACCTAAAACAACTGTGTGTTCATTTGCCAATCTACTGAGAAGGTCCAAGACCTTTTCTTTGCATGTAGTCTACTGATTGGAATTCTGCATGCTATCTCTTGCATAAACCGTACCCATAAACCATCAGCTAAGATTTCCCAAGATTTTGTTCTTTTAAGGGGAAAATAACTTAAAGGTACTTGTG
>NW_012101443.1:2845170-2847238 GCF_000951045.1 Mandrillus leucophaeus
AACTGGCAAAAACAGATTTGCAAACACAAGTAAGTCATAAGATTGAACTAGTCAATTGATAGGACCAGAAATGGGCAGATTTACTAGATAACAGTTTCCTAGCATGATATGGGAATTAGTCACTTATGACTTACAAAGGAAATAGAGTGAGTTAACTGGTTAGAGGTTATGTGTAGACAGGTTAAGACATCAGCTAGTGTACCTCTCCATTTTAATTGACTATGTGTCTTTCTACCTAGAGTGTTTTGATGGCAGAGATGGTGCCTGGCTATTATGGGAAACTACTGAAGAACTTCCCAGACATTTTTATAATGTTATGTAAATCTTCTCATGAGAACAAGTATGATTTTAAAAAACAAAACAGTCATTTTTAAGCCATTTACACTAAGGTTTATGGATCTGTCCAGAAAAGGCCATGTAGCAGATGCAAATTTCCTTGCTACAAGCTTCTGTTCATTTCCTAGGGGTACCATAACAAATTGGCACTAACTGGGTGACTAAAAACAACAAAAACTTGTTCTCTCACAGTTATAGAGGCCAGATAATGAAACTGAGGTGTTGACAGCACTTACCTCTTCTGTTCACTGATGTCTTCTGTTGTCTGGTGACTTCAGGTGTTCTTTGCCTAGGGGAGGGGCCTCAGTGACTTGGAGCTCCATGCCTCCATCATCAAATGGTCTTCTATGTGGGTCTGAGTCTCAAATAGCCCTCTACCTTTCTCTTATAAGGATTCTTGTGTAGAAATCAATGAAGATCAATCAAATGAGAACAAACAAAGGCTATTTATTCAGGCCTTGTAAGGGAGGGAGCCACGATGTCCTGCATTTTAGCAGAGCCAAAGGCAGGCAGAGGAGTGGGCATGCCCTAATTAGAGGCTCTCGGCATGAGGAAGCTGCAGGCAGGCCAACTAGAAGTGGAGCATTCTGTGGCTTCTTCTTGTTAGTCTCAACTTGGAAATGGGGACAAAAGTTAGGGAAGATGCCAGTTATTAATCCAGTACTGGTCATTTGGGCCGATTGTTATAGTTTGTCTCCTAGGATTGTTATTAGCGATAATGATATGACTTTCTACAAGTCTAATTTATAGACTTCCTGGACTGGTTACTGTAGATAATGGGTTGGTCTCCTGGGTTGCTTGCTGGAGGTTGTGGGTCAGAGTTCTGTTTTTACATATGGTCTGGCCATTGTCCATTGGCATATTCAGTCACCTACCCTAAAGCCAGGATGATCTCATCTCAAGATCTTTAACCCAGTTATATCTGCAAAACTCCTTTTTCAAAATAAGGTCACATTTGCAAGTTCTGGGAGTTAAGACATGGATATATCTTTGGATGTGCGCGAGGGCACCATTTAACCCACTATAAAGTTCCTCTTGGTTTAGAAATCATGTTTACTTATTTAGAGGGGGAGGAAAAAAAGACCTTGCCTCTTGCCTCTCTGAATGAGACAAGCAGGTGGGTTATAACTGGATTTCACCAAAGGTCTATATAACTTCTGTCCCAGAGGTAGAAATCTTTTTGAAACAGTTGCTTAGACATCCTTTAAAGCTTGGATTTGAGTTGCAGACGAACTCCTTTATGTCTGCACTCCAAAACAAGAGATGTTTTGGTAGTCCAGTACTGTCTATACATTCAGCAAAGCCCCTCCTTTGGTAGAAATCTAGAAGCAGTGTGGATAATGTATGAATGTTGCCTATATTATCTTGGATAGGGAGGTAAGGAACAGTACAAACCCTCTGGTTTCTTTCTTTTTCAGTGCCCAGAAACTCTAATCTCATTGCTTGACTAGAAAAGGAAGTAATCCCTAGTGTCAGCAGATTCAGCGGTATGGGTATATGATAGGTATACAGTTTATTTTTAATTATTCAATTAATTATTTTCAGATGACTCTGATGATGTTCTAACTTATCTTAAAAACGTATTTGAAAAGACAGTCTTGTCTCTAAAAGACTGTTTCCTTAATTTATGCAATTCTAATGAATTATCGGTAGATGGCAGTAATTTGTTTTCATTTTTCTTTTCATTGCACAATAGAAATCTGGGAAAAAACCCAAAACTTTTCCAATTTTA
>NW_012101443.1:2847868-2853418 GCF_000951045.1 Mandrillus leucophaeus
CCGGGAGGTGGAGCTTGCAGTGAGCTGAGATCCGGCCACTGCACTCCAGCCTGGGCAACAGAGTGAGACTCCGTCTCAAAAAAAAAAAAATAAAAATAAATAAAATGGCATAATAGAAATACTGAAACAATTCTTCTAAAAAGAGAAAGACCATATCTTCCCAGAAAGATCAAGAAAGACCTCCTAAAGAAAAAGCCATCTAAATGGAATTGAAAGATTGGCTGTGATATTGACATGATCAGAATAGTGCTTTTGGAGCATCATTCTGTTAGAAAAGGGCAAATTGGAGTGGAGATAGACTATAATTAGACACCTGTTATATGCCAGGCACTTGTAGACCTCTGCCATCGTGGAGCTTACATTAGTAGAAGGATATGGAGATGTCAGTGGTGATAGATGCTGTCAAGAAAAATGAGGCAGGGCAAGGAAACAGAGGGTGAAAGAGAGAGTTATCAGGGAAGGCTTCTCTACTAAGATATTATTTCGAATTAGTAAGGAGTGATTGGATTGCAGTATAATTTAAAGGTAGAGCCAATAGGCTTTGCCAAAAGAACTGCATGCAGCTCGTAATGGAAAAACAGTGAAGGTTCTGGCTCATCTTTTGAGTAGGTCAATCGGGGCAGCACCCTTGGAGTGTTAAGGATTTCTCAAAGGGCCTATGAAACATCAACAATAAGATATCCTTTATTATTGCCTTGGGCAAGTCTAGTTGAATTGCCTTGGGCTCTATACCCTTGTAGAGACCTCCCTGCTAATGAATTCAGGGTTTTTGGCCTAAAGAACAAGAAAAATGAACTTATAATTTACCGAGATAGAGAAGACTGTGAAGGTGCAGGTTTAGTGGTGGTAATAGAGTGGACAGAGGAATCAAGAGTTCAGTTTGGGACATACTGAGTTGAAATGTCTATTAAAAATCCAAATGGAGATATCAGGTAGGCAATGAGTATGAGTCTGCATCTCAACAGGAATGTTCAGAGTAGAGATATAATTTGGGAATTGTCAGCCTACAGGTGGATTTTAAAGCGGTAGAACAAGATGGCATCACATGTAGAATAAGTATGAGAAAAGAAGGAAGCCTGAGGACTGAGCACTGGGAGGTATAACATAAGTGGAAAAGACGAGAAAGGACCAACAAAGGAAACCAAGAAGTATGGTGTTTCAAGAAGGCAGTAATTATCAAATGTGTTAAATGATGTCAATAAGTCAAGTAAAATGAAGACGGAACTTGTTCATTGAATGTGGCAATGTGGAGCTCACAGATACCGTGATAAAAATCTTAAAAGCACAGTGATAAATGACTGGTTCTAGTGGGTTCAAGAAGAAAGAGGAGAGGAAGTGGAGAGCAAGGATCTTGGCTTTAAAGGGGAGCAAAGAAATGGGTCAGTACTGAAGGAGGTTATGGTGTCAAGCAAGGGTGGTGGTGGTAGTGGTTGTTGATTTATGATGGGCTGTTAAGAATAATACGTTTGACCAAGTAAATAGGGAAATTCTATTACGGGGCCATTCAAAGAAGTAATATCTATGAGAAGGGAGTACAAAAGTAGAGGACTGGCCTTAGATAGGAGCAAGAACACTTTATTTATTGCAAGAAAACAGTATGCTGGCATACAGGTGCAGGTACAAAATCTGGTAGATGGGTAATTTACCATCTTCTCTGATTTTTTTCTTCTATCTCAGTTAAATTAGAAGGTAAATTATCAACTCAAAGAAAGGGAAAAGAGTGGGAGGTTTGAAGACAGAGGATAAAGAGTGAAACAGTCATCTACATAACTTGGTGCATCTTAAGAGCCTAGGATCAAGGTCCCACTTGACATAAAATGGTCTTGAATTTAAAGTGAGTCAACAGCATAGTTGTATGTCTTTCTTTAAGCATATTCAGCTACTTGAGTATAAGCAAAGCAGCTGGTTAGGATTCTTCCAGGGAATTAGGACAGGGAGTGAGCTGTAAGGGAAATGAGGGTGAAAGCAAAGGAATCTAAGTGAAGTAAGGAGGGAAGAATATATGAAGGGTTGAGGGAATGTGTAAAGATACAAGAGTTGATGGACTGGAAGTCTTGCGGGGTTAAACAGCACATAATGTCAAAATACTAGATGGGATAAGCTAGAAAAATAAACAGTAGTTTGAATCTGAGATTATGGATGAGGTACAGTTATACTCTATGGGTTGCTGGGGAGAATAAATGAAAGAAGACCTCGAAACAACTGAGAGTTCAGGGTTTTAGATATACCATTTGTGTGGATATTGAAATTCCCAAGGAAATACGAGAGAGTAGTGATAGAGGAACAGTAAGTCAGATGCTATAATCTAGGAATGAGCCTTCCAAGACCTGGATGACAGCTGATAACAACAAGGAAAGATAAAGCCTATGTAGTATATGGCCTGAATTTCAAAGGAACCAGAGAGGGTTTTAGAGAGAAGAAAAGAAAATATGGTGGCAGTGGAATGGAGAACAGAAAAAAAAAAAAAATGTTTCATCTCCAGACTTAGTGGCTTGAGAATGAGGAAGCTGTATCTTTGGACTTCAGTTAAAGCCAAAAGGTAAAAGGGAAGTTCACTGAAAAGGTTGACAATAGAAAGGACTTTGCTGAAGATGGCCCATGAATTTCAGAAGTCAAAGTGGAAGGATAGAAAAGGGTTGGGGAGTGGGTAATACAGCATCACACTAAGGGGCTTACCAAGCTGAATAAGGATGGGTTCTCATGATGAAGAATGACCTGGCTTCTTCTGAAGACTGAAGTTAATAGGGAGGTAGAATTTAATGGGAATTATGCCCACAATATTTTAGGCAGCTTATGGAAATGGCACTGTGATTTGGGGGGAGAGAAATGGGGACTCACCAGGAAGGTAAGTTACCTAACAGGAATTTACTGCTAGGTGAGAGCATGAAGAACTCATTGGATTACCTCTTCAGGCATGCAAATTGTCTCCTTAGGCAATTGGAGGCCTGTTGGAGCTGCAGCAGCTCTATAAATGCACTTTACCAGAATAGTTTCCCAAAGAAGAAATGTAGATGGTAGTAGTGGGAATAGAAAGAGTAAGTTGATTAAAGTGATGTTTTAGCATCATAGGAATACAAAATGTAGTGGACCCTTGAACAACACGGGTTTGAACTGTGCAGGTTCACTTACCCGTGGGTATTTTCAGCCAAACTCGGATCAAATATACAGTATATGCGGGACTTGAAATCCCCATGTAAGGAGGGCCAAGTTTTCATGTAAGTGGGTTCTGAAGCACTGACTTTGGTACTTGAATATGCACAGATTTTGATATGAAGTGGGGAAGGGGGTGACTTGGAACCAATCCCCTGCATATACTGTGGGATGACTCTAGTTTTATTCTGGAGTGATATATGGAAGACATAATTCTTCCCATAAAAAGTCATAATCTTGGTAGTCTATCATAGTCTAGCATTAAGAGCATGAACTTTGGAACCAAAATACTTGAATTCAAATCACATGTCTTACATTTAATCGCTCTCTTTGGATAAATTCTTATATCTATTTGTGTACCTCACTGTACTTTTTTTCGTAAAATGAAAATTGTAATAATATCTACCTTATAGGGTTAAATGAGTTACTATTTGTAAAGTTCTTTGAATACCATCTGGCACAGAATAAACACTGTATAATTTTTTTTTTAATCTAAAGCACTTGGAACAACAGTGACTAGCACAAAGTAAGTATAAGTTTTTACCATTGTAATTAATTGAGAGAACTGACAGTATATACTGAAAGTATAAATGTAGAGGGCATGCATTTTTCAAGGTAGATATATTTAAGGATGAAGTCTGTGACGGTGAAACCCAAATGAAAGCGCTAGAGAGAAAATCAGGTTTGGATTCATTAGCACTAATCTGGGACATTTCTGTGTGTTGAGCAAAAAGTATGTAACGTGAACGGAGTAAATGGCTCAGCTTCAGGGAAGACTTCATGAAGGAGTAGGTTTGAAGAGAGAGTTGAAGGAAGTGACATGAAGGAACAGGAAAGAATTATAAATTGCAAGGAATGGTTATGATAATCTGCTAGGTAAGCCCTCATGATTTCTTTAGCTTGGATGTATATTTCTAGATAGATTTGATCTCTACACAGGAAACGATTTAACTTTGCTTGTCTTTTTTGTTGCATATATATCAGGTTTCAATCCTTTAAATTTTTTTAGACACATGTAACTAGTACATGGATCTTTGTAGTTAATTGATCTTTAGAAAGGTATTTAGTGATTTAAGGAGAAAAATACTTATTCCTCCTATCGTTACTCCTAAATGAAGAGTAGATCAAAATTTGCTTAGGGCTTACTGTGTCCAGAATAGCACTGGACAGGAGTGCTATATTCCCTGGATTCCACACCCATAGCAGAAGTTGTTAATCATTGTTGATATCGTTTCTCACAGATTCTGGTTATAGTCTCAGAATCTATTTCCTCATAGTACTGGAGTTACATACTATTAATACTAACCCAAAATAATTATGCAGTGTATATCAGGTACTGTTCTAAGCATGCTATATATATTACTTTAGTTATTAGAACAGCTTTATGAAGTTTTAAAGATGAGGTACTGAGGATCAAAGAAGTTAAGAAACTTACTCAAGGTCACAACAGTGGAAAAGCAGAAGCAGCAAAATTCAACTACAGTTCTTCTTTCATTCCAAAATCACTTAACCATTGTATTCTAATTCTTGGCACTAATGGTGAAATGTCATTGACATCCCTGTGACATGTTTGACAATTAATTTACCTTTCAGGGTCACCAGTATACAACAGGAAAAAACAAAAGTGAAAGATTATCAATATAGATTATTGAGTAGGAGTAAAGAAGGTAAATCAAAAAGGGGAAAAGAGGAGATTACAGACACAGAAAATGTCAGACAACAAAGAAAGGAAGAGTCAAGGATTTCCTAAAAAAGGTGATGAAACAGTCTTAAGAAATGAATAATTAAAAGATCAGCAACAACAAAAAAAGTAGTCTGGTAGGATAATTGTGTTAAAATTGATAGCAAATTAGAATAGATGGAAGCAGTTACATTTAGCCGGGACAAACATATACAGTGTTTAAAAAAGGCATACTAACCTGAAAATACAGAATTATAATGAGAATGCATCAACTGTAATTGCTATAGAGCTGTTATGGTAGCACTATAATTATAGTATATGTGCAAGTGGTCTGGATAAAAAAATTAGGACAATCAAAATATTTATACTGTTCCATAAAGGAACAGGTATAACATTGCAGTAGGCAACTTTGAATTGCCTATTATTGTTGCCTTTACTTTTGGTTTTGTTTATATCAGCAAGGGAAAATTCCTAATTCTAAATTTAGTTTAGAGGCAAAAGCATCAAATATTTAATGATTTTGAGTAAATAAACACAACTTTCTTAAAAAAAAGCTGTATTTTAATTTTTATTATATACTTTATTCTTTTGTCTAATTGTAGATAACCAAGACACAAGTTCGTTAGCTGATGCTGTAGAGAAAGTTGCAAAGCAACAACAATCACAAGCATCAGAGATAGAAAAAAACAAAAAAGTTCTGTTCAATTTGAAGGTAACTT
>NW_012101443.1:2853468-2855610 GCF_000951045.1 Mandrillus leucophaeus
ACTTTGAATTGCCTATTATTGTTGCCTTTACTTTTGGTTTTGTTTATATCAGCAAGGGAAAATTCCTAATTCTAAATTTAGTTTAGAGGCAAAAGCATCAAATATTTAATGATTTTGAGTAAATAAACACAACTTTCTTAAAAAAAAGCTGTATTTTAATTTTTATTATATACTTTATTCTTTTGTCTAATTGTAGATAATCAAGACACAAGTTCGTTAGCTGATGCTGTAGAGAAAGTTGCAAAGCAACAACAATCACAAGCATCAGAGATAGAAAAAAACAAAAAAGTTCTGTTCAATTTGAAGGTAACTTCTTTATATAGTCTTTTAAATGTCTTTACTTTCTTTAAAAGTAAATGACCAGGAGGTTATTAAAAATACTTATTATTGGGAGTCACTTTTAAAGTTATTCTCTGTCAATTATTCTGTTCTCCCTAAGTAGAGTTTACTTAGGGAGAGTATTCCAGTTTTATGGAAAATTTTACACTCCCAACATATAAAGATTCAATAGTGTCATTGCAACTGTAGGATAAGCATATAAAACCTAACATGTTAGATAGAATTATTTTACATTCCCTTATTTGATAGTTTTTCCTAAAATGCTGAATTGAAGGAATGTTAAGTTTTAAGCCAGTGTTTGTAAAGCTATGGATTGTGAGTTATTTGTTGTCAGTGAACATTTCAAGTAGCCTCCCTCTATGTTCCTTTCCTTTTTAAATATATTTATAATCCTACTACAGGGAATTTGGGAGCCATACTTGGTCTTCGCATGCAACATAATTAGATATAACTATGCTATGTGAATATGACTAAAGAAATGAAAATGAAAACAGTATCTTGTGCTCTGTAACGATTGTTATTAAATATATCATAGAAATGAGAAGAATAGGCTCAGGAGCTGAACCGCCTAGTTCAAATGGCCAGATTTACTACTTCTTGTTCCGTGATTGAATTTGTTGTGCTCCTGTTTCCTTAGTTGTAAAATAGAGATAACAATAGGACGTGCCCATAAGCTTTTCATGAGGATTAAATGAGTTAATGTGTTTGGTGGGGACCAGGTGGACATGGTACTGGTAGGGCCCTATTTGACATTGGCTTTAAGTATCATTGGCTTTAAGTGCATCAGCAGATACATGATGACAATAATTGTAATATGTGATATGGATTTCTTATAAATATTTGTATTATGTTAGTCACTTCTAGAAAAGAATACAGCTATACAGTAGAATGTAATTAAAAAACTAATGTCATAGTTTTGTAAAGAAATTATTTTGTAAAACTTTTCAGTCTTCAAAGAGTTTCATAGACTTTATTCCATTTATATTGAGAGCCTACTTTGTGTTAAGCATTTTGCTGAACATTGTCTTCTCTCTTATGTTACTTACCATCTGTTGGGAAGACAAAGAAGTAAACAAATAATTACATGTAGAGTAGTAGTGTCAATGATAGAGGCATGAACGCAACACAGATTTAACACTAGAGAGAGAGTGATCCCAAAATAAATGATGTTTCAGTTGAGTTTTAAATGGCAGCTGGAGTTCATCTGAATGATTAGGTATCTAGGACAAGTTTAAAGGTTAGGGAGTAAGGAAGATAATATTCAAAATAAAAAGGACCTAAGGATATTCACAGCGGATATTTGCAGAGGCCTGAAATAGCATTGGTACATTCCTAGAACCATAAATAGTTTGATGGTAAAATAAATTACAGTACGTTTTGAAAAATCATGGAAGATATATACCACGATAAGAAACTTCAACTTTATTCTAAAGTTGATGAGAAGCATTTGACAGATTTTAAGCAAGAAGCAAATAATTAAATTTATATTTTAGAAAGAATTCTAGATACATAAAAAGCACTTATTATAATCCAATATCCATTCATGATAAAAACTCTCAGCTAATTGGAAATAAAAGGGAACTTCCTTAATCTAAGGAAGAACAGCTACATAAATTCTCTAACCAACCACATACTTAATGGTGAAATAATGAATGTTTTTCTCCTAAGATCAGGAACAAGACAAAGATGTCTCCTCTTACTTCTATTCAAGATGGTACTGGTAGTTCAAGCCAGTATAGCTATGCAAGTAAAAGAAAAAAAACTCATTCAATTTAGAAAGAAAGAAGTAAAGCTGTTTTTATT
>NW_012101443.1:2855660-2867087 GCF_000951045.1 Mandrillus leucophaeus
CATGCAACATAATTAGATATAACTATGCTATGTGAATATGACTAAAGAAATGAAAATGAAAACAGTATCTTGTGCTCTGTAACGATTGTTATTAAATATATCATAGAAATGAGAAGAATAGGCTCAGGAGCTGAACTGCCTAGTTCAAATGGCCAGATTTACTACTTCTTGTTCCGTGATTGAATTTGTTGTGCTCCTGTTTCCTTAGTTGTAAAATAGAGATAACAATAGGACGTGCCCATAAGCTTTTCATGAGGATTAAATGAGTTAATGTGTTTGGTGGGGACCAGGTGGACATGGTACTGGTAGGGCCCTATTTGACATTGGCTTTAAGTATCATTGGCTTTAAGTGCATCAGCAGATACATGATGACAATAATTGTATTATGGTGATATGGATTTCTTATAAATATTTGTATTATGTTAGTCACTTCTAGAAAAGAATACAGCTATACAGTAGAATGTAATTAAAAAACTAATGTCATAGTTTTGTAAAGAAATTATTTTGTAAAACTTTTCAGTCTTCAAAGAGTTTCATAGACTTTATTCCATTTATATTGAGAGCCTACTTTGTGTTAAGCATTTTGCTGAACATTGTCTTCTCTCTTATGTTACTTACCATCTGTTGGGAAGACAAAGAAGTAAACAAATAATTACATGTAGAGTAGTAGTGTCAATGATAGAGGCATGAACGCAACACAGATTTAACACTAGAGAGAGAGTGATCCCAAAATAAATGATGTTTCAGTTGAGTTTTAAATGGCAGCTGGAGTTCATCTGAATGATTAGGTATCTAGGACAAGTTTAAAGGTTAGGGAGTAAGGAAGATAATATTCAAAATAAAAAGGACCTAAGGATATTCACAGCGGATATTTGCAGAGGCCTGAAATAGCATTGGTACATTCCTAGAACCATAAGTAGTTTGATGGTAAAGTAAATTACAGTACATTTTGAATAATCATGGAAGATATATACCACGATAAGAAACTTCAACTTTAAAGTTGATGAGAAGCATTTGACAGATTTTAAGCAAGAAGCAAATAATTAAATTTATATGTTAGAAAGAATTCTAGATACATAAAAAGCACTTATTATAATCCAATATCCATTCATGATAAAAACTCTCAGCTAATTGGAAATAAAAGGGAACTTCCTTAATCTAAGGAAGAACAGCTACGTAAATTCTGTAACCAACCACATACTTAATGGTGAAATAATGAATGTTTTTCTCCTAAGATCAGGAACAAGACAAAGATGTCTCCTCTTACTTCTATTCAAGATGGTACTGGTAGTTCAAGCCAGTATAGCTATGCAAGTAAAAGAAGAAAAACTCATTCAGTTTAGAAAGAAAGAAGTAAATCTGTTTTTATTCACAGATGACATTACTTTTTATTTAAATAAAATCCCAAGGAAGCTATAAAAAGCTACTAGAACTAATAAGTGAGGTTAGAAAGATTGCAGGGCACAAGATTAATATACAAAAATATGGTGTATTTCTACACATTGGCAAGAGAAAATCAGAAATTAAAACTTCAAAAGCAATACTACTTACAATACCATCAAAACTATTCAATACTTAGGGGCAAATTTAACAAAAAGTTTAAAGACCAGTATGCTGAACACTGTAAAACATTGGTGAGAAAAATTAAAGAAGGCTTAAATGTAGAGATATGTCATTTTTATGAAACAGAAGACTCAGTATTGCTAATATGTTAGTTCTCTCAGTTTTATTTATACATGAAACGCAGTCCCAGTCAAAATTTCAGGAGGCTTTTGGGAGAGAAATACATAGGCTAATTCTAAAAGTCATATGGAAATGCAGAGGACTTAGAATATCCAAAACAATTTTGAAGAAGAAAAGTGTTGGAAATCTTACACTACCTGGGACATTTTCTAACACTAACAACCAATTTTCTGATTCTCTGGATGCCAACTGTGTGTCCAATGATTGGATTCTGTTCTGACACTACAACAGTTTTCCCTTATTTGCAGTTTTGCTTTTGCAGTTTCAGTTAGCCACAGTGAGCTGAATTCTAAAAGTATTAAATGGAAGATTACAGAAATAAACAATTTGTAAATTTAAAATTGCAAGTCATTCTGAGTAGCACGATGAAATCTCGCACTGTCCTGCTCCATCCTGCCTGGGACATGAGTCATCCTTTTGTCCAGCACATCTATGCCATATGAGCTACCCATTCTTTAGTCACTTAGTAGTCGTCTCAGTTATCAGATTGATTGTGGCAGTATCACAGTGCTTATGTTTAACTAAACTTTATTTTACTTAATGGCCCCAAAGTATCAGCGTAGTGATGCTGGCAATTCAGATATGTCAAAGAAAAGCTGTAAAGTACTTACTTTAAGTGAGAAGGTGAAAGTTCTCAACTTAAAGGAAAGAAAAATATCATACACTGAAGTTGCTAAGATCTATGGTAAGGACAAATCATCCATCTGTGAAGTTGTAAAGAAGGAAAAATAAATTCCTGGCTGGGTGTGGTGGCTCACTCCTGTAATCCCAGCACTTTGGGAGGCCGAGGCAGATGGATAACTTGAGGTCGGGAGTTCGAGACCAGCCTGGCCAATATGGTGAAACCCTGTCTCTACTAAAAATACAAAACAGCCAGGCATGGTGGTGCACGCCTGTAATCCCAGCTACTTGGAAGGCTGAGGCTGGCCAATCACTTGAACCGGGGAGGCAGAGGTTGCAGTGAGCTGAGATCACACCACTGCACTCCAGCCTGGGCAACAGAACAAGACTCAGAGATTCCATCTCCAAAAAAAAGAGAAAAAGAAATTCCTGTTAATTTTGCTGTTGCACCTCAAACTGCAGAAGTTATGGACACAGTGTGTAATAGTGCTTAGTTAAGATGAAAAAGACATTAAATTTCTGGGTGGAAGACATGAACAGAAAACATGTTCCAAATAACGGCCACATGTTGCTCCAGAAGGCACTAAGTCTATATGAAGACCTCAGCAAGGGATTTTCTGAAATAAGTGACACTAAGTAAGGGATGGTCACACAGATTCAGAAACAGGTTTGGACTGAAAAATATAAAAATTAAGGAGAGACCAAGTCTGCCAATAAAGAAGCTGCTGCCATTTGAGTACAGTACAATAAGATAGGAGAGAGAGACCACATTCACATAACTTATAGTATATCATTATAATTATTCCGTTGTTATTATCTTATTGTGCCTAATTTATATGTTAAACTTTATCATAGGTATGTATGTATAGGAAAAAAAAAACATAGTATATATAGAGTTCAGTACTGTCCATGGTTTCAGGCATCCACGGAGGTCTTGGAACATATTC
This sequence comes from Mandrillus leucophaeus, assembly GCF_000951045.1. NCBI lineage: Eukaryota > Metazoa > Chordata > Mammalia > Primates > Cercopithecidae > Mandrillus > Mandrillus leucophaeus. The sequence goes on from NW_012101443.1 coordinate 2,858,972, forward strand.
CTCCTAGATAAGGAGGGACTACTGTATCTATCTGGAATTAGCATCAGCTCCCAGAAGATAAAGGGTTCAGTCGCATAAGACTGCCCCTGCTTCATGTGCCAGTCACAAGTCCCAGGCTACCCATACTTCTGACTAATTGGCTATAAAATCAGAGGTTCTCACCTTACCATTAACTAAGTTGGGGAACATAGGAGTGTGATAATTTGCATTTTTGGTCCCAATTTTTCATCCTTTAGTCTATCCGTACCCTTTGCCATATATTATAATGCTTTCCCATAATGGATGGACACACTTCCACCCCTTGACTCTGGGTTTGATTATGTGACTAGCTGAGGTGTTATCAGATATGACTCAAACAAAAGCTTTAAAAAACTCTTCCATAACTGAATTTCACTCTTCTGCATCTACTATTATCATGACATGCCTGGGTTGGCCCATTGGAGGAGAAGATACATATAAAGCAAAGCCAAGACACCCCTGTCAGCCCAGTTAAAGCCAATTTAAATCATCTTACAATCAGCCAATCCCCAGACACTTGGGCAGATTCAACCAAGATCAGCAGAACCACCTAGCCAACCCTTGCTTCTCCCAGGCTTATGAACTACCTAGACAACCTCAGCTGCTCCTAGTCATGTCAGCAGTATATACTTATGTATTATTGTATGCTACTGAGGTTTTGTAGTTCTGGCAACAGATAATTGATACAAGGAGTAATTGGCTGTGTTGTAGAAAGGATTCATTCAATTTTTGGATATGGTGAATTTGAGGTGGCCAGTGGCGGCTGGGTGTAGAACTCAGCAGCCACTTACATTCTGTGAATCATCAGCAGATATGTAGCTGAATATGTAAATTTGGATGAAATTACCCAAGGAGCATATATAGAGAGTGAGAAGAGGAAATTATGATGAAGACCTATATTTGAAGGAACTGTTGAGATTGAGAAGGAATTCTCAGAAATTTCTAAGGAGAACCGGAAAAGACTGGTGGTGTGAAAACTAGGCTTTAAAAAGAAGGCAGCAGTTAGGAATGCAAAATGCCCCAGGGAGGCAAAGTAAATATCTTTATACTCATTTTACAAATGGAGAAAAATGTAGTTTGAATGGGGTAACAAAGTTTGTTATGCATGATCATACAAACTAGTAAATAGCAATAAGGGTGTTAGAACCTAGATCTTTTGATTGTTAACTCAGGGCTTTATCATTTTTTATCATATTGTCTTTCCTGAGTGTGTACTTCTGATGCCTGTAAATAAATTAGTAAAATTATTATAAAGTATCTTACATATATAAAATGTCAAGATAAAACATGAGATTTTAATATTTAGAATTAGATGAACATTAAAAAATATGTAACTGAGATTCCTTCTGAAATTATAAAATAGTGTTTATTGCATGTTTCCTTTTATTCATCGATTTTTAATATCTGATAAATATATTTTTATGAGTGATTTTTCCTATATTCATATGGATTAAAACATTGATTTTCCTCTCATGTTTAAAATTTTGAATAAATAATGATAATGTTAAAATATATTACAGAATGAACTTCATGAGCTTGAAAAACAAATAGCAGCTATCTCTGCAGAAACTAAAGGAACAGAAAGACAAATTTATCAACAAGATGCTGCCATACAGAATACCAAACTTCACTGTGATAGCCTGGAAACTCAAATCAAATCCTTACATTCAGAAAATGTAAAGCTTAAATTTGACATAGAAACAGCCCAAGAAGATTTCGAGGAACACATGATAAAATATAATGCATATTATGCAAAAATAAAAGCACATAAAAATAGTTTGGGAGAAGTAGAAAGCAAATGGTCATTTATGACCGAACTCCATGAAAAACGAGATTTTGTTAAAAAATTAAAGATGATGAAAGAAGAACTTATGCAAGATCTTCAAAATCCAGGAGGGAACCGAATAACACAAGTACAGGTGTGGAAAATTACTTAGTAAAACTATTTTTTCTATAACTCCTTTTTTGCAAGTACATACATTAAATGGTAAATTTATTGTGAAGTTAATAAAATGCCCATAGCTGTTCTATTACATTCAGAAACTATTGTCACAATTGAAAAAAACTTGGAATAAGTACATGTGTTATATAACAACTACCTTAGATGCTCAAATGCGTAAAGGAAACATCCACAAATCCCCTGGATTTATAAAAATACATGGTCAAATAAAATCACAGTGAAGAATTAATCTATAATCCATTGTCCATTGTTGTAGAAAATGTAATTCACAAAAATGTTGAAGCCTTAGCTTCTATGCCAATGGATCCAGACCAATTCAAATCAGTTTAGTACACTTAACGCTGTTATGCAAGCAATCTAAATTAACAATTGAACCTTAAGCATCTTACTATTTCTCTGTTATTTAAAGACGATAGAAGACACCAACTTAAAATATTGATCATTTCTTGCTAGAGAATTAAAAAGTGTCTTTTACACTGTTGTTGGGCAATTGCCACCATAAGTACCACTTTCCTTTTTGTCTTATTTCATTTGGTTTTTAGTTCTGTTTCAAATGTAAGGTTTCTTTACATTTTCTTTAAGTAACAGTTCTTTATTTTTGTATACCTATAGAAGTAATATTCTAATGCTATTTATCAAAGCTAAATTTTGATTTGGCTAGTTTTCTTAAATTAGAGAAACACTGAAATATTGGATTTATATTGATCATCCTTTTTTGACTTCTATATTTCAAATGTTGTCAACATACAGGAAGACATTACAAAGTTAAAGGATAAAATTTTAACTGTAAAAGAATCTATCATTGAGAAAACTTGTTTTCTTGAGGAAGAAAAAAAGACACATGAAAAATTAAGAAAAGAAATAGAGGTAAGTCTTAATTATCTAGATTTCAATGTTTTATGGGACCATTTTTTAAACTTACACTATATTCATATTTCCATAATTTACTCTCAATACTCAAAACAGCTGAAGAATAAGAACTATAAAATTTAGTAAATACAAATCATCAATAGATAACTAGAGATAACGCCCTCATTCAAAGATGTTCAAATATGTGAATGTGTTCAAACAATGCAAGCATTCACTCCTGTTCAAATCTGGGCCAGGGTTCTTCCAGGTTGTTCTCATTCCACTAAGAACATGATACCCAATTAATGGCTAGAAAGCAGCTGTGTAGTCAAAGAGGCTGCCCATTCTTAGACATCAAAGACTCCTCAAAATAGAATAAAACACAATGGAAAGAATTGTCTTTCCAAACCTCTCTGACTTCCTATTCGCGGTTATCAAGAGTCAAGTTAAAAAAAAACAAACTGAAAATATGCAAAATTGAAAGAGTAAATTAAATTCTTAATGTGTGGTGGTGCCGCCTGTGGACTTCTATAGTCATTATTGTTTAGATGAATGGTGAACAGAAATGTAAAATAATATGCTATTAAGGGCAAATAATTTTCACCTGAATACATTAATTTGGAAAATAAAAGTATGCATGATTCAACTTGCTTTTGACTAATTTGACACAATACAAAGCATCTGAGGAAATTAAAGATAAAAACCCTCATCTTTACATATTTGCTATTAAAAAATATCATGATTTTACCTTATAGTTTACTAGGAATCTAAACAAATAATAATTTTTTTTTTGCCCTTGTAGACATTAAGGTTCATTATAAAGCAATAAATAGTAAGACAGTGTATTAGTGGTATAAAAGTAGAAAAAAATCTTATTATTATTATTTTTTTCTTTATTTTTGAGAAGGGATCTTGCTCTGTTGCCCAGACTGGAGTATGGTGGTGTGATCTCAGCTCACTGCAGCCTCAGCCTCCCAGGTTCCAGCCTTTCTCCTGTCTTAGCCTCCCAGGTAACTGGGATTACAGGCACGTACCACCACACCTGGCTAATTTCTGTATTTTTAGTAGAGATGGGGTTTCACCATGTTGACCAGGCTGGTCCCAAACTCCTGACCTCAGGTGATCCGCCTGCCTCAGTCTCCCAAAGTGCTGATTTTACAGGTGTGAGCCACCACGCCCAGCCAGAAAAAAAATTATTAATGAAAAAAAGAATCCAGAAATTATGCATGCATGAATGGTAAAAACAAAATAGATTACCTTTATGGAAAAATAAAGAAAAATGTTGAAATAAAACTGGATTTCTACCTGATAATACACACATGAGCATGCACACACACACACACATACACACTTCTGAGTATTGAGTACAACATAGGAGAAAAACTTAACAATTTGTGTCAGAAAAGCATTTATTTTAAAAGAGAAAAACACTCCATAAATTCTGTGGTTAAATATCTTTAGTTTTGACTATGCCGTAAATTTTCAGATTATGGGAATACACCATAACAAGAGAAAGAACAAGACTCTATTCTAGATTATTATAACACATGTATGTGATAAGAAAGAGATAAGAAAATGTCAAATCAGTGAAACATTGGGCAAATGGTTTAAAAAGACCATTTTTCTAAAACATGAATATCAGAAATAAAGAAAAATATGACCATCCTCATTAACAATAAGAGACTGGTAATTAAAACCACAGTGAAGTTCCATGTTTAGCCCATCTGATTATCAGTATTACAGTTGGTAAGATGTTGAGCATGGGAATTTTAATACAGTATTCTTGTGAGTGTGAATTGCTAAAAGCACTTTGGAAAGAAATGTGAAATTACCTTGTAATTTTTTTACAGTAACATATTTTATTGAGGTATAATTGTCATAAGAGTAAATACACAAATTATAAATGGATAGCTTGATTTATTTGGACTAATATGTACATATATTTATGTTGGTATTACCTAGATCAAGATATAGAACTTTCCCAGCATGTCCAGAAAGTTCTCTTCTACCCTTTTTATCAAACAGCCACTATTCTGATTTTTATAAACAGCTTCACTAAAATTCACATACCATACAGTTCACCAATTTTTGTCAGATATCCTGCAACAAAGTTTTAGAAATGAAAACAAATTATTCAGAGATTTTTTTTATTATTATTTAACTTTTTTTTTGAGACGGAGTCTCACTTCATCACCCTGGCTGGAGTGCAGTGGTGTGATCTCCGCTCACTGCAAGCTCTGCCTTCTGGATTCATGCCATTCCCCTGCCTCAGCCTCCCGAGTAGCTGGGACTACAGGCACCCACCACCACACCCCGCTAATGTTTTGTATTTTTAGTAGAGATGAGGTTTCACCATGTTAGCCAGGATGGTCTCGATCTCCTGACCTCGTGATCTGCCCACCTCGGCCTCCCAAAGTGCTGGGATTACAGGCATGAGCCACCGTGCCCGGCCTTAATTTAACTTTTAAGTTCAGAGGTACATGTGCAAGTTTGTTATATAGGTAAATTTCTGTCATAGTTTGTTGTACAGATTATTTCAATACCCAGGTATTAAGCCTAGTACCCATTAGTTATTTTTCCTGATCCTTTCCCTCCTCTCACCCTCCTGTGTATGTTATTTCTGATAGGCTCCAGTGTGTGTTTCCCTCTATGTGTCCATGTGTTCTCATCATTTAGCTCCCACTTATAAGTGAGAACATCCAGTATTTGGTTTTCTGTTCCTGTATTAATTCACTTAGGATAGTGGCCTCCAGCTCCATTCATGTTCCTGCAAAGGACGTAATCTCATTCCTTTTTATGGCTGCATAGTATTTCATGGTGTATATGTACCACATTTTCTTTATCCAGACTACCATTGATGGGCATTTAGGTTGATTCCATGTCTTTGCTATTGTGAATATTGCTGCAATGCACTTACACATGTATGTGTCTTTTTGATAGAATGATTTATATTCCTTTGGGTATATAATCAGTAATGGGATTGCTGGGTTGAATGTTATTCTGTTTTTAAGTCTGAGGAATTGCCATACTGTCTTCCACAATAGTTGAACTAATTTACACTCCCACCAACAGTGTATTAGTGTTCTTTTTCTCTGCAACCTTGTTAGCATGGGTTTTTTGTTGTTGTTGTTGTTGTTGTTTTACTATTTGATAATAGTGATGATGGTATCTCATTGTGGTTTTGATTTACATTTCCCTAATGATTCATGATGCTGAACATTTTTTTATATGATTGTTGTCCACATGTATGTCTTCTTTTGAAAAGCATCTGTTTATTTCCTTTGCCCACTTTTTAATGGGGTTGTTTGATTTTTTCTCGTAAATTTGTTTAAGCTTCTTATAAATGCTGGATATTAGACCTTTGTCAGATGTATAGTTTGCAAAAATTTTCTCTCATTGTGTAGGTTTTCTGTTTACTCTGTTGATCGTTTATTTTGGTATGCAGAAGCTCTTTAGTTTAATTAGATCCCATTTGTCAACTTTTGCTTTTGTTGCAATTGCTTTTGGCATCTTCATCATGAAATATTTGCCCATTCCTATGTCCAGAATGGTATTGCCTAGGTTGTCTTCTAGGATTTTTTATAGTTTGGGTTTCATATTTAAGTCTTTAACCCATCTTGAGTTAATTTTTGTGTATGGTGTAAGGGAGGGGTACAGCTTCAATCTTCTGCACATGGCTAACCAGTAATCCCAGCACCATTTGTTGAATAGGGAGTCTTCCTCAGTGCTTGTTTTTGTCAGCTTTGTCAAAGATCAGATAGTAGTAGATGCATGGTCTTATTTCTGGGTTATCTATTCTGTTCCATTGGTCTATGTGTCTGTTTTTGTACCAGTACCATGCTGTTTTGGTTACTGTAGTCCTGTATTATAGTTTGAAGTCAGGTAGCATGATGCCTCCAGCTTTGTTCTTTTGGCTTAGAATTGCCTTGGCTATTTGGACTCCCTTTTGGTTCCATAGGAATTTAAAAATAGTTTTTTCTAGCCATGTGAAGAATGTCATTGGTAGTTTAATAGGAATAGCATCAAATCTATACATTGCTTTGGATAGTATGGCCATTTTAATGATATTGATTCTTCCTACCCATGAGCATGGAATGTTTTTCCATTTGTTTGTCATCTCTGATTTATTTGAGGAGTATTTTATAGTTCTACTTGTAAAGATCTTTTACCTCCCTCGTTAGCTGTATTCCTAGGGGTGTGTGTGTGAGGGGCAATTGTGAATGGGATTTGGCTCTCAGCTTGATTGGTGTTATATAGAAGTGCTAGTGATTTTTGCATATTGATTTTGTATCCTGAGACTTTGCTGAAGTTGTTTATCAGCTTAAGAAGCTTTGGGCCAGGACTGTTGGGTTTTCTAGATATAGCATCATGTCGTCTGCAAACAGGGCTAGTTTGACTTCCTCTCTTCTTGTTTGTATATGTTTTATTTCTTTCTCTTGCCTGATTGCTCTGGCCAGGACTTCGAATACTATGTCAAGTAAGAGTAGTGAGAGAGGGGATCCTTGTCTTTTGCTGGTTTTCAAGAGGAATGCCTCTGGGTTTTGCCCATGGAGTATGATGTTGGCTGTGGATTTGTCATAGATGGCTCTTATTATTTTCAGGTATGTTCCTTCAATACTCAGTTTATTGAGAGTTTTTAACATGAATGGTTGTTAAATTGTATTGACAGCCTTTTCTGCATCTATTGAGATAATTCATGTTGTGTTTGTCTTCAGTTCTGTTTATATGATGAATCATATTTATTGATTTGCATATATTGAACCAAACTTGCATCCCAGGTATAACGCCTACTTGATGGTGATGGACAAGCTTTTTGATGTGCTTCTGGATTCAGTTTGACAGTATTTTGTTGAGGATTTTTGCATCAATGTTCATCAAGGATGTTGGCCTGAAGTTTCCGTTTTGTTATGATTCTTTCAGGTTTTGGTATCAGGATGATTTTCGCCTCATAGAATGAGTTAGGGAGGAGTCCCTCCTCCTTAATTTTTGGGAATAGTTTTGGCAGGAATAGTACCAGCTCTTCTTTGTACATCTGGTAGAATTCAGCTGTGAACCCATCTGGTACTGGGCTTTTTTCAGTTAGTAGGCTATTTATTACTGAATTAATTCCAGAGCTTGTTATTGGTCTGTTCAGGGATTCGATTTCTTCCTGGTTCAGTCTTGGGAGGGTGTATGTGTCTAGGAATTTATCCATTTCTTCTAGATTTCCTCGTTTATGTGTATAGGGGTGTTCACAATATTCTCATATGGTTATTTGTATTTCTGTGGGGTCAGTGGTAATATCCACTT